>NW_006922030.1:517937-540063 GCF_000298275.1 Orycteropus afer afer | reverse complement strand
AAAAAAAAAAAAAAAAAAAAGTTGGAGGTTTGAACTCACCTAGAGGAACCTCAGAAGACAGGCCTGGTGATCTGCTTCTGAAAGGTCACAGCCATGAAATCTTTATGGAAGGCAGTTCTACTCTGAAGCACATGGGGTCGCTATGAGTCCAAACTGACTTGATGGCAACTGGTTTAGTTTTTTATGCAAGTGGGAAAATAAATATATAATAGGAAAATCCCAGCTCTGGAGCTAACTCTGCTACTTACCAGCTGCATAACTTTGACCATGTTGATAACTCTAAGCCTCAGTTTCAGAGTGAGATAAGTATGAACAAAGAGAAGAAAGTACATAGTGCAAAACATAAATCTTTGACTAAAGGTGTTGTGTGTTATTGAGTCATTTGCAACTCATAGCAACCCTAACTATATGACAGAGTACAACTGTCTCATAGAATTTCCTGGGCTGGAATTTTTATGGTAACAGACCACTAGGTCTTTTCTCCCGTGGAGTGGCTGGTGGGTTCCTTCAAATCACCGACCTGAATGCTTAACTGCTGCACCACTAGGGCTCCTTTTTGACTAAAGAAGTAGCAAAGCAGATAGTGTATGCTAAAGAATGATAGAAATGAGTGCAACAGAACTCTAGAAGGGAAGGTTTTCTCTCATCTATAGCAGGAATAAGACCTTAGTATGAAAGGTTGGGCTGAGGGGAGGGCCTTGAGCTGGGTCTTTAAATAAAGCTGGGGGTATAGTTCAACAAAAATAAGTGCAAATATGTATTGTACATGGTTCTATACACTTTACATGGAACATCTCACTGAATCTTCACCAATGCCCTATGAACTTTTGTTATCCTCATTTCATAGATGAGGAAATGGGTTTGAGGTGAAAAGAAAAAGGCTTTGCAGAGTAAATGTAGCAAAGGAGTTTGATAGTGTTAAGGAGCAAGAAGTTGTCAAAGCATGTCTTTCTCTTTCCATTTACCATCCCTACAGTGTTGTTTTCAGTCTCCTGTGAGCAGCTCTTACGGTTATCCTCTTATTTTCTGTCATAGTTCCTTTCCTTTGTGATTGCACAGAGAGCCTGCATCTGCCCTTTGAGTGAATGGCTTATTTTCTTATGTTTGAAGGTAATATTTCCTACATTGAACTCTAGTTTCTGACATCCTTTTTCTTTAAACACTCTGAAACCAATAGAACTCCAAGAACATGTCCTAGAGTCTTTTTACAAAGGCCCTCTAGTGCTTTTATATAAGAATACCAGCATTTGATAGTCACCAACTAGAGAGAGCAATCCTTTGACCGAGGACACATCATCATTATGAATACTGGCTGAAAATATTCTAATCTTTTGGAAGAGTTGATTAGGAGTTAAATCCTCAGAAATGAACGTCTTGGAAATAAACATCCTCCAGCTATTCACTCTTTATGAAGGGCTTAGACACCATCTCCAGCTATGCTGATGTGGAACTGAATGTGGAATTGCCTTGGGTTTTATTAAAGACCTTAAAAATTGGCAGTTGGGGTGAGTCTCTTATTAAATATCACAGAACTAATATTATCCAAGGAGCTCTGGTAGCATAGTGATTAAGGCACTTGACTGCTAACCAGAAGGCTGGCGGTTCAAACCCATCAGCCACTCCTCGGAAGGAAGATGGGACAATCTACTTCCATAGTGATACTGCCTCAGAAACCCAAGGAAGGGTCGCTATGAGTCGGGTTCAACTCGATGGCACATAACAACAACGTTATCCAAAGTCCAAATGTCTTTAACCAGAACATGTAGAAAACATACTAGTTCACTGTTACTATAAATACAACTCTAAGCACACTTAGAGTATCAATACTTACAGTATTAACTGTAAGGTTTTGAACTACTTTAGTGCAAGCCAAAACAGATAATCCAAGAAATAATCTCTATGGCTCATTACTGTCTAGATTAGAATCAGAAACACGTATTTTATTTTTGTATACTGGTATTCTTTTATTTTTGGTCTCAATTGTGAAATGTTAGGAGATATGATAGAAGCTCAGGTAACTTTAAATGCACAAGTGTTGCCAGTAAATTCTATTAAAATCTGTATTACATTTATTACGAGTAAGTCTTACAACATTCTAGGTGACTACTGGTTTAGAACCATCTTCCTTTTCAAATAACCTTTTTTTTAATTTTTATTGTGGTGAAAACATACACAAGACATTCACCAACATACCAACTTCCACATTTACAGCTCAGGGACATTGATTACATTTTTCATGTTGTGCCACCATTATTGCTATCCTTTTCTGAAATATTCCACCAACTCAGCATAAATGCAATGCCCCCAAACAAAAGCTTCCGCTTTCCCCCTCCCTTCTAACCCTGATAACCATTAATGATTTTTGGTATATATATATTTATATATATGTAATTTATTTATGTTTTTTTTTCCAACCTATCTAGAAATCTTCTCTCCCTTCGCTGGTAACCAACAAAGAAAATTTCCTTTCATGTATAACTTTTCCTTGACTTTTTGCAATAGTGGACTAATATAACATTTGTCCTTCTGTAATTGACTTTTTTTCACTAAGCATAATGTCCTCCAAGTTCATCCACATTATGTGGTGTTTTGCAGATTCTAAATTATTCTTTAGGGTTGCATAGTATCGCATTGTGTGTATGTATCAGTTATGCATTCCTCAGTTGATGGGCACTTAGGTTGTTTCCATCTCTTTGCTATTGTGAATAGTGCTGTGTTTAACATGGGTGTGCATTTATTGATTTGTGTCCTGCCTCTTAGGATATATACCTAGTAATGGGACTGCTGGGTCAAGTGGGATTTCTATTTCCAACTGTTTAAGGAATTACCATACTGATTTCCACAGTGGTTACATCATTGACAGTCCCAACAGCAGTGTATTAGAGTCCCAATCTCTTCACATCGTCACCAGCATTTGTTATGTTCTATCTTGTTGAACTTTGCCGTGGTGAGATGGTTTCTCATGGCAAATAACTCACTTCTTAAGGTTGTAAAATGAAGAGAAATTTTTGAAAAATTCCTGAGATTTTTATAGAAGACACAGGTCTCCAGGGTAGTGAAGACAGTAGCCAAAGACCAACCCTGTAATCTTGAGCAACTTAACCCATCTCAGCCTATTCATCTGTAAAAATGGACATATGGCATATACATCATAGATTAAATGAGAGTGTGCACTGAAAGTCCCTAACATGATTCAGGGTAAGTGCTTGGTAAATGATAACTAGTATAAAAAAAGTGCCCAAGAATGCACCAAATTATTAGAAAATGTTCAGCACCATTTCCAGCAGGTGTCACTCTCTCCCTAAATCCTGAACATCAGCTGTCAAGTAGATTCCGACTTGTGTGACCTCGTGTGTGTTGGAGTAGAACTTGTGTTCCATAGCATTTTCACACATTTATTTTTTTGGAAAAAGATTGCTAAGCCTTTCCTCTGAGAATCCTCTGGGTAGAATAGAACCTCAAATCTTTCAGTTAGCAGCCGAGCTTGTTAACACTTTGTACCACCTCAGATGTCTGTACAAATCTTGATTCACTCAACTGCCTTTGAGGTAATTCCTACTAACAGCCACACCCATTGGGTTTCCAAAGCTGTAATTCTTTATGGAAGCAGACTGCCTCATCTTATTTCCACAGAGAAGCTAGTGGGTTTGAACCACCACCATTTTGGTTAGCAGCCAAATGCCTTAACTACACCACCACCAGAGCTCCTTATTCCATGAATAGCTAGTGAAAGTTAGAAGATAAAATAATTCCTGTAAAATATCTATTTTATAATTAAACAGCATAATTTTAAGTGCAGCTCCAACTGCTGTTTGAGAATTAAGAGATAGGAAATATATACAGCTATGTGGGGAGGGAAAATTAAAAAGTCATTATAAACCATGTTCAAATTATAAAAATGGTTTATCAAAATATTGCCATAACTTTCTGAATTTGCTTACTGGGATCTGTTTACTACATACGTTTTCAAAAAAAAAAAAAATATATATATATATATTTCAGAGAACGACTCAAAATTAAGGAAAAATCCCAGTAATCATGAACAACTAAGTGCCTGCTCTAACCAAGAGGCTGGAGTCCACTTAGAGGTATCTTAGAAGGCTTGGCAACTCCTAAAATCAGCTACTGAAAATCTGATGAAGCAGAGATCTACTCTGACACACAAACCACCACAAGTAGCAATCAACTTGAGGACATTCAAAGCCAAAACCAAAACCATTTAAGAATTATCAACTCTTGATTTGGGTTAGAATTGAGATACTTGAGATCAATCATCCCTAAAAATGTTTAGCTCAATTCTTTGATCTGTACAGAACACATAAATTTTCTACAGAGAGAAAAGAGCTGCCTGTACTTGCTGCACAAGTCAGTAGAATTTCCCACAGTAGGCAGCCCACTAATTAGACGTTGAAACTTCCAGGAAATAGTTTAGCAAATAAAATATTTTAACAGTATAAATATTCATTTTATTATAAAACTTAACACTTTAGTGATTTCTGCATTTTTTTTAATACTAATAAAATGAAAGGTAACACAAGAACACAGGGAAGAAGTAACTACTGGGAAGAAGTGGGAAGAGAGCTGTTACATTGTGAGGAATTACAGTCAATGTTATGAAACAAAATGTGTATGAACTGCTGTATGAAAAATGAATTTGCTTTGTAAACTTTCACCCAAATCACAATACAAACTATAAATTAAAAAAAAATATATTAAAAAAGGTAAAAGATGATGTCCAAAACTGGAAACCGGATGAGACAAAAATCACATTTATTTCAATAGCACAAAGTGCAAATACAGTAGTCAGTTCACAAGCTTCAAGACACAGATTTAATGAAAACTTGATATACAAAAATCAAAGTGTACATAGCAGGAAAAAAGCTCCTCAATTTTTTAAAAAGGAAGTAACTCTGACAATCTTTAGACTAAAGTATTCCACTTACATCAGTTCAGAAAAGCTGCAATTCACTACCGGTATCTACAAATTACGATCAAAAAGAGTTCCTCAAAGAAAGGGAGAATCACCTCAAGCTGGTCAGCTCCGGACAAGGACAGAAGTCCTCAGTGCAGCCATTGCTAATTCAGCAGCTTCAGTCACTCATTGTAACAACTGATGTGGCTCAACAACTCTGATCTTTAGGCAAATTCTACAAACTGTCTAAAGTTCAATATGAAGTCAACACCACGATTAAAAGACTAATTTCAACTTGAGACCTATGACATCACTAGAGGAAAAGACAGATTAATACTTCTTCCAGTATTTAAAACCCTTTTTGTAAGGTTAGCAAAATGGCATTTAAGATTTCCTCATGAAAATCATACTTAAATATATATTTATTTGTACATAAACAAGATTTGTATGTAAAGTAGAAAAAGTTCCCAATAGGAAGATAATTAAAGGTTGTTAATGTTCTTTTTACCACTTAGCAGCCAAGATACATACTTATTTCAGAAACAGTATTAGCTACTAGTTTCAATTCAGGATACTGTGTATCTTCAAGAGCATTTAGGCAGAGGTTTATTCAGTCTTTTTCCCCAATTTCTTCATCTTTTCAGTGTAGGCATTAAACTGAGAGTCTGTTCCAAAAATTCTATCCCACCATGTAAAAGTCGAAGCATAGTTTCCGATGAAGTTCATGTGGTGGAAATCATGATGCCGTGAACCAGCATAGAAAGGGATGAGATTTAAAGGGTTGAATGGAAGATCATAACCACTGAAATAAAAATGGTAAAAATTGTTAAGGAAATAAATATATCTCAATTAAGTGACATTTTCATCAATAACCATATGCTCCTTAACTAGCATTTAACTTTGCATAAGTTAATTATGCATTCTACTTTGCCTAAGTCATATTATTTGTGTTATGTTTACATAAGACAAACATTTACAGACAAGGGTACATATTCTAGAAAATATAATGAGGAAAAAAACATAAAAGATGTATAAGAATTGTGTATGAAATACCTCAGAGATAAAAGACAATAAATCTTTGTTGTTGGTGTTAGGTACCACTGAGTCAGCTCTAACTCACAGTCACCCTACGTACAAAACAGAACTAAACTAAACATCGCCTGGTCCTGCACCATTCTCACAATCATTGTTATGCTTGAGTTCATTGTAGCCACTGTGTCAATCCATCCTGTTGAGGGTCTTCCCCTTTTTCACTGACCCTTCACTCTCCCAAGCATAATTCTTCTCCAGGGACTAACCTCTCCTGACAACACAACCAAAGTACATCAGATGAAGTCTGGCCATTCTTACTTGTAAGGAGGATTCTGGCTGTACTTCCAAGACAGAACTGCTCATTTATCTGGCAGTCCATGGTATTTAATACTCTTCACCAACACCAAATTCAAATGCATTCTCCTTTGGTCTTCCTTAATTCAATGTCCAGCTTTCACATGCATAAGAGACTACTGAAAACAGTATGGCTTGGGTCAGGTGCACCTTAGTCTTCAAAGTGACATCTTTGCTTTTTAACACTTTAAAGAGGCCTTTTGTGTAGCACATTTGCCATAATTTCTTCTGATTTCACAGTCTGATTTCTTCTATTTTTTAAATTGTGATCTGGGTGAGTTTACACCAGTTCACATACATTTTGTCTCATGACACTGACTACAATTTACCACAATGCAACAGCTCCCCTCCCACTTGCTCCCCACAGTTACCTCTTCCCTGTCTCCTTCCCTCCATGCACTCCTGCCCCCTGAGCTGTCTCCCTGTGCATACACAGCCCTTCTACTCTCCCACGATTATTCTCTCCAAGGAGTATATCTACCTAGTGTAAATGTTCACCTCATATGCTTGTCTTTTGTTTGGGTGGAAGCCACAGGTGTGGGTTCAATTCCAGACCTGAAGGCAGCCACAGTCTCAGTGGTTCCACCAGGCTCTATCAGACCAGCAAACCTGGTCCTTTTTTTTCCCCCAAAATGATTTTGAGTTTTGTTCCACATCATTCTTCCACTCTATCCAGGATCTCCTCCAACTAGTTGACAGTGGTATCTGGGCACCATCTAGTTCTTCTGGTCTCATAGTCATTCGTACAGGCTGAGGATCACATGGTGTACCAGTCGCCTGGACTAATTGTTTCCATGAATCTTTGGTTGTCTTCATTATTCTTTGCTCTGGATGAGGAGAGACCCATCATTGCATCTAGACGACTTCTTGCAAGCTTTTAAGATCTCAGTCACTACTCGCCAAAGTAGGAGGTGGAATAACGTTTTGTGTAGTGCTCCGGAATTCCCATTCTTCACATTATCCTTAATTTCTTATGATTCCCACAGTTCAATGCTTTTCTACAGTCAATAAAATAGAGGTAAACATCTTTATGGTATTCTTTGCTTTCAGCCAGGATCTGACATTAGCAATACTATGCCTCATCATTTCATCCCCTCTCCTGAATCCAGTTTGAATTTCTGGCAGTTCTGTCAATATACTGCTGCAACCATTTTTGAATTATTGTCAGCAAAATTTTAGCTGCATGCTCTGGTGGCTCAGTGGGTAAGGCATCTAGTTGCTAACTAGGATTTCAGTGGTTCAAATCTACCAGTTGGTCCACAGAAGGAAGATGAGGCAATCTATTTCTGTAAAGATTTATAGCCTTAGAAACCCTAGAGGGTTTGTTGCTGAGTCAGAATTGACTCAATGGCAGTGGGATTGGTTTTTTGGTTTGATAATATTGTTGGATAATTTCCACATTCCATTGGATCATCTTTCTTTGGAATAGGCACAAACATGGATCTCTTCAAGTTGGCTGGCCAGGTAGCTGTCTTCCGCATTTCTTGGTATAAATCAGTGAGTGCCTCCAGCACTTCATCTGTTAGTTGAAACATCTCAAGGGGTATTCTGTTAATTCCTGCAGCCTTGTTTTTCATCAATTCCTTCAGTGTGGCCTGGATGTCTTCCTTCAATACCATCAGTTCTAGATCACATCCTATCTCCAGAAATCACTGAATATTGACCAGTTCTTTGTATATTCATGTGTATCTTGTGTATTCCTTCCATCTCCTTTTGATGCTTCCAATATCATTCAACATTTTGCCCACAGAATCTCTCAATATTCCAACTTAAGGCTTGAATTTTTCACCCATTCTTTCAGCTTGAGAAATGCTGAGCATGTTCTTTCCTTTTAGTTCTCTAACTGCAGGTCTTTGCACTTCATTATAACACTTTACTATGTCTTCTTGAGCTGCCCTTTGAAATCTTCTGCTCAGCTCTTTTAGTTCATCATTTCTTCCATTAACCATTGAACTCTTCATTCAAGAACACATTTCAGAGTTTCTTTTGACATCCATTTTGGTCTTTTCTTCCTTCCTTTTCTTTTTAATGACCTTTTGCTTTCTTAATGTATGATGTTCTTGATGCCATCCCACAACTTGTCTGGTCTTCAGTCACTGGTATTTAATGCATCAAATTTACTTTTCAGATGGTCTCTAAATTCAGGTGGGATATAATCACAGTTGTATTTTGGCCCTTGTGGACTTGTCTGAATTTTCTTCAGCTTGAACTTGAACTTGCATATGAGCAATTAATGGTCTATTGCACAATCAGCTCCTGGTCTTGTTCTGACTGATGATACTAAGGTTTTCAATCACCTCTTTCCACAGATGTACTTGATTTGATTCCTGTGTATTCCATCTGGAGAGGTCCACATGTATAGCTGCCATTTATGTTGTTGAAAAAAGGTATCCGTAATGATTAAGTTGTTGGTCTTGTAAAATTCTATCATGTGATCTCTGGCATCATTTATTTCAACAAGGCCATATTTTCCAACTACTGATGCTGCTTCTTTGTTTCCCACTTTCACATTCCAATCACTAGTAATTATCAATATATCTTGATTGGAACTTTGGTCAATTTCAGACTGCAGAAGTAAAAATCTTCAATTTTTTCATCTTTAGCTTTAGTAGTTGGTGTGTAAATTTGAGTATTAACTGGTCTTCCTTGTAGGCAGATAGATATCAACCTATTATTGACAGCACTGTATGTCAGGATAGGTCTTGAAAAAAAATTTTTTTAATTTAAATTTTTCCTTTTTTCCCATTAGTGTAAACTCAATGCCCCACAAACAAAAGCTTCCCCTTTCCACGCTCTCTCTTACCCCTGGTAACCACTAATCATCTTTGGTGTGTGTGTGTGTGTGTGTGTATTTCCCTTTCCTTGACATTTTACAATAGTGGACTAATACAGTATTTGTCCATCTGTGATTAACTTATTCCACTCAGCATAACGTCCTCCAAGTTCATCCATGTTAAGCAGTGTTTTGGGAGCTCTGGTGGCATAGTGCCTAAGGCATCTGACTGCTAACCAGAGGGCTGGTGGTTCAAATCCACCAGCCACTCCTCTGAAGGTAGGTTGGGAAATCTACTTCCGTAGTGGTATTGCCTCAGAAACCCAAGGGGGGTCACTATGAGTTGGATGCAACTCGATGGCAGTGAGTTTGGGTTTTGTGTGTGCGTGTGTGTGATTTGGGTGAAGATTTACAGAGCAAATTCACTTTGAGTTTGGGTTTTTTTATGTAGTGTTTTGTTGATTCCACATTGTCTATATTGTTCTTTAGGGTTGCATAGTATTACATTGTGTGTACATACCACAGTTTGTTTATCCATTCCAGAGATACTGCTTTGGAAACCCAAGGAGGGTCGGTGAGTCAGAATTGACTCGACAGCATTGAGTTGTTTTTTTTTTTTTTTAATTAGTCTACAAGGAGCTCTGGTGGCATAGTGATAAGGCATTTGGCTGCTACCCAGGAGGTCAGCAGTTCAAACCCACTAGCAGGAGGAAGATAAGGCAATCAACTTCTGTAAAGATTTATAGCCTCGGAAACCCAATGGAGGTCACTATAAGTTGGAATTGACTCAAGGCAGTGGGTGTGTTTTTTTTGGTTTTATTAGTCTACAGATAATTACCAAACTCACTGCTGTGCTACTCACAGGGACCCCTCCTTGGGTTTCTGAGGAGGTATCACTACGGAAGTAGATTTCCCAACCTCCTTCCAAGGAGTGACTGGTCGGTTTGAACTGCCAGCCTTCTGGTTAGCAGTCAAATGCCTTAGGTACTATGCTACTAAAGCTCCACAGATAATATTATGATCATGAAAATAAAACTATTATATGATACCAAATCACTGGACTAGAAACCATAACTCACCTATGGACATCAATAGTTTCCATCAAACGGAAGGCCACCCATGCCCAAAGAAGAATTACATGATCACATAAAAGCACGATCCCAATGAAAAATCCAGTTCCAAGAATTAGGGTTTCCAAAGGATGTGCATATTCAGCCTCCATTCCAAATGGAGCCTAAAGCAAATAGATAAGAACTCCTTAATACATTCTGTTACTTACACATATAGTTTCATAAGATTATGTTGAGTCTACATATAATAATATATCTAGCTATACATATATAACAATAGCAATTCTTAATAAAAAATATCTTTCCATACCTATCAAACATCAAAAGGTCTAGCAATATCCTTAATAAATCTTAGTAACTGTCTTTCATGGTTTAACAACTAGCTTGAACTCTAACTTTGATCTTTGCCTTTGAATTTCCTCTAACAAAGAGATGCTTCATTTGGTAGTAGTATACCATGTAATGAGGATGGATGCAGAAAATTCTGACATAGCCAATTTTTCAAAGCCAAACCAAAGCAATTTAGTAAATCTAAAAATCTCTACTTTTGTGGAAGTTGGCATGCATTGAAAATGTGTTAAACATAGTTTAATATCTATTTTAGATGTTCAAACTCTGTGTTAGGTCTCATTTGAACAACTCTGACATCACTACAACTGCTATCATGTGGATCTAACTGTGTCAGGATATTGCTCTGGCCACAAAAATGAGAAAAATCAAGTATTTCATGTAATGTTTTGTTTTTCGGTTCCCAATTAATATGAAATTTAAATACTAAAGAAAATCTGTAGAACTGGTTGTGTGAGCATATGTGTTATATTTTATGTAATCATACCAAAGGAGAAAGAAATAAAAATGTCGCCAACAATTCTTTTAAAATGCTTACAGAATAAAAATGACATTTTGTGTTTAATAAGAAATGTATTAAGTATAATTGTAACATACCTGAAACTCATGATGAACTTTATGAATATATTTATATATTCTTTTGTGGTGTAAGAGTCTATGTAGGAAATAGTGCCAGGTATCCTCAATTATGGCACAGCCAAGGCATCTTAGGAACAGCATAGACCTGTAAGGTGAAACATTATAATGTGAATAATAGAATTTTTATATAAATAATCTAAACTCTTACTTGTGATTGCTGCTTGAGATATTACATAAAACCAAATACTCACTTATCAGCTTGACCTAGTGGATATATTGATCAACTAATATATATATATTCATGGCAAATAACAACAACATATATATATATACACACACACACACATACACACTCATAAATTGGCATATTTATACTCAGATAGTATCAACAGAATTGAATACAAATATTACTTGATCACAAATTTTTGCACTCAGATAGTATTTATTTGTGTTTATATGGACATAATTTTTGTATACCTCACAGATTATTCTCATTTCTTTCATTCATTTTAGAGTTGAAATTTAATGTTTTTCCTTAGTATCTTGTAATACCAGTTCCCTTCTGTTCAATATAAGCATGTGTTTCTGTACATAATGATATAGAGGATGCTATGAAAACTTCTGATGCTAAAAATTTACCTTTCACTAAAATATTACATTTGAACAAAGAAAGGTATAAAAGTAAAAACATTTTAAGTTACCACTATGGTTTAGTTTTGTTCATTTTATTTACTTCTGAAGTTTAGATCAAACAAGGATTAATCAAATTAAAAAAAAAAATAAACATAATGCATATTTTAATTGGAGTATCTGAGTGGTACAGTTAAAAGCTCCACTGTTAACTGAAAAGTTGCTGTTTCAAGTCCACCCAGAGGCACCTCAGAGGAAAGGCCTGGCAAAGTACCTCTGAACACTCAGCCATTGAAAACCGTACAGAGCCAGCTCTGCTCTGACATACGTGGGGCTACGAGTCGGGTCCTCCCGATTCAATGGCAACTGGTTATTGGCTTACTGTTGTTACTGTAACTGGTTATTGTAATACTCAACTGGTACTGATTATACTTTAACTCGGTAATAAACTATGATTGAGTATAAAACATCAAATTTGTATTTACATACCATCTTGGCATTCTTTCCCAATCATAAGGAATATTGAAATACTCTGTAAAATAATAGGTTCCACAAATCAAAGGCAGCTGAATGCAAAAGTGATTAAAGAGAAGCACTTTAAAACATTTCCACTGGTTTTCCAATGATTCTGGCTTATCCTATGGAGAAAAAATATCATATTGTTTATTGTTAACCAGAGCTATCAGTAGTTTAGCTTAACAATTAGAAGGGAATTCCCTATTTGTATTTAATGTTTATATAAAATTATAATTCTGTTAAAGTAAGGCCCAGGAATCACAACAACCTAAGACGGTGAAGAATCTTAACAGACAAACCCAAGCATAATGATTTTCAAACAAACCAAAGAAGTACTATAGAATAAATAATTCTCTAATCTTTGCTGCGCACAGATCATTCACATCTTTTACTCCAAGTTTCAAAAAAGAAAGAAGGCATTATGGTAAGATTATAATCGGGCCCCCTCAACTTTTGAAGGAGCTATATACACACTAACATTGGAAGCTTTTATTACAGAGGTGAATACATGTGTCATGGAGTGGCATTCATTTCAAGCAAGTGAAGTTCATATTTGTTCATATAGTGACAGGATTATAAATCCTCTAAGCTGAAGAACTTCAGAGATATATCAGTGATTCCCAAAGAATGGAGAGCTACTGCCTACAGATAGTACCATTCACAGATCCATGTCAAAATGAGAAAAGTAAGATCAATGGAGTGAGGTGTTCATAAAACCTCACTGGAATATTGATTTGTTTAGCAAGCCATACCAAAAAACAAAATTCATTCAATTCAAAAGGGCTACTCTTACACTTTCTTGGTGATAAGAAATAGTGCTTTTTTGCTTTACAAAAAGAAAGTGATAATAAATAGTAGTTATTCCTTGTTTTTAGATGTCCTTACTTTAAAATTCAGAAAGCTGCCTTTTCTTTTTTTTTTAAACTGAACCACAATATCCAAATATGGGGAGCATTGTTCATCAACAGAGGCCAAAAGAGGTCAACCACCTTGTCCAGCCTGAATCTTCAGTTTATTTTGCTCCCTATCACAGACTAGAAGTTCAGAAAGGAAGCTTCAGATAATACATTAGAAATAGTAGCATAATTATAAATACCTTTTTAATCCCCTCATTTTATTGCTCAGGAAACTGAGCTGTAAGCATCACTAAAAACTCACGGCCGTCAAGTTGAACCCGACTCACAGCGGCCCTTCCTTGGGTTTCCGAGGCAGTATCACTAAGGAAGTACATTGTCCCATTTTCCTTTCGAGGAGTGGCTGGTGGGTTTGAACCGCCAGCCTTCTTGTTAGCAGTCAAATACCTAGGCACTATGTTACCAGAGCTCCTATCACATCACAGTCCTAGTTAATTGCTTAATGATGGCCTTGGGATTAGAATTGAATTTCCAGGTTGAGTCCCAGTTCAATGTTTTCCTATTCTTGTCAGAAAAAAATAACCCTTAATTTCAAGAATGAAACTGAGTCCAGAGACCTAGATTTTAGTTCATCCAAGTTCTATTAGTAACTGCCTTGTCAGATAACCAATCAGTCCTACAAGTAAATCAACAGGTGACACAAAGCGACCAGAATCATCCTAAAGACAATTAGAACTTAGAAATCTAAACTGAATTGTCTTTCAAAGCAAGCTTTTTCATAAAAATCATTTTTTAACTTCTGTGTCCTTAATTTAGGGTGACAGGGTATTCTTCTTTGGGACACCACCCTTTTCATTCCTTCCTCTTTTTCCTTTTGTTCTTTCCTCCTTTGCCAAGAGTCCAGTCATCTGACCTTCTGTATGATCCCCAGAAAGGATTAATGTTAGCACTTGCCAACAATGGTATTGTTTTCCCCAGAAACTCCTGGCTAGAACCTGATACCGATGGAGCTATCAAAAGTACCACAAAAAAATTAATCAACTATGGATAGTAAAATCACTATTTGAAGTATACATGAATTAGCTAAAGGCAGTTAATAACAAAAAGTTACACCTAATGCAATATAAGAGTTTACCATGTATCACTTTATGTATAACTGGGTTCTGATATGAAATAATACTTTTATTATAGGACTATCCATTTCAGAAGAAGAATGTTTTTAGTACATACATCTTTAAGAAAAAAATTCTGGAGAATTAAGTTGTATGACTATTTTTTAGGGAAATATATCCTGCAATATTTACCTTATTACTCTTCATTCCTGTAAATTTTCCTGTATCTAGCAAGTATGTCCATTAACTGTTAAGTTGTCTATTCTGTTTGGAAGTAGACAGTTTTTAGTATTATTTCATCACCACCAGCAACTTCTTAAAACTCTCTATATTATTTTGAGAATTTGTCTTCAAAAAGCAAAAACTTAAATTAATATGTACTAATTATTTCATTTACTCTGAAATCCCTTTATATTATGAAAACTTGTACTGATTTACAATAACAATTTATATCAACAAAGTTCAAAGTATGGACTTTAAGGGCCCTGAAGCTCAAAATATATGCTGAATATAGACTTGAATCCATTCAATCTGATGATTAAATAATTAATTTAACCACCTAGGTTAGTTAGTATTTATCCTTGCTTTTGCTGCTTTTTATTTTAAAGCCACTCATACACCCTTAACTACAAAAAAGGTCCTCCTCTCTGACCAGTGTGAGAATTACAGCATGGAATGCACATAAGGATAGTGAAGAAGGAAAACAGTACATGTGCCTGCCCTGTCATATAACAAATCAGCCCTACAAGTAAATCAGTAGGTGACACATGGCGGCCAGAATCACCCTAAGACACCTTAGAACTTAGACATCTCAACTGAATTGTCTGCCAAAGCAGGCTTTTTCATAAAAATCACTTTTAGAACTTGTGTGTCCTTCATTTAGGGTGACAGGATATTCTCCTTTGGGACACCACTTTTTCATTCCTTCTTCTTTTTTCCCTTTGTTCTTTCCTCCTTCACGAAGAGTCCACACTCTCCTGACCTTCTGTGCTATCCCCAGAGAGGATTAATGTTAGCACTTGCTTAAAGTGAGACTCACTAGGATGCTATGAAGCTGACAGACTGAGGGAGTGTATGCAATGATTGTCTACCTAGTGTATCTTCAGTGAGTGCAAATTACTTTCCATAGATGCACACTCCTGATATGTTTACTTTCTACTGATACTCCATGCCCCTGAGATTTAGTTTGGCATGAATTTTTTGAAAAGTAAATAGGAAGTATTTGAAATTATCATGGGTTTACCAAAAAGTACTGATAAATGATAAATCCAGATTATTTCCTGGAAGTCATACCAAGCTCATTAGCCAACACATCAGTATAGTTTGCTACGCTCCCTACATTTATAAATGAGAAGGGAGGGGGATTCTGTGTACTCAATAACTTGTCATGTACATATGTTTCTCAAGAAAAGTTTAACAGACTGACTCTAATACTTAGAAACTAGGAGTATCACCTCCTTATTTGGGATGACATGAATGCTACACAACCACTCACAATGTATTTAGGGGTAAGGTATAGCTTTAATAGGCCTGGTCAGGGTCTTATAATATTAACACACACTTAGATTTGCTATGATATCAGAGGATAGGGTAAACTGCAATATCAATACTCATAAATCCTCATTCTTTTTCTTTCAACTAGTTTAAAAATTACAATTTATGAATCCAAGGTAAATAAATATCATATCTACTTTAGGTCCAATTTAACAAACTATTCTTGAGACATTATCAATAATGATCTAAGGTTGGGCTGTCCAATATGGTAGCCACTAACAGTATGTGGCTAGTACATTTTATATATGGCTAGTCTGACTTGAGGAGCTCTGGTAGCATAGTGGCTAAAGCACTTGACTGCTAACCAGAAGGCTGGCGGTTCAAACCCACCAGCCACTCCTCGGAAGGAAGGTTGGGCAATCCTACTTCCGTAGTGATACTGCCTCGGAAACCCAAGGAGGGGTCGCTATGAGTCGGGGCTGACTCGACGGCACGTAACAACAACAACAAGTCTGACTTGAGAAGGACTGGAAGGGTAATAAAACACACATTGGATTTCAAGGACTTAATACAAAAATAATAATGTAAAATATATCATTAAGTGTATTAAAAAAGTTTTTTTGATTACCTGTTGAACTGACAATATTTTAGACTTACTGAGTTAAATAAAATACATTAAAATTAATTACACCTTTTTTTTTTGTACTTTGTGTCCTACTAGGAAATTTAAAATTATATATGTAGCTCACATCACATATTGGCTATCACTGCCCTAGTCTCACAAAACAAACTTTTATTCATATAAAAAAGATTCAACAATATTTATGATAATATTCTATTTAAAGTCCATTATACTCACCTTCTGAATTTTGTACTTTTTCATGTAAGGTATAAATTGAAACAAAAATCCAGGTAAACAGAACAAGAAATAAAGAGCCTCATGAACTATAAGGGATCCCCATGTTGCAATCTGGAACTTTGTATAATTATTCAACATATAGTTCCAAGCATTTTTAAATGGCTCCTGCAGAGGATTCTCAGGTAAAAGTGAATCCACATACTCTACAGCCAAGGATGCTGAACTGAAGATGCCGATACTTGCATTTGTTGCCATTTTTCAAATCTTTGCAGACAGCCCTGAAATTCTGTAAAAATAAATAAATAAGGTAAAAATGAAATTCTAACAGTTAAAAACATGCAGCTTCTGATAATTTATAATAACAATTACTAAAAGAGTACAATTTCTCAGAGGCCAAATGTGATTAAAACAAAAAATTCTAGATGTCATCATCTCCATTTCTAGATTGTCATTTAAAAACTGAATTATCATGGACTACTCTAAAATGTTTTATAGCCTCAGCAATCTTTAATTGCGTTTAAAATGCACCCCTACCACCACCACCACCAAATTGACCCTTATCCTATTCCTCAGAGTACTGGGAAACTTATCCAACTTCTTCAGATCACTGGTTTCACTTTACATCTTTATTCTTCTGTCCTACTCATTTTCAAGTGACTTACACCATGGAGGCTATAGTTCTACATCATCTGCCACTCCAACCTCAAAATTTCTCTTTGCTCATTTATCCCTTCCTCTAAGACTGACTAATCTTCCAGTGTTCTGACTTTATCTCATCAAGATAGGGTCTATTGTGTTTCCTTTCTCATGTTCACATTTCCTCCTTCACAATTGTCTCTCTTCAAGTCTAAAAATACACTCAAGTTTTCCTGTCTTGAGAAAGCTTTCTAATCTGTAGTACTTCTTCCTCAAGCCACTATGCCATTTCTCTCTCTGAACCAATCAGCTTCTTTCTCAAAGGAGAGATCTACACAAAGCCTTTCACTGCTTAACTCCCAACCATACTCAACCACATACAATCTAGCTCTCCAGCCACACCAAGATACCTTCAATGATCTTCTAAGCTGCAAAATACAATTGTCCTGTGGTTGTTAGGTTATGTGTCAACTTGGCTAGGCCTAGTTTGAGTGGCTGGGCAGCTGGATATAGTTACTCTCCATGATGAGACTGGTAATCAACTCCATGGTGGAATCTACTATGAGCAGGTGAGTATATGCCTTAGGGATGTGCTCTGCTTCCAGTATATAAGCAGCAGCTCTGAAGAAGGTCTCAAGCTTTTGGGATATCTGGATCCTGCGTTTGGCCAAGTCTTCATCTCAATGGCCTGCCATGTTTTCTGCTGATCTTGGGACTGTTAATGAACTTGAATTAGTGGCCTGCCACATTGCTTGATAATTTTGGGACTGTGCCATTTTATTCATTGACCTTGGGTTTGTCAGCCTCAGCAGCCAGCAGCTGCCTGGAGATACATCCAGCTCTGATGGGTTGGGGGCAAGAGGCAGAGCTGTAGCTCAAGGTGGAGGGGACTTCACCCAGCCCTGAGACCATGGCACTTTGAACTTGGACTTCTAGCCTCCAAAACTGAAAGAGAATAAATCCCTGTTTGTTTTAAACTACTCAATTGTGGTATTTTCTTTTTAAGTTTTATTGTGATTTGTGTGAAAATTTACAGAGCAAATTCATCTTCCATACAGCAGTTCACATATACTTTATCTCATGACATTGACTACAATCTCCCACAATGCAACAGCTTTTCTCCTACTTCTTCCCAATAGCTACCTCTTCCCTGTGTCCTTCCCTCCCATGCACTCCTGCCCCCGAGCTGTCTCCCTGTGCATACAGAGCCCTTCTATTCTACCATGATTGATCTCTCCAAAGAGTGTATATACCTAATGTAAATGTTCAGCTCTTATGCCTGTTTGGCTGGAAGCCACAGGAATGTGTTCAGTTCCAGACCAGATGGGCAGCTAGGGGCCATAGTCTCAGGTGTTCCACCAGGCTCTATCAGGCCAGCAAACCCACTTGTGGTATTTTCTGTTAGAGTGGCACAAAAGAATCAACACATGTCCCAATTCTCAGTTTCTGTGAGGTTATTATAAAATTTGACAATCCTGATCCAATATCACTTACCAGCTGTGTGGCACAACCAAGTTATGACACCTCTCAGAACCTCAGTATAATCATCTGCAAAATGTGTGTAACAGTAGTATTTCATCCACTGAGTTCATGAGATAACATGCGTGAAGTGTGTAAGATAGGACCTGGCACATAGTAGCTATAAGAAATTAAACAATTTCTTGTACTTTCTAAAGAAGTTCTGGTGGCATAGTGGGTAAGGCCATCTAGCTGCTAACGAGCTCAGTACCCACCAGCTACTCCATGGGAGGAAGATGAGGCAATCGACATCTGTAAAGATTTAGAGCCTTGAAAACTCAATGGGGGTCACTATGAGTCAGAATCGACTCAATGGCAGTGGCTTTGGTTTAGTCTTGTATTTTCTATGTGCCCAGAACTATGTTTTAAGAGTGCTACATGGTATCTCTGTATTAACAACTTACCAAACCTTCGTGAGGTAGGACATAATTTTATTACGTCCATTTTATGTGAAACTAGGATTAAACCAAATTCAGCAACTAAACGTTATGCATATGATAAGTACCCTACACGCTCATACATTGTGCTATACTGCAATAATAAACATTAAAACGCAATACCCTGCTGTCAAGTCAGATCTGACTCACAGTAAACCCTCTTTGGGTTTCTGAGGCGGTATGACTATGGAAGTAGATTGCCCAACCTTCCTTCCAAGGAGTGGCTGGTGGGTTTGAACCACCAGCCTTCTGGTTAGCAGTCAAATGTCTTAGGCACTACGCCACCAGAGCTCCTAATAAACGATAAAGCACACATAAATATTACAGTAAGAGGGTATCTTAGTTACCCCTTTAAAGACTGAATTATTTTCTGCTTTGAATTTTTTGTTGAAACTATGTGTTTTCAGTAATAGTAAGCATTTTGAATGAAATGAATTTTTGTTTTTAAATAAATAATAGGGATCTTGATACAATTAGTGGGACATACAAGTGCTGAGAAGTCTCTGGTACTGAGGTCAGTTTCTTCAGATTCATGCAGTTACACAGGCCCTTACCAGATAGGGGCATACACTGCAAGTAGGACAGGTGCTTCCCACTAAGTCCTAGAGGCAGATAATGTAGGTGATCATTTTACATACCCCAGGTCATGACAGTGTTATCCAGTGCTGCTCTAATAGAAACATAGGTGGTGGTGGTGCGGGGAAGCTTCACCAGAAGCACATTTAACATTCACATTTCTAGTAACAGAATGTTGCTATATATTTTCTAAGACAAAATAGACTTTATAGCTCTCCTCTCTTTCTCCTGAGCCCTCACCAAAAAACTGCCTTTGAAATTCATAATTCTACCAAGTTTCTTCAAGGCAATATAGACTTTTACTATTAGGCACCTTAGAACTCTTCTATCCTGTACTCATCACTCAATTCCAAAACCATTTCCACATTTTAAGTATTTGTTAGAGCAGCAACCCCACTTCTCAGTACCAAATTCTGTCTTAGTTCTCTAGTGCTGCTATAACAGAAATACAAGTGTGTGGCTTTTAACAAACAGAAATTTATTTTCTCAGTTTAGGAACAAGAAGTCCAAAAACAGGGTGCCAGCTCTAGGGGGAGGATTTCTCTCTGAAGGTTCTAGAGGAAGTTCCTTGCTCTTCTGAGCTTCCCTGCTCCTGGCACAGTCTTCATGCGGCTTGGCGTCTCTCCTCCCTCATCTCTGCTTCTATCCCTTGCTTGTTTAATTAATTTTTTCTCTCTCAAAAGAGCCTGAATTAAAACACACTCTATAGTAAGCCTCTATAGTTAACATAACAAAGACTCATTCCCAAATATAAAGGACATAAAGGTTAGGATTTATGACACATATATTGCGGGGACACAACTGAATCCAAAACAGAGAATAATTCTTTTAGTTTATTTATGCCTCCTGAATAAGGAGCTCTGGTAGTGTAGTGCCAAAGTCACTTGACTGCTAACCAGAAGGCTGGCGGTTCGAACCCACCAGCCACCCCTTGGAAGGAAGGTTGGGCAATCTACTTCTGTAGTGATACTACCTTGGAAACCCAAGGAGGGGTCGCTATGAGTTGGGTCTGACTCCATGGCACATAACAACAACATGATTACATAGGGCCCACCAGAATAATCTAGGATAATCCTTGTCTCAAAGTCCCGTTTGCCATGCATGGTATTCCCAGGTTAAACCCCAAAATAATTTCATGCTCTTACCTATTCTAAGGGAGCTCTGGTAGCATAGTGGCTAAGGCACTTGACTGCTAACCAGAGGCTGGTGATTCAAACCCACCAGCCACTCCTCGGAAGGAAGATGGGGCAATCTACTTCCGTAGTGATACTGCCTCGGAAACCCAAGGAGGGGTCGCTATGAGTCGGGTCTGACTCGATGGCACATAACAACAACAACCTATTCTAGGGTGGATTTTTTTCAGGAGCTCTGGTAGCATAGTGCCTAAGGCACTTGACTGCTAAACAGAAAGCTGATGGTTCAAACCCACCAGCTGCTCCTCGGAAGGAAGATGGGGCAATCTACTTCCATAGTGATAACTGCCTTGGAAACCCAAGGAGGGGTTGCTATGAGTCAGGTCAGACTTGATGGCACATAACAACAACAACAGCCACTCCTCAGAAGGAAGGTTGGGCAATCTACTTCTGCAGTGACACAGCCTTGGAAACCCAAGGAGGGGTTGCTATGAGTCAGGTCAGACTTGATGGCACATAACAACAACAACAGCCACTCCTCAGAAGGAAGGTTGGGCAATCTACTTCTGCAGTGACACAGCCTTGGAAACCCAAGGAGGGGTTGCTATGAGTCAGGTCAGACTTGATGGCACATAACAACAACAACAGCCACTCCTCAGAAGGAAGGTTGGGCAATCTACTTCTGCAGTGACACAGCCTTGGAAACCCAAGGAGGGGTTGCTATGAGTCAGGTCTGACTCGACGGCAAGTAACAAGAACAACAACGCGCCTCTTGAAAGAGTATTCTACATTGGTTATCTTCATTTTCCATTTACGCTCTAGCAACTGCAATTCCACCAATGCACCTCCATTTACTTTTATTAAAATCACCAAGGATTACCTGCAAATCCAGAAAATTTCTCTAGAGCTTATTATACTTCACCTATCTGTAAAACTGATACTTTTTGAAATATTCTCCTCCCTTGATTCTTGAGATTCACATGTATTCACTCTGACAAATATTGTGTTTACTATGTGAAGCGATAAATCTACACCCAAGAAAGCATCAGTCAAGAAATCAGACATCATACTGCACTGGGCAAATCTGCTGCACAGATGTCTTTAAGATGCAAGCTCTGGTAGCATAGTGCCTAAGGCACTTGACTGCTTACCAGAAGGCTGGCGGTTCAAACCCACCAGCCACTCCTCGAAAGGAAGGTGGGCAATCCTACTTCTGTAGTGATACTGCTTCAGAAACCCAAGGAGGGGTCGCTATGAGTCGGGGCCGACTCAACGGCACATAACAACAACATA
>NW_006922030.1:490352-517837 GCF_000298275.1 Orycteropus afer afer | reverse complement strand
TGGGCAATCCTACTTCTGTAGTGATACTGCTTCAGAAACCCAAGGAGGGGTCGCTATGAGTCGGGGCCGACTCAACGGCACATAACAACAACATAATCCAAGCCATGGTATTTTCAATTGACTCATATGTATGTGAAAGCTGGACAATGAATATGGAAGACCAAAGGAAAATTGATGTCTTTCAATTGTGGTGTTGCAAGAATACTGAAAATACCATGGACTGCCAGAGGAATGAACCAATCCGTCTTGGAAGAAGTGCAGTGGTCCTCAGAAACGAGAATGGTAAAACTTCATCTCATGTCTTTTGGTCACGTTGTCAGAAGGGACTATACCCTGGAGAAGGATATCATGCTTGGTAGCGGGTCAGCAAAGGGGAAGTCCTTCAACGAGATGGACTGACACAGTTGCTGCAATGATGGGCTCAAGCATGGCAGGGATTGTAAAGATGGTGTAGGACAGGGCAATGTTTCCTTGTGTTGTACAGATGGTCGCTATGAATTGAAGCTGACTAAACAGCACCTGAAAACAACAACAACATATGTGCAGCCACTGTGCTGGCTGATACTAGTGAAGAGTAAAAAGAAGTAACCAAACCAAAAGCATGTGATAAAAACAATAAAGGGGAAAATACAGAGTAACTATGAGAACAAAGAGGAATAGGAAGAAGTTCCTACAGGATGCTATCTAAATTGAGACCTGAAGCAAGACAGAGAGGTGACCAGATTAAATGTGGGGGGGAGCAGGATTAGGGTAAACATTTCAGGTTGAGGGACAGTAGGTCCAAAGGCTCAAACAGGAAATGAGAAAGGATACAACACTTTCTTAGTCAGTATGTCTGCGGTTCAGATTCTGACAAGAAGGGAAAATTGAGGTTGGAAAGCTTCCCATCTATGCACTCCTTCTTCGTTGTTGTTGTTATGTGCCGAGTCGGACCCGACTCACAGCGGTCCCTCCTTGGGTTTCCAAGGCAGTTATCACTACAGAAGTAGATTGCCCAACCTTCCTTCCGAGGAGTGGCTGGTGGGTTTGATCCGCCAGCCTTCCCATTAGCAGTCAAGTGCCTTACGCACTAGGCTACCAGAGCTCCCTATGCGCTCCTTGTTGTGTTGTTGTTGTTGTTATGTGCTGTGGAGTCAGCCCTGACTCATAGCAACCCCTCCTGGGGTTTCCAAGGTGGTATTACTATGGAAGTAGATTACTTCCAAGGAGTGGCTGGTGGGTTTGAACAGCTAGCCTTCTGATTAGCAGTCAAGTGCCTTAGGCATTATCTACCAGAGCTCCTTTCTAATTCCAATTTCCTTGAGTGATCTTAACTACTTTACTGTTTTAAAAACACTGATGTCTCTCCATCTCTATTTCTAACACTCCCCCCTAAACTCCAGGTTCTGATTATCCAACAGTCTACTGACCATCTCCTATTAGATGATTCAGAAGCATTTTAAACTCAACATGTCAAAGTTTCAGCAACTGCTTCTCCCAAGCTCTGTTCAAATACTTTGTCTTTTTCAGTCCCTAACTTGTGGAACTGTATCATGATCCAGACAGCATGTTCTGAGCTGTTAAAAGAATGATTCTCTCAGCTCTGTCACCTTCATTAGAAGCCTTTAAAAGCTCACACAACTTGGAGACATTTGGTTAACTGACATGCAGAGGTTTGCTCTTCAAACCCAAGAGACAGAGCTCAGGGCACGGTGCTGCCAACTGAACAATGTCAAAAATAAGAATTAAAGAGAAAAGGGGAGAAAAATGTTTTGGAAAAGTAAATTTTCTTTCCTTTCATGGGCAACCTGACAGACTGGAAGCCATCAAAGAAGTCTGGACAGTCTGCTGTAGCAAATTAGATCCTCAGAGATAAGAAATTTAGTTATTTGTGGATTCTCTCTGTATACTGTTAGCCAGTATCTGTCCTGCAGGCAGTTTATCTTAATTAAATCCGGATGGCACAAATTCCCTCATCTGCAAAAGTCACCTGCCTCCAAGCTTGAATTTCTCAAATCTTACCTCCAGGAATCAATGCCAGGATCTACCTAAACAGCAGTGTTAATTCCCTGCTTCTGATTCCCAAAGTCTAAGAGAGTCCCCTAAGGAGAAAGACCAAAGTCCTCCAGGTTGCACAAGTCAGACTTCTCACCTCTCGTCACCGGACGCTTCATATACATTCTCACAAAATCTGACCACTCACTGTTTCTGCTGCTTCATTTTTCTCTGCCAATGAAAACACCTTTCCCTCGCCGGTAATGTTCTTCTACCTGTAACTCCTATTCATTCATCAGCAACCTTCTCTAAGCGGGCCTCCAAAACCCCACCCCGCAACGCACACAGAAAAAGACTTCATCTTTCCTGCAGTGCTTCTGTTTTTGTAAAACTTTCATCATTTTATCACAATGTACTGTAACTCTTTTAATACGTCCCTCCTCCTGATGACTGTAAACTTTTAAAGAACAGGAAAAACGCCCCATTGCAGTCTCGTCACTTAAGCATTTTTCCTTGTTTTCATCCGTTTTTTTCTCATCTAGCAGCCCCTCACCTCACACTCCCAGCCTCCACTAACTTGACTGGACAATCTTTCACATCAATTTACACAGCAGTTTTTGCTAGGCCCTCCCCCACCCCCAGCCCCACATCGCGTATATCGGTGCCCCAGTCTGGTGGTGCGTTTAGCATCATGCCCTGCCCGCTGCACTGGACCCACGGAGCTCCGGGTCCGAACCTGCCCGCTTCTCTCTTCCTCTCTCACAAGCCCCTCTCCCGACCGACACCTCACCTGGACCGTCGCGCGGGAAGTGCGGATGGATCAGCGTCACCAAGACTCGGCCAGGTGTTTCAGATTGACACCCTTCTTTTTCGGGCTCGGGGGGAGGAGCCGAATAAGGCTAAACCGGTTCTCCTGCTGTTATTGGCCTACTATGATCATAGCCCCGCCTCCTCATTACTGTGATTGGCTTAAGCCGTTGTCCGCATCGTGTGACTTATCAGCCATTGGCTCTGCAGGTGGAATGAGGATAGTGAGACCCGGACGTACAGCCAGTGGCCGGCGCCGCTGCACTCCTATAAGCGAGGAAGGGCCAGGGCTGGGACCGCGTGAGGGGGCGGGCCCTGACGGCAGACCCACGCAGACTGCGAGGGAATTGTCATGGCAACCGCTCTCGTCGGTAGGTTTCCACACCTCGATGGGTGCTGCCCCGGAAGGCTGCATCATGCTACAGTCTCCCTATTTGAGATGTGAACCGTATGGCAGGCACATCGCCGAAATCCGGGAAGAAAATAGTATAAATGAGATTTTAAATGTTTTTGCTGTATTATTTATAGGCGGCCCTGCCTTCGTGTAGTTTATCCCAGATTTGCATCATTCTGAAGTCCACCTTTGTTTCCCGAGCAAACTATCCTTTAATAAACTCCTCTATATGAAACTTGGAGGATTTCAAATGCAATGTAATCGCTGCAAGCACCCAGGGAGGCACTTGATAACTGTTCCATGGGCAAATGAGAAAGCCTAAGCTTTAAAATATGAAAAAAAAAAAAAAAAAAAAAGACCCAAACTCACTGCCATCCACTCGATCGATTCATAGCGACCTCTCCTTGGGTTTTGGAAGTGGCATCTCTATGGAAGTAGATTGCTCAGTCTTTCTTCCGAGGAGTGGCTGGTGGGTTTGAACACCAGCCAGCCGTCTCTTTAGCAATCAAATAAATGCCTTAGGCACTGTGCCACAGAGATACCATGGTTAAAAATTTTAAAACTCCCCGGAAGCTCGGACAATGCTCCAAGACTTTTGGGTATCTTATCATTAAATCAAGATGCTTGGTCACAGTGATGAAAGCATTCAACTGCTAACCAAATAGCTCGGTGGTTCAAACCCACCACCAGCCTTTCAGCGCGAGAAAGAAAGCGGCAGTCCTCTTCTGTATAGATTTACAATCTTGGAAACCCTTTGAGGGTAGTTTTCTTCTGTCCTATAGGGTCACTGAGTTGGAATCAACTTGATGGCAGTGGGTTAAATCAAAAACCAAAACTATTGCCATATTGATTCCAACTCAGCAATCCCTGTATACTAACTTCATTGATCCTTTAAGAATGCCCCTTCCTGTTCTCCCAAAGACCTTTGCTCACTTTGAAGTAACAGATGGTAGATATTTAACCTAAAAGTTTGTTTTTCCAAACTTGTATCTCTAGCATTTTGTGTATTCTATGCAACTTGTTCTTCTGCACTAAGTATATAACCTTTAAAGAACCTACTTTTTTTTTTTTTTTTGATCACAAGATTGTAAGTGGCATATAAATAAAATACTGCTTTGCCATAGTTGGCACTTTTCTCACTTTTGATAGTTGATCTCTTTGTTAAAACCTTATTGTTTCTGAAATCATTATCACCCAATTGGGATCTCACTGATCTCAAAGCCTTTAAACATGCTGCCTCCTGGGAGCAGGAAGGCTCTGTCCTAACCCAGCACGTAGGCAGAGAATTTCCCAGTGTTGCAATCTCTGTGCTGAACAGTGAGTAGTTGAGTTCTGAGACTGGGATAAGGGGAGAGATGATACACTTCCATCCCCATCTAGCCTCATCTTAACACCATCTCTCAATACTAAAATACTGTGTACTCGGTTCAGAGGGTTTAATAATATATGCACTTCAACTTTCAATTAAGGAAACCAAAATTCAAAACAAACTGCCTGCCATTGAGTGGTTCCCAACTCATAGCGACCCCTCCTTGGGTTTCTGAGGCAGTATATCTATGGAAGTAGATGGTCCAATCTTCCTTCCGAGGAGTGGCTGGTGGGTTTGAACTGCCAGCCTTCTGGTTAGCAGCCAAGTGCCTTAGGCACTTCACCAAGGAAAGGGGTTGCCTTTTGCAAATTCCCACAAGAAGCCCATTTGAGGTACTGAAGGCCCTCTGTAGTTTCTGCTGTTGATTCTCTCCTCCATGTCTTTGCTCAAATTGGCTTTTATGCCCGTTTTAATCACCCACACCCTTCCCTGGCCATTACTTCAGGTACCATCTCCTTAAAGAAGTGCCTTTTTGAGGGAGATGTCCCTTGTTAGCTTCAGAATGACCTCTACTTATTCATCTAACTGCCTGATGTATCGGGCACAGATTCTTTGTAACATATTATGACACAGAGGTCTTATCAAGTGGAAAGAAATGGTACTTGTTCCCTGAGGCCCTGGTTCATCAGTCAGTTCCCAGTCTTTAGGAAGCCTATGCAGGAAGGTGACTCGTATGGGGTAGTGAATGCTTTAGAGCACCACCCAGATTCCCTGATTCAGGACTGAAATAAACATTTCTCCAGCTACTGAATGTGAGCAGAGAGCCACCTTTCCCAAGAGCACTCCCTCTTTCCAGGGCACAGCCTGAGTTCAATGACTGGTTGATGCAG
Organism: Orycteropus afer afer; assembly: GCF_000298275.1. Classification (NCBI taxonomy): domain Eukaryota; kingdom Metazoa; phylum Chordata; class Mammalia; order Tubulidentata; family Orycteropodidae; genus Orycteropus; species Orycteropus afer. Next base: position 512,463 of record NW_006922030.1, on the reverse strand, counting down.
AGGTCTAAAGGTCCAGCCATTTACCTCCACTTAAGAGTACTCTTGGCCATCCCAGTGCTCCCCCTAATATTAGCTGAGGTTGTTAGTGTTTGACTACACTGCAGCTCAACTTTTTCCTCTACACAAACTGGCTGTCTTCTTTCACTTAAAAAATAAAACAAAACCAAAAACAGTTGCCACATTGCCATCAAGAGTATTACAACTAATAGCAACCCCAAGTTTTGTCAGAGTAGAACTGTGATCCATAGGGCTTTCAATGGATGATTTTTTTTTTTTTGGAAGTAGGTCACCAGGCCTTTTTCTCCAAAGTGCCTCTGGGTGGACTTGATCCTTTCAGCTATTAGCTAAGTATGTTAACCACTGGAGTTTAAACGGAGAGGTTAAGTAACATCCAAGAGCACACTGGTGACTGCCAGTTAAATCTGACCCCATGTTGTTGTTATGTGCATCGAGTCGGCCCTGACTCAGCGACCTCCCCTCTTGGGTTTCTGAGGCGATATCACTATGGAAGTAGATTGCCCAACCTACCTTCGAAGGACTGGCTGTTGGGTTTGAACCGTCAGCCTTCTGGTTAGCAGTCAAGTGCCTCAGGCACTACGCCACCAGAGCTCCTTGACCCCATAGTGCGTATGTTCACCACTAGACAGAAGGCAGGAGTTCTTCAGTGAGCTAATGATTAACACACTTAGCAGATAATTGAGAGGTAAGTCCAACCAGAGGCACTTTGGAGAATGGCCTGGCAACCTACTTCCAAAACGAAAAAAAAAAAAAAAAAAAAGGCAGCTCTGGTGGCAAAGTGCCTAAGGCATTTGACTGCTAACCAGTAGGCTGGTGGTCAAATCCACCAGCCACTCCTCAGAAGGAAGATCTATTTCTGCAGGAGATACCACCTCAAAAACCCAAGGGGGGGGACACTATGAGTCCGAAACACTCAACGGCAGTGAGTTTGGTTTCAGGTTTGTATGTAAAATAGGTATTACAATATTTACATCTCAAAATCTGTTGCAGAATTAAATGAGATAATGTATGTGAGGCCCATTATAGTGTCTGGCACACAGGAAGTGCCAACTATATGTTGTTTACTATGTCTGGCTTAGAATCCTACCACAGTAGTTATGTTTTCTAAATTAAAGCAGGTGTCTACTGGTGTCATTTTAGAAAAGAGAAAATAAGTCACAATGAGTAACTGATAAAGGTGGATGCAAGCCCAGAACTAATTTCCATGCCCATGGGCTTTCATATATATCATACTGTTTTCTCCATAACCAAAGTATAGTGAAGCCAGAGTTAGTACGCTTGAATCTTGACTCAAATTGTGCTTCCACTCTTCCATGTAGCCGCCCCTCCAAAAGGAGGCACTAGCAGCCATACAAGTCAGGAGGAGGCAATTTGCTCAACACCAAACTGAAATGCAGGCAGGCTTACACAATGCTGTGTAATATTATACTATCCTAACACCTGATACTCTAATACCCCCAAGAGGCAGGAAAGCAGAGGAAAGAAAAGCCAAGGGGACGACCGAGCGAGCAGCGGCAGGGATCCAGGTAAGGGAAGGGGTGGAGAGGTTTCCAACAGCTAAGGGAGACAAACTTCTCTGTCAGTTTGTCATATCGTGGTGGCTTGCATTTGCTGTAAGGCTGGAGGCTGTGCCACTGGTGTTTCAAATGCCAGCAGGATTGCAAATGGTGCACAGGTTTCAAAGCCACTTACAGACTGAGACAGACAAGGAAGAAGGAAGAGGCCATCCACTTCTCAAAGACTGGGAGAGACCTGTATCATTAGAGTAGAACCAACCTTACTGATAGGAATAAAGTAAAGCTTTTGAGACCTCCATTTGCTGACATGGCATGACTCGAAATTGAGGAGAAACAACTGCAAACATCCATTAATAATCAGAACATGGAATGTAAGAAGTATGAATCTAGGAAAACTGGAAGTTGTCAAAAATGAAATGGAACACGTTAAGATTGATATCCTAGGCATTAGTGAGCTGAAATAGACCAGTTTTGGCCATTTTGCATTGGACAACTATGTGATTTACTATGCCAGGAATGAGAGTTTGAAGAGGAATGGCGTGACATTCATCATCACAAAAGATATTTCAAGATCTGTACTGAAGTACAATGCTGTCAGTGATAGGCTATCTGACCTGAAGTACAATGCTGTCAGTGATAGGCTATCTGTACTGAAGTACAATGCTGTCAGTGATAGGCTAATACTACTATTACCCAAATTTATGCACCAACCACCAAAACTAAAGATGAGGAAACTGAAGATTTTTATCAACATCTGCAGTCTGAAATTGACCGAACACTTAATCAAGATGTGTTGATTATCACTGGGGACTAGAATGCAAAAGTTGGAAACAAAGAAAAATCACTGGTAGTTGGAAGATTTGGCCTTGGTGACAGAAATCATGCTGGAGATCGTGTGATAGAATTTTGCCAGACCAATGACTTAATTCATTGCAAGTACCTTTTTTCAAGGAACTGACGGACAATCCATTGAGATGTTTCAACAAACAGATGCTCTACTAGAGGCACTCACTTGGTTATGCCAAGAGATTTGGAAGACAGCTACCTGGCCAACTGACTTCTAGAAGAGATCCATATTTGTACCCATTCCAAGGAAGGGTGAGCCCACAGAATGTGGAAATTATCGAACAATATCATTAATATCACAGCAAGTAAGATCTTACTGAAGATAATTAAAAAATGGTTGCAGCAGTATATTGACAGAGAACTTTCAGAAGTGCAAGCTGGATTCAGAAGAGGACGTGGAACAAGGGATATCATTGCTGATGTCAGATGGATCTTGGCTCAAAGCAAAGAATATTGGAAAGATGTTTACTTTTGTTTTATTGACTATGCAAAAATATTTGATTGTTTGGATCATCACAAACTGTGGACAGCATTGAGAAGAATGATAATTTCAGAACACTTAATTGTGCTCATGAGGAACCTGTACATAGATAGACCAGGAAGCTGTCATTCGAATAGAACAAGGGGACACTGCATGGTTTAAAATCAAGAAGGGAGTGTGTCAGGTTTGTATCCTTTCCCCATATTTATTCAATCTACATGATGAGCAAAGAATCCAAGAAGCTGGACTATATGAAGAAGAATGTGGCATCAAGATTGGAGGAAGAATCATTAACAACCTATAATATGCTAATACAACTTTGGTTGCTGAAAGTGAGGATGACTCGAAGCACTTACTGATGAAAATTGAAGACTACAGTCTGCAGTATGGATTACATATAAAGAAAACAAAAGTCCTCACAACTGGACCTATAAGCAGCATCATGATAAATGGAGAAAAGATTGAGGTTGTCAAAAACGTCACATTGCTTGGTTCTACAATCGATGCCAATGGAAGCAGCAGTCAGGACATCAGATGATGTATAGCCCTGGGCAACGCAGCTGCACAGGACCTCTTTCAAGTGCTGAGGAACTAAGATGTTTCCTTGAGGACTAAGGTGTGCCTGACAGAAGCCATGATATTTCCAATTGCCTCGTATGCATGTGAGAGCTGGCAATGAATAAGGAAGACCGAAAAAGAGTTGATGCTTTTGAGTTGTGGTGCTGGCGAAGAATGCTGAAAGTACCATGGACTGCTAAAAGAACTAACAGATCTGTCCTGGAGGAAGTGCACCCAGGATGCTCCTTGGAAGCAAGAATGGCCAGACTTTTTCTCACCTACTTTGGTCATGTTATCAGAAGGGACCACTCCCTGGAGATGTCATACTTAGTAAGGTGGAGGGTCGACAAAAGAGGGGAACACCCTCAATGAGATGGATTGACACAGTCGCTGTGGCAGTGGGCTCAAGTATAGCAAGGATCGCAGAGCTGGCACGGGATTGGGACAGTGTTTCGTTCTACTGTGCCTACACTATGAGTCAGACACGACTTGACGGCACCTAACAACAACAATACCTGATAATATTGAAAACAAACAAGTAAACAAACAACTCACTGCCATCAAGTTGGTTCTGACTCATAGCAACCCTTCCTTGGGTTTCCATGGTGGTATCTCTACGGGAGTAGAGTGACCAGTCTTCCTTCCAAGGAAAGGCTGGTGGCTTTGAACTGCCAGCCTTCTGGTTAGCAGCCAAATAATGTCTTAGGCATTATGGTACCAGAGCTCCCCCTGATAATATAAGAAGTCTCAAAACTCATTAGCAGCTGACAGTATAAACACCCGAAACCATAAGGTAGAAGGGGATATAAGAAGATAAACGCCAGGAACCAAATGTCAGAGTTCATAAAGAATAGAGACTCTGGCACATAAATACCATCTACCTTAACCCTGGCCATCAATGCTTTCAGCCAGAAGGAGAAGATCTAAGCACAGTAGGCAGTAGAGTTGCTTTACAAAGGGTCCAACTATGTACTCTGCTCAAATTTGTTTCCTTGGCCGGAATTCTAAGATACCTCTCTGCCTTAACTTCTGGCTTCTTTCTTTTTCTTACAAGCCTAGAAAGCTTCTACAAGCCTTTTAAAAAAAAGGTTGTTTCAAATTTGGTGTGGGAAAAGAGTGGTTGGGTACGATCAAAGCCTCTGATATCATGGTTCTGACTGGCAAGACAAAGAGGCATCTGACTAAGTAGTTAAGACTTCGTTATTGTAATAGACTGAGAATATAAGAAAAGCTTTTAGTTTCATAGAGAATTTCATGGATCATTAGTGTCTTTGGAAGTGATCAGGAAAGTGATCACAGTTTTCTTGGTGCCCCTCTCAAAAACACCCAACAGTGCTCCAGGTTCATCTGATCCTCAGTGTAAGTTTGCTGACAATGAATGGATGTGCTTGGAGGCCACACTAATGCAGAAATTCATATTTTCATCAGGTGAATGCAGACTTTTTCATTTTTTTGATGAAATTCTTTATATTTCCACTTACAATGGAAAGTTCAAGTAAGTATTAACTATGGTTCTATGTTTAACCTTTTAAAGTAGTTTTCTAATGAATAGCTAGAATATCCCATCACCTCCTTCCTTCTCTTTCTCTTCTGTGTCCAGCACATCAACTCTTCACCCCAGTCCTCTATTCTCATTTCCTCAATTTATTTGATATCATCTCTGATATGGTGTCTGGTATCTCTGATCATCTTTATCTGGTATTACCTCTAGTATAGAGTAGATATGTTTTTCTTTGACTTTCTTTTTGGTCACATTATACCTGTTTTATTATCTGTGTCCTGCTCACCATATTAGGGACAGAGGAATATAAAAACTTTAAATTTCACTAATCCTTGGGAGATTTTCCTTCAGTCTCTCTCAAAGAAAAATTTTCAGTGACTTCAGTTATTGACTTAACAACCATGTCTTACAGGTTCCTTCAGCAACAAATTTAAGCTAGTTTTTTTTTTTTAAGTTAGAAAACAGAAATTTTACAACAGAATAGAAAGACTAAGTAGGCAACTATCTTAACAGCAAACGAAAAAGATAAAAATCAAGGACACTGTGAAACAAATAATATACAAACTTTTATTCAAATATAATTCAAGAAAGACAGGTTTTGGTCATTTTTAAAGCAAGATTCGTTGAAGATCTCAGAAAAATTCTATCTGATCAACACACATGGCTATTCACAGAAAGTTATCTCTTCTGTTAATAGCAGTTAAATCTATACACACAGAGAAAATCCTAAGACCATGCAAATTCAATTGAGCTCCAAACATTCATTTATATTCATCAAAAACCTGCAGTAAAGTTCATGCCAATGTATCACATTAAGAAAACCATTAAAAATACACACCAAACAGGACTAGACTAACTAAAGAAAATAATAAATAAGCATAATTTAAACTTTATTTTAAAAAGTTTGGCATCACACATATTCAAGTGTGTTATATACCATGTTCATTCCTCAGAAGTGGCATTTTAAAGTGTTAAGCATTGTTAAATATCAAAAAATACAACTCTGTTTTACAATGTAGTACTGGCATAATTCAAAGTACTGTGCCAATTATAAATAGTATAATCAAGTTTCAAACATCTTTTCAAACATACTTAAAGGAAAGCATATACACACATTTATATGCACACAATTTATGATACTCATGTAATCAAATATGTTGTATAAAAGCAAACAGTTTTATCCCTCAACTAGTTTATATAGTTACACAGATTTTAATACCCGTTCCAAGATTTTCAGTTCTTGGATACACAGATTTTCAGGAGAAGGAACGAAGATAAAATTTAAGTTTATGAGAACACACATTACTTTATCCTCCTTCACAAAATAATCCATAGTCATTCAAGGTTGGTAAGAACCAGTCTTTGTGAAAGCAACTGTTGTTTAAAGACTACAGACTAAGTACTGCAGTCCAGGACTTTTTCATTAAAATTCAGTCAGCTGCTGCTCATTGCAGAAATAGCTTACATAGTGCTTCTACCAAAAATAATCTTCAGTATCTGAGGCCTATAAAGGCAGACAATCTTATCTTCTGCTGAGACTTAAAATGCAGCTATAAGTGGAGAAGTGCTAGATTCTCAGTCACTTCAGAAATACTTGCTGAAGACTGTTTTCTCATGTATGAATATGCTGAAAAGGTCCTTCAGGCTCATAACGGTTTATCAATAACTGTGACCCCTAAACAAAGAAACAAAGAAATAAAGCAGAAGTCGCAGGTAGTATTCTGTATCTCCAAGAAAATACTGAATTCTTTATTTTATTACTAAAGTAACAGGAACTGAACAAATTATGATGTTTCACAATCTCTTTCTTACACCAATCTAAATGACAATGAAACCTGCTTAGTTATATATAGCAGGACTACCATTTAATCCAGAACTAGGCTTTTGCCCTTTTGTAAGTAAATTTAAAGGAAAAAATTTTACTCAAGAAATACCAAAATCCACCTAACATTCAAAGAAGTAAAAGATAACTTACAGGAGTAATTGGTATGTTCATTAATTTGACTGTGGAGAAGGTTTCAGAGATATATACATATGTCAAAATTAATCAGATTGTATACTTTAAACATATGCTGTTTATTGTCAACTATACCTCAATGAAGCTGTTAAAAAAATTCAACTAATATTTAGGCACGCTATTCTGGGATCCTGCTATATACAGCTCTTCTATAGGTGTCGTTTGGAATGATGCATAAACAATAGTGATGGTTAATTAGTATAAACTTTTTCTTCCACTTCTGCATCAATTTTGTCACTAACAGATTCTAATTTATAAGGCAATATAAATAGCTATCATCTAAGAATTAACATGCAGCATATAATTTTAAAGGCTCACCATCAGTGCCTAATTTTCTAAAACAATCGATTTTTTATATTTATCAAAGAATATTACTGTTTCTACTAAGAGACTGGACCAAATAATACATTATTCAACCAGTGCTATGCTTAACAAAGAAATTATTTCACAGCCTCAGTGTAATACTACCTCATGGGGCCCTGCCATGGGGAGATGCGGTAGGGGTCGCATTTCTTGGCTCTCTACATAATTAAAGCCTTGCCACCTAGTGGGTATCACTCTACTGCAAGTGGATTTTGGCCATATGAAATTCTGTGATACGATTCTGTACTACCAAGATTTTAGATTTTGAATACAAATGACTATAGAGTCACAAAATATACTGGTTTAATTTCAGAATACTGTACATATATCCAATTAATTATTTTAATGATAAAATATACTTTCAAAAAAGACTTCTTGCACTGCCAAATTTTTAATAATACTTTAAAAATAAATTTTTCTTAGTTATAAAAACCATACTGATGTAATTTTTTTGTATTATAATAGACTGTAAGAAAATTAGACAAGTATTACCTGCATAACTTCTCCCTGTGCTCATACAAGACGACACAACTGTCCACTTATCAGTTGTTGGGTTATAATATTCCACCGATGCCAAGTTACAGGAGCCATCATCCCCTCCAACTACATATAACAGACCATTAACTGCACAAACGCCTTAAAAAAATTTACAGAGGGAAAATAATTATTTTAACAATTTGGATTAATATGAATAGCCCTCTACATGTTTGGTGAGATGATCCAGAGACATTTATTACCTTGAAACAAGGCAAGAAGAAAAGATGGTGAACATGCAAAGAATTCCTTTTATATGTGAAAGTCTGATACCACTTCTACGTTCCTACTATACATCAGTTATGCAGTACTTGCTTTATATATGCATAATTCCATTTAATTTTCACAATCTCATTTAACCTTATTTTATAGATTAGAAATTATTTTCATCCTCACTGTACACAAAAAGAAAATTAAAGTCCATACAAGCCTAGAAACTTTTCCAAGGTAAGCTTTGTGGTAATCCTAAGAGAAATGTATGTATTAGTAGAAGATAGGAGTTCTGGTGGCATAGCAGTTAAGGCATTTGGTAGCTACACAAAGGTTGTTGGTTTGAACCCACCAGCCACCTTGTGAGAGAAAGATGAGGCAATCTGCTTCTGTGAAGATTTACAGCCTGGGAAACCCTATGGGGGTTTCTGTCATATAGGGTCACTATGAGTTGGAATCAATTAGATGAAAATAGGTTTTTAGTAGAAAATAAAAATTATTCTTAATTTTAAGTATTATACTGAATAGCTGTTTTTTCTCCCTTAAAGGTAGAAAACAAGATTATTTATTAGAATATTAACATAACTCATTTCTCACAAAAACTCTAAACTCTAGAAGTATAAAGAAGAAAATATCACTTCTACTTCAATATTACCTAGAATAACTTCCATTAAAATTTTGATCTTTACTCTTCTCTTTTTCTCTATGCAAACATACTCAGATACTTCTTTTTTAAATCCCAAGTGGCTCACACTACACGTTATTTTATTACCACCCACTTCCACCAAACAATATATCATAGACATCTCTCCAAGTTAATTATATGGATCTATAATAATTATATGATCTATATCATTCTTAATGGCTGGATATATAATAATACAATAATCTATTTAATCATCTTTTACTGATGGAAATTTAGTTCTTTTTTTTTGCTCTTATCAACGATACTGCAATGAACAGGATCACTCTGTATACTTCCTTGCATTTTGTCTGGGATAGTTAAGGTTCTGTGTCAGTTTGGTTGGGCCATGATTCTTAGCAGTTATGATGTAATCATTTCTCATGATGAGAGCTGATATAATGTATTTACCTCCATGATAAGATCTGCTATGAGCACCCAATCAGTTGAAAGGGAGTTTCCTCACAGGTGTGGCCAGCTTCTAATATATATCTGGCAAAGATCTGTGGAGTTTTACTTGAGATTCTACAACTAGCTCATGATTACCTGGACTTGAAGCAGTGGCCTGCTGTACTGACTGCAGATCTTGGGTTTGTTGCCTTTATAGCATGTGAGCCAATAAGCTGTTATTTGATCTGATGATCTTGAGTTCATCAGCCTCTGTAACTATGTGCATCAGGAGAAGCCTCCAGCTTGACATGTGACCCACTCAGAGGAAGAAGTCAATCCCAATATCCTTTTGACTAGTTTAGATATACATTCAAAAGACTTCAACTTTACTAATCACTTTACAACACTTACATTCCTTTCAGGTAGGTGAGAGCCAAATCTCTTTGCCAAAAGGATATGCTGTTGTATTTAGGTGCCAGTGAGTTGGCTCCGACTCACAGCAACCCTATGTAAAACAGGACAAAACACTGCCTGGTCCTGTACCAGCCTTTATAATCCTTGCTATACCTGAGCCATCACTGTAGCCACTGTTGTCATCCATCTCGTTGAGGGCCTTTCCCTTTTTCACTGACCTTCCACTTTACCAAGCATGATATCCTTCTCCAGGGAATGGTCCCCTCCAATAACATGACCAAAGTAGGTGAGATGAAATCTGGCCATTTTTGCTTCCAAGGAGCATTCCAGCTGCACTTCTTTCAGGACAGATTTGTTTGTTCTTCTTTCTGGCAGTCCATGGTACTTTCAGTATTTTTCACCAACACAACACAAAAGCATCAACTCTTCTTCTGTCATCCTTATTCACTGTCCAGCTTTTACATGCATATGAGGCTGTTGAAAATACCATAGCCTGGAGTAGGCAGGCACACCTTAGTCTTCAGAGAGACATCTTTGTTCTTCAACACTTGAAAGAGGTCTTTTGTAGCAGATTTGCCCAGTGTAATATGTTGTCTGATTTCCTGACTGCTGCTTCCAATGGTGTTGACAGTGGAACCAAGTAATGTGAAATCTTTGATAATTTCAATCTTTTCTCCATTTATTGTGATGGTGCTTACTGGTCCATTTATGAGGATTTTTGTTTTATGTTGGGGTGTAATTCATACTGCAGACTGTAGTCTTTAATTTTCATCAATAAGTGCTTCGAGTCATCTTCAGTTTCAGCAAGCAAGGTTGTGTCACCTGCATATCACAGGTTGTTAATGAGTCTTCCTCTAATCTGATGCCACATTATTCTTCATATAGTCTAGCTTCTTGGATTATTTGCTCAGCATCCAGAGTGATTAAGTATGGTGAAAGACACAACCTTGATGCACTCCCTTTCTGATTTTAAACCATGCAGTTTCCCCTTGTTCTGTTTGAACGACAGACTCCTGGTCTATGTACCGGTTCCTCACAAGCACAGTTAAGTGTTCTGGAATTCCCATTCTTCTTAACGTCATCCGTTATTTGTTATGATCCACACAGTCAAATGCTTTTGCACAGTCAATAAAACGGAAGTAAACATCTTTCCGGTATTTATTTTCAGCCAAGATCCATCTGACATCAGTAATGATACCCTCAATTCCAGGTCCTCCTCTGAATCCAGCTTGCATTTCTTGAAGTTCCCTGTCAATACACTGCTGCAACTGGTTGTGAATTATCTTCAGGAAGATTTTTGTGTGTGATATTAATGATATTGTTCGATATACTTTCCTGCAAATAGTTGTTCAGCTCAGTTTACCTCATCACAATTAAACACATACTAGAACCTATTGTTGTTGTTGTTGTTATGTGCTGTCGAGTCGGCCCCGACTCATAGCGACCCCTCCTTGGGTTTCCGAGGCAGTTATCACTACGGAAGTAGGATTGCCCAACCTTCCTTCCGAGGAGTGGCTGGTGGGTTTGAACCGCCAGCCGTCTGGTTAGCAGGCAAGTGTCTTAGCCACTATGCCACCAGAGCTCCCTTAGAACCTATTACAGATATGCTAAGCATTATAAGAATGGTTATAATCTAGTTCAAATTCACTTCACTTTCCCTCCACACTTGAAATCATAATTACACTTATGCAAAATTTTGAAATATGACTTGTAAATTTCTTGCTATTTCAACTTTCCACAGACCCAGTGAATCTCTCTCCCCATTTAAAGCTGAACATATATCCTCCTCTCTTTGCCAGGTTAGCCCCCTTTTTTCTCAATTTAGGTACTTGTGTGAGGTCCTCATCCTGGGATTTTAAAAAGGAGGAGCTGGATAGATCTCATCTGAAGCTTGTTTAGATTTTAAAATACTTTTTTTTTAGTACATATAAATAACTGAAAAACAGCATGTTCAGTAGGGTTGTATCTTGTAAATTATAGATGTGAATTATTCAAATTCCATTATTTACAAAAAAAATAAAATACTTAACTTTTCTGACAAAAAAAAACAAACTGAAGACCATGCTTTCATATTTCCTTCTCTTCCTAATGACTATGTAAATAAAAAACCTCAATTAACTGTTGTGCAATTCAAAATATGAAATATCTTTTTGACAGAGAACTTAGGAGATGTCTCCATTCCACATCCCAACCTTTCCCATAAATTTTTTTCAAAGAGCAGGACAACATACATAAATTATCTCCTTATTCTTTTGGTTGGAAGAAATAATCTAGTTTTGAATTGAAAATGATAGAACATATATTGTTGTTGTTGTTATGTGCCGTCGAGTCGGCTTGACTCATAGCGACCCCTCCTTGGGTTTCCGAGGCAGTATCACTACAGAAGTAGGATTGCCCAACCTTCCTTCCGAGGAGTGACTGGTGGGTTTGAACCGCCAGCCTTCTGGTTAGCAGTCAAGTGCCTTAGGCACTCCAGAACATATCTATATCTATAGATATAGATATAGATATATAGATATATATAGATATATATAGAAAAAAATAAGAGTATTCCAATCTTTAAGAAAATAATAATTAAAGTTGTAAATAAGTTTCCTAACTTAGGCAGAAAAATATGCACAACTTACTGTGTTTTTTCTAAAACACAATACGTATTAGAGTCACACACTTATTTTACTTAGGTCCTAGATTTGTGGTTCTGACCTTGTATAGGTGAGAGGCTTTTAGCACCTTGCAGATAAAATCGACTAAGTGAGATGCAATATCAAGTGGAATTAATGATAATTCTGTTCTGTTTCTGATAGCCTTTGCAGTCCCATGTAATTAGTATCCCTTAGTAATTGCATTTAAAGAGAAATTAAGAGTATTTTTGGTGTCTTTTGCAACATCATCTAATGAAACACAAGAGTTTCAGAATCACTAGGAACTTACATTGGATATGGGAAACGGTACCACAATAACGGCATTTTAAAGATGACTAGCATTTCTTAAAACACCAACTAGCTATCTTGAATCATTTTCTATTTATATTTCCCTCCTATGAATCTTCTTTTTAAGCAGTTAGATTGCTAACCTTGATGACCTTTGCTTTCTTAAAACTATTTTGCTGTTGTTGTTGCTTTACTTCTATTTTCTGCAGATCTTGAACTATATTAAATTCAGGCTACCCTTCTCAGGCTTCCCCCCACCAGATTTTGATAATAATTAGCTTTTTAACCTGTTAAAATATTTACTTAACTAGACTAAGTTCCCTGAGAACTGGGATCATAGCTTATTCATCTCTGATCTCTAGAACATGACACATGGTGGGTACCCAACAATGTTTGTGGTACAAACAAATAAATGCAAATATTAAAGAGGTCTCCAACCCTAACTAGTTAGTTTCCATTATCAATAAAGAGTAGTCACCAGAAGAAATTATAGGTTAACTAAAGTGTTACAACAGTATGTTGTGTTTCAGACACTATGCTAGGGCTTACTATATAGAATTACTATGTAAGTTTCAATTTTAAAGAGCTTTAAGTCTAATAGGGACCCACATCATTAAAAGAACGATAAAAATATACAGTAATACTGGTAAAACTTTCAATAAAATTCAACATAAATTTCACACTATTAAACTAGTCCAATACCTGCATTTCTTCTACACATGTTCATATCTGCAACCTGCCTCCATCCATTGGTGGTGGGATCATATACTTCAACACTTTTTCGTACTAAAGGGCCATCATGACCTCCCACAGCATACAATAAGTTGTTTAACACACCAACGCCTATAAAACACAAACAACCAAACTACAGTACAGAAAAATGGTCAAGTAATTTATAAAATATTAAGGTTTATTCAAATTAATAGTTTGTTGTTGTTGTTGTTATTTGCCGTCGAGTCGGCCCCAACTCATAGTGACCCCCTCCTTGGGTTTCCGAGGCAGTATCACTACGGAAGTAGGATTGCCCAACCTTCCTTCCGAGGAGTGGCTGGTGGGTTGGAACCTCCAGCCTTCTGGTTAGCAGTCAAGTGCCTTAGGCACTATGCTACCAGAACTTCTCAATATTAAAGCATACAATTTAAGAAACAGAGATGAACTGACAATTTAAACCAGAATCCCAATAAGAACTATTCTGAAGAAAGAGGTCTATGAAACAAAATAAGGAGCCCTGGTGGTGTAGTAGTTAAGTGCTCGGCTGCAAACCAAAAGGTCAGTGGTTCAACTATAACAGCTGCTGCTGGAAGGAAGAGGTGGCTGTCTACTTCTGTAAAGATTACAGCCTTGGAAACCCTATGTAGCAGTTCTCTCTGTCCTATAGGGTCACTACGAGTTAGACTCTAGGAATGGGTTTGATTTGAGTTTTGGTCAAATAAGATAAAAATAATATGTCGGTTGAACATAGAGAAGGAAGAAGTCTTTTAATATAATCTTTTGAAAACCAAAAAAAAAAAAAAAAAAACAAACTCACTGCCATCGAGTCAGAACCGACTAATGGCAACCCCTCCTTAGGTTTCTGAGGCAGTATCACTATGGAAGTAGATTGCCCAACCTTCCTTCTGAGGAGTGGCTGGTGGGTTTGAACCACTAGCCTTTTGGTTAGCAGTCACATTTAAAATGATGAAATGTAAAATAGTATTAAAAACATAAAATTCGAAAGAAATGAAGATGAAGACTAGATCTTAAACAAGTTCCCCAGTAAGCACTAAAGCCAAAAACTGGAAAAGAATGCCAAATAATACAAACATATAAGTGAAAACAAGAGGACATCTTTTAATATAGCACCTAGAAATTAAATTTTACAACATGAAATTTAAGTGTAGCTACCTACCATTACCTGAACAATTCAAACATCATTTAACAGTTATTAAAATCAGCATATATTTTCAGATAATATAAAGATTCCGATGGATCATTTCACTTTTTAAAGAATCCATATAATTTTCCTGTTTCAATTGCTAAACAAGGTTCACACTCACCTGCTCCACTTCTTCTGGTACTCATTTCTGCTATATAGGTCCACTCATTTGTTGTAGCATTATAGCATTCTACTGTGCTAAGACATTGACGTGACGCTCCATCATAACCCCCTACAGCATAGAGCAAACCTAAAAATGGAATCACAAGGAAAGCCGAGTAAGTAAGAAACTGCTTTTCCAAATTATAAAATATTAATATATTTTCCCCCATGGCACTTTCCTCTGAAAGTGTTACTGATTTTCATGACTATATTAAGACCTTGACTAACAATGACTGGTGGAGTGATCAAGTCATACTATAAAGATATGCAGGGCAGATATGATTATGTTAAGTTTATATTTTCATTAATAATCTGACTGACACAACATAAAGTACACTTATTGTATTTTTGGATAGCACTATTTGGTAAGTGAATATACATCCTGGAAAACAATGAAATATCAAAGCTATTTTAGTGAATTTTAAAAAAACTTTAGTACAGGGATACAATGGAATATTATCCAGGAATAAAATGAAATGAAGCACTAGCATATGCTACAACATGGATGAATCCTGAACCTTATGTGACATGAAAGAAGCCAGTCACAATGGGCTACACAATGTATGATTCTATTTATCAAATGTCCAAAGGAGACAACTCCATAGAGACAGAAAGCAGATTAGTACTTGCCTGTGGCTGGGAGGGACAGTGGAATAGGAGACTGATAACTAAGGAAAATAAGGTTAATTTTTGGGTAATGAAAATATTTTAAAATTGACTGTAGTGATGAATGTACAACTCTGTGACCACACTAAAAGCCAATGAATAGTACACTTTAAAACAGGTGAGTTGTATGGTATGTAAATTATATAAAGCTGTTAAATATATGTGTGTGTGTGTGTGTGTGTGTGAGTGCAGGGAATTACACTCATGGTGGGGAGGAGGTGGAAACTCACAAATTTATTAAGCCAATATAAAAATCACACCAAAAAATAATACTTAGAGCCTTCCTTAAATTCTGTTTGAAGACAAAATAAGATTTAATCAAGTAACTTTGGTAATCCATCCACTGGATGTAAACAGTCTTTCTTCAGATGGAGTATATATCACCTGATTTACTACCCAGATAAGTATATTAAAATCGGCCGACAGTCTTATGTAGGACACAATAACACACACACACACACACACACACAGATAAAGAAAGAGAGTGCTGGTGGGTTTGAAAACCACCTTTCTGGTGAACAGTCAAGCACTTAGCCACTGCACTACCAGTTGTATAGGTAAGTTCATATGGGTAAGCTAATTTTAAAAACATTTCATAATAATTACTACTTTCCTTTTTTTTTTTTTTAAATGATCATTTGTTTATCCATTTCCAACAATCAAGAAGACATATGTATCTGGAAATGTCACCTGAAAGAACTGTCAGCACCTACCTCCCACAACCCCTACGCCAACACTGCTCCTCCTTGTGTTCATTGGTGCAACATGAAACCACTCATTAGACTTTATGTTATATGCCTCCACAGATGACAGACCTGTAATAAAGCACGTAACTCTTTATATCCTCCTCTAAAAAGAGTTTGTTCTTTTTAACATACAGATTTTATTAAAGCAAAATACTTCACATGTTAAATTGTGCTAAAATTAAAAGAAGAAAATGGTGGAATGTAAATATAACAATTATACAATAAATAGGAATAGTTTCTTTCCCAAAGGGCTCCTCTCAAGCTAATGACATTTATTAGCTTTATAACACTGCTAAGGTGACTGATACTGATGACTAAGCAACAAAATGTATATAATTAGGATGCTTTTCTCATTAAGGAATTCTTGATGCACTTTTAAAATTTATTTTTAAAATATAATACGGTTAAAATTCTCAAATATCTCTTAATATTGTCAGAATTCGTTCCATAAACATGGTTCCTGTGTTAGTTCAAAGAGCAGTATAGCAAAAATGAAAAGGAAATTACCTGTACTCCCATCAAAACCTCCCACAGCATATAACAATCCATTTAAAACAGCAGCTCCCAAAGTGCTTCTTCGGTCTCGCATATTAGCAACACTGGTCCACTGATCCTTCACGGGGTCATAGGAATCTACAGTGCGGACTCTTAATGAGCCATTAAAGCCACCGACAGCAAAAACAAGCCCAGCCATATACACCATTCCTGTAAAAGGAACACAGAACTTGAAAATGAATATGGCATCAAACTATAGTATCTATCTAAAGATTCCTTTCCAGTAAGTCTACTTACTTACAGTAAGTTGCTGTCAATATAAGTTACCTGAGAAAGGATTCTGATTGAATAAGTTCTAAGAAACAGTATTCATTTGCAAAATTACATAACTACTACATCGTTATATGGTTATTAAAATGCTATGGTCAAAAGTCTCAAAAGCCCTCAGAGGAGGTAAGTCTAGTCATCCTGGAGAACTTTCTGAAACATGGTACCCTCAAAGGAGAAGCCAGGGTAACCTTGCTTGGGTGCTGTAGATTGGAGTCAGCACTGCAGTTAGAACGTGGTCAGGTGAGAACTAACACACAGGTGGATGAGAGCCCAAACCAAGGTCTCTGAGCGAGCCTGTGATAAATGTGGGGACAGTCACCCAAAAATCAGCTTGTCAGAACCATGCTGGTAGTCTAATGCCATGTGACCCCATGGAAGAAATATCTGACCAGGCTACCTTCCCAGAAACAGGACCTAGCCACTGAGGTCCTGGGGGGGGGTCAAATAATAAATAAATAAATAAATAAAAGAGGATCAGAGAGGAACTCAAACAGATAAATAGAATGGGCCATTAGACCCAGCAGATGGCACTGCCAGACTTAGATATTCTCAAGTATCAAAACAACCCTTAAAAATGTCAAGGAATCACTAAAGGGCAGGACCCTATGGGACACAGGGCAGGAGCAGAGGTCCCATTTGACCAAGTATAAGGATGATGCTAGCTACTGATCCTTAATAAACATACCCCAAACTCCATCCGAGTGACTTCTTCCTGAGAAACATGCTGTAATAATAATTCACTTATGAAATTACTTAAAATAATCACAAATTATTTAAGTGAATAATAAAAGCAAAACTCGTGGGAAAAAAATGTTATGTTATAGCCTGGGGTATTAGTTTGACTCTTGGCCTTTTCAAATATTTATTTAGAAGCTTAAATAACAAAACAGTAATTTCTAACTACTTGAATCTATAGAAATCTTCCATGGCTTTCAATTTTGAATATTCCATTGAATGTTTTTAAATGAAACTTACATATGTGTCTATTAGTATATGGCATATGAGCTATGAATGATTTTTACATTTTTAAATGGTTGAAAAAAAATGAAAGAATAGTATTTCCTGACACGTAAAAAATAGTATGAAATACAAATTTTAGCATACAAAAATAATTTTTTTTATTGGAACTAGCCATACTCATTCATTTACATATTATCTATGGCTGTAGCAGAATTTAGCAGTTGCAACAGAGACCCTAAGTCTCACAAAACCTAAAATACTTACTCTCTGGCCCTTTAAGAAAAACTTTGCAGATCTTTGGGCTAAAAAGATATTAGAGGATCCCTGAATGGGGAAATTTGCTTGCTAGACTCAGGGTTTCAACCACCATCTCACTTTGTTCATGCCACTATCCCGACCTCAGATACTCTTCTCAACACCACTCTGCTTTCTTAAACAGTCAAGACCCAGTCCAAATTTCATGTTCTCTATGAGGCCTACCCTAAGTTATTTCAGCTTAAAGGAATTCCCTCCAGTTCCGCAATCCCTAAGGAGCTCTGTTAGCGTAGTGCCTAAGGCACTTGAGTGCTAACTAGAAGGCTGGTGGTTCAAACCCACCAGCCACTCCTCGGAAGGAAGGTTGGGCAAATCTACTTCCATAGTGATACTGCCTCGGAAACCCAAGGAGGGGTCACTATGAGTTGGGTCTGATTCGCCAGCACATAACAACAACCACCACCACTTCAATCCCTATAGCAAGTAGCACCTAAAAGGTGCATTTGGGGTTACATCTTACAGTCTGCAATATTCCTTCTTTAAAATGTCCATACTTCCATTGTTTTTAATTCTGTACATAAACCTTCTGCTAATGTCACTGCCCAAGCAACATTATTAAACTACCTGAGGGCAGGAATTGTGCCTCACATTTCTTTGAACCCCAGCAGAAAGCACTGAAATCATCAGCAGTAAGTGCTTTACTAGTTTCAATGTTTTATATGATGTTTGTATTTGAATGTCATCAGGTGAGACATGTACCCCTTTCTCCCTACTGTCTTATTCTCTGGTGCTTTAACACTCTGGAGTGTGAAATATATGGGTGTGCAGTCCTTTACATGGCATTAAAATTCTTTACAAGCCAAATGGAGCTTTGGAAGTTATGTATCAGGTAAAGAAGTAACTTTTCAGTCCCTGATTCAAACAGGAAGTGAATAATAGTCAAGCTGTTGTTGTTGTTGTTAAGTTCCGTCGAGTCGTTTCCGACTCATAGCAACCCCATGCGCAGCAGAACGAAACACTGCCCGATCCCGTGCCAGCCCCACAATCCCTGCTATACTTGAGCCCATCATCGCAGCCACCGTATCAATCCATCTCCTTGAAGGCCTCCCCCTCTTTCGTCGACCCTCCACCCTACCAAGCATGACATCCTTCTCCAGGGAATGGTCCCTTCTTACAACATGACCAAAATAGGTGAGACGAAGTCTG
The DNA here is from genome assembly GCF_000298275.1 of Orycteropus afer afer. NCBI lineage: Eukaryota > Metazoa > Chordata > Mammalia > Tubulidentata > Orycteropodidae > Orycteropus > Orycteropus afer. The sequence goes on along the minus strand of NW_006922030.1, from coordinate 493,267 downwards.
GCCATTCTTGCTTCCAAGGAGCATTCTGGCTGCACTTCCTCCAGGACAGATCTGTTAGTTCTTTTAGCTACTTCCTGATAAATCCAGAATGTCTGAAAAATGCTATGGGCAGCAAACTAGCAAATGATCAAGGGTAATAATACTCTCATGTAAGCACAAGTTACAGCTTTCCAGTAAGTCGTGTCTTTTACATCTTTTAGCAGATTTTTAACATTTCCTTTATCTGGTTAGGGAGATCTGGTGGCGTAGTGCCTAAGGCAATTGACTGCTAACCAGAGGGATGGTGGTTCAAACCCACCAGCCACTCCTCTGAAGGAAGGTTGGGCAATCTACTTCCGTGAAGATACCGACTCGGAAACACAAGTAGGGGTCGCTATGAGTCGGGATCTTGGCAAGTTTATTCTTAGGCATTTTATCTTTATTGGTAGAAATGGAGTTTTCCATAATATTTACTAACTAGTTTCTTAATTCACATCTGATTCCTGTAACAGTGCCCTCTTCATTGTTCTTACATGAAAGTATTAGTACTATAAATGTGACAATTTACCCTAATTATTTCAGAATAGCCAGAAAATTCTTATTAAAAAGAAGAGGAAGGAACCAGCCCATTATATATTAAAAGATTAAAAGCATAGTAATTAAAACAGGTTTGTTTTGATGCATTAACAGGCAAGGTAAATCAAATGAAGAGAATAGTAACTTCAGAACAAAACCAAATAAATGTGGAAATTCAGTAAATGTTAAAGGCAACATTTCACATAAGTCGAAACAGGCAGATTAGTCAACAAAGGATGTTGGACAACAAGCTAGGCATTTAAAAAACAAAATCTTTACTTCCTTTTTTTTTTTAATATTTATTTTATTTTTAGTGAAAATCTACAGAGCAAAACATGCACTCATTCAACAATTTCCACACATATGGTTCAGAGACACTGGTCATGCTCTCACTCTGTGTCAACTCTCTCCCTATTTTTTTTTCTTCTTTTTTTATATTGTGATTTGGGTGAAAGTTTACAGAACAAATTCATCTTCCACACAGCATTTCACACACGTTGTCTCATGACATTAACTACAATTTACCCCAGTGCAACAGCTCCCCTTCCACTTCTTCCTGATACTTACCTCTTCCCTGTATCCATCCCTCCATACACTCCTGCTCCCTGAGCTGTCTCCCTGTGCATAAACAGTCCCTCTTTCTCCCACGATTGTTCTCTCCAAGGAGCGTATCTACCTCAGGTACATGTTCAACTTCTATGCCTATCTTTTGTTTGGCTGGAAGCCACAGTGTGGGTTCAATTCCAGACCTGAAGGGCAGCTAGGGACCATAGTCTAGGTGGTTCCACCAGGCTCTATCAGACCAGCAAACCTGGTTCCCTTTTTCTCCCCCCCCCAAATGATTTTGAGTTTTGTTCTACATTGCTCTCTCTCTCTATCCAGGATCTCCTACATAGATCCCCCTGAGTGGTTGACAGTGGTACCTGGGCACCATCTAGTTCTTCTGGTCTCATAGTCATATAGGCTATGGAATGCATGGTGTACCAGTTACGAGGGCTAATTGTTTCCATGAATCTTTGGTTTTCTTCATTCTTCTTTGCTCTGGATGAGGAGATACCCATCATTGCATCTAGATAGTTGCTTGCAAGCTTTTAAGATCCCAGTTGCTACTCGCCAAAGTAGGAGGCAGAACAATGTTTTGTGTAGTATGTTTTGTCAATTGAGCTTGATGTCCCCTGTGACTATGATCTCGAGCCCACAGGTTCAACAACCCGCTCCCTCTGGGTAGCTGGCTGTGACCAAGAAGTGACTACAACCTTGTCCCTTGTCAGCTCTACTATATCGCTGGGAATCCTTACAGAATATACAAATACATTTGTAGAACCATTGTCTGCCAACCTTATACATGGTCTTGGGTACACTCCCTGCTGCACAGACATACCTAATAGTTCAGCCTGCCTACCCACCTATCCACCCGCATACCCATGTTTGCCTTCACTGACAACACAGTACTATATGCGCAAAAGTGTTCATCTTTGTTGTCTGCATCTCCCATGTACCTCTCTAGTCCTCTTCCTCAGTGCCATCATGTTGATAACTCACATTTATTTGAGTTAGGGAGAATTCCATCTTTTTCTATGTTTTGGAATATTTTGAGTAGGATTGGTATCAGTTCTTCTCTCAAAGTTTGGTAGAATTCTCCGGTGAAACCGTCTGGGCCAGGACTTTATTTTGTTGGTAATTTTTTGATGACCTGTTAAATTTTTTCTTTTGTTATGGATCTGTTCAACTTTTCCATATCAGTCTGTGTTAGTTTAGGTAAGTGGTATGTTTTTAGAAATCTGTCCATTTCTTCTAGATTTTCAAATTTGCTGGAGTACAGTTCTTCACAGTGTCCTATTATCCTTTTGATTTCAGTTGGTTCTGTTGTGATGTCACCTGTTTCATTTGTTATTCGTGTTATTTGTATTCTCTCTTTCTTTTCCTTTGTTAAATTTGCCAGTGGTTTGTCACTTTTATTAATCTTTTGAAAAAACCAACTTCTGGTTTGTTGATTTTTTCTATTGCCCTTCTATTTTTTGTTTCATTGATTTCTGCTCGAATCTTGATTATTTCTTTTCTTTTGGTGACTGTAGGCTTTTCTGGCTGTGCTTTTACTAATTGTTGGAGATGTCGATTTAAAGTGTTGATTTTGTCTCTTTCTTCTTTTTTGATGTGTGCATTTATTGCTATAAATTATCCTCTAATCACTGCTTTTGCTGTGTTACAAAGATTTTGGTATGTTGTGTTTTCATTCTCATTTAATTCAAGGAATTTTTCAATTTTACTTTTTATTTCTTCTCTTATCCAGTCTTTCTTAAGGAGGGTGTTGTTCAGTTTATATGTGTTTACTCTTTTTCTGTTGCTCTTCGTACTGTTGA
>NW_006922030.1:485127-486937 GCF_000298275.1 Orycteropus afer afer | reverse complement strand
AGTTGTATAGGCTGCAGATCGGGTGGTGTACCAGTAGCTAGGACTAATTGTTTCCATGAATTTTGTTTTTCTTCATTCTTCTTTGCTCTGGACGAGGAGAGACCCATCGTTGCATCTAGATGGCAGCTTGCTAGCTTTTAAGATCCAAGTTGTTACTCGCCAAAGTAGGAGGTGGAACAATGTTTTGTATAGTATGTTATGCCATTTGGGCTTGATGTCCCCTTCGACTATGGTCCCAAGCCCACAAGTTCAACTACTCGGTCCCTCTGGGTAGCTGGCTGTGACCAAGCAGAGACCACAACCTTGCCCCTTGTTAGCTCTACTATACACCTGGGAATTCTGATAATTCACATAAACTTATAAGGACCATTGTCTGCCAACCCTATATACGTTCTTGGATACCCTCCCCATTTCATAGACATACCTAATTGTTTAGCCTGTCTACCCATCTATCCATCCATATATCCATGTTTGCCTTCACTGACAATGCAGTACTATATGTGTAAAAGGGTTCATATTTGTTGTCTGTACCTCCCATGTACCTCTCTATATCTTTCTCATCCTCAATGGTGCCATATTGGTCACTCACATTCGGTACACTGCCCTTCTCTTTACCCAAATCAATACTTATCACTATCTATCTAACAGCCTTCCCTCCCATTTGAGGTATATTTTTGTCAGAGCGGCACTAAGTAACCAGAACAGAATATGGTACCAAGAGAGTGGGGTGCTGCTCTGACAGATGCCTAAAATGTGGAAACAGGACTGGAGTGTGTGTCCTTGACCCAAGACCCTGGCACAGAAACCCTGGCATATGGCGTGACAGACGGCAGGATCAGGGCAAGAGACCGGGATGAGTGACAGCAGGAGAAGAGAGGAGAGAACCGGCATGATATAGCTATAGCCTTAACAGCCCGCAGAGGAGAAAGCTTGATGATTGGTTAGGTTGTTTACTGGAGTAGTGGGTTGCCTTGGGGCATTAATTGGTAAAAAGACTGGCATGAAATAGAGTAGCAGGTTGGCCGGAGCAAGGAAGCTGAATGCTTTGGGGGCAGGAAGATTTCCAGTGGAGTGGGTTGCCTTCGGCATTAATCGGTAGAAGCGGAGAGACCAAGGAAATGGAAACAGAGTTGCCTCAGCCTGAAAGGTAGGTCCACGGCCTTTGGGGGCGGAACGATTACAGCCCCCTAGGTTTCCAAGAGCCAGGCCTTCACCAACTTGGTTCTGGAGTGTGGGGCTGCAAGTTCATGTCAGCCAGTGGGATGGAGCCATAGCTGCTGCCCAAGAGGGAGAGGAATGCAACTGCCAAGCCAAGGGGGTGAGGTCGCCACTTAGAGGAACCAGGGGACTGGAGCCACCCAGTGAGAGAGATCTGTACAGATGCCACCCAAAAAAGATCTGTACAGATGCCAAGTTGACAAGGGGTGGAATTGTGGTAGTTTAGTCTGTATGTCAACTTGGCTGGGCCTGGTTGAGTGGCTGGGCAGCTGGTGGAGTCAGTGAGGCCAACGGGGTGAGGTCGCCAGTCAGGAACTATGGGACTGGAGCCACCCAGGGGAGGAGACCTGTACAGGTATCACCCACTGACGATCTGTACAGGTGGCTAAGTTGACAAGGGGTGGAATCATGGTGGTTATGTTTGTGTGTCAACTTGGCTGGGCCTGGTTGAGTGGCTGGGCAGCTGATGGTAGTTATTCTCCATGATGAGACTGGCAATCTACTCCATGGTAGGATCTACCACAAGCAGCTGAGTAGCTGCTTTGGGTATGTGGTCTGCTTCCCATATATAAGCAGCAGCTTTAGGAATGGT
>NW_006922030.1:477230-484545 GCF_000298275.1 Orycteropus afer afer | reverse complement strand
TTAGGCTTTCTTCATTTTGTTTTGATCTTTTTTCTGATTGATCCCTTTCCATAGAAGTATTCAGGTATTTGTCTTCAATCTCATTAATTCTGTCTTCCATTGCATCAATTCTACTCCTTTGCTCTTTCAATGTGTTACATATTTCTGACAATTTAGTATTAATATTCTGGATTTCTAGCTGTAGATTTTGAATCATTTCTAATTTTTATTTTGTTATTTTGTTCTTGTATTTTCTTCCAAAATTCTTCTAGGGATTTGTCTGTGTTTTCCTTGATCTGTCTCTCGATCCTTTGAAGATACCTAAATATAACTCTTTTGAATTCCTTATTATGTTATTGTTATGTGCCATCAAGTCGGACCTGACTCACAGTGATCCCTCCTTGGGTTGCCGAGGCAGTATCTTTACAGAAGTAGATTGCCCCATCTTCCTTCCGAGATTTGTTTGTGTTTTCCTTGATCTGTTTCTCAATCCTTTGAAGATACCTAAATATAACTCTTTTGAATTCCTTATTAGGGAGTTTCAATGCTGTTTCTTCTTCAGGGATGTGTTCTGGGTCTGTTATCTTGCTCCCTTGTTTCTACCACTTTATCTTGCCTCTTTGTGTGGACTGTGATGGTCTATTGTCTCCGAGACATTGTGACGTTGTTGTATTTAGATCTCTGTTAATTGTTTGTGAAGAGCAGCCAAGGGTGAGTCAGGCTCTTCTTGGTGGTTGTTTATCATAGGCCTGTTGGTGGAGAAGGAGGTGGTGATTCTCATTCAGTAAGCGAAGCTTTCTAGTAGTCCATGCATCCGGGATGTCTTTGCAGTTCCCAGCAAGTGGAGCCTGTTCTTAAGTCCCTGGAACCTGGGAGATCACTGTCGCTTTAAACGTCCAAAATGGTCAAGCCATCTGTAAACAGTCAAAACGGCTGCGTCCTCTGGACAGGCAAAAGTCCACAGCTCAGCCCGCCCTCCTCTCTTCTGCTTCCCCTTTTATTCCCCAGCCATCAGAGTAGTGCTCCGTGTCCTCCCTGCCTAGCAGGACTGATTTTTAGGTTAATTCTTAGGTCCCACCAACACTCGGAAATATCCAAGCTGACTGTGCCATCAGGACTAGTGCCAGACAGCAGCTCCGTATGTCTCCTTTTATGGTATTTTCATGCAAATTCTTCTGCTAGTTGGAGTTTAGTCCACTTCTATATGTTTTCCTTCAAAGCTCAGGGGTCTAGGATTATCGTCTATATCTGTGTTAACTGGTTCCCCTTTTCTTTGTTGAAGAGGGTCTGTGCAGTCTTTCTTGTACTCCACCATTTTACCAAAACTCCCATACCTTACTTCTTATATCAAAATAAAGTCCAAATATTTTAGATATAAATATGAAGATAAAACTATAAAGTACAAGAAAAATTCATGTTTTTATTTATTATTATTATTTTTTTAAATTGTGATTTGGGTGAAAGTTTACAAAGCAAAGTCACCTTCTATACAGCAGTTCACATAAAGTTTGTCTCATGACATTGACTACAATTTACCACAATGCAACAGCTCCCCACCCACTTCCTCCCAATAGTTACCTCTTCCCTGTGTCCATCCCTCCATGCACTCCTGCCCCCTGAGCTGTCTCCCAGTACACAAACAGCCCTTCTTTCTCCCATGATTGTTTTCTCCTAGGAGTGTATCTACCTCAGGTAAACGTTCAACTCATATGCCTGTCTTTGTTTGGCTGGAAGCAACAGGTGTGGGTCAATTCCAGACCTGAAGGGCAGCTAGGGACCATAGTCTAGGTGGTTCCACCAGGCTCTATCAGACCAGCAAACCTGGTTCACCCCCCCTTTTTTCCCCCAAATGATATTGAATTTTGTTCCATGAAGAAAAATTCATGTTTTTAAGATACAACTTTGTTAAAGTGGAGGAAATAGACAAATACCACCTTAACTAAGTGATCAAGATTAGCATCACCAGAAATAATCATGCTGCCATCATGTACCCCCCTAATATGATTCTCTAAAAAGGAAACATTACCTCCATGGTCTTTTTTCCCAAAATCCATAACCTCAATCTAATCCAGATAAAATATCACACAAACCAAATTGAGAGACATTTTACAAATTACCTGACAAGTACTTTTCAAAAGAATCAAGGTCATGAAAGAAAAGGAAAGACTGACTAAGGAAGTTCCACAGATTGGAAGAGGCTAAGAAGAAATGAGAACTAAATGCAATGCAGAATCCTGGAACAGAATGAGGTCATTAAGGAAACACTGGTAAAATTCAAGTAACATCTATAGTTTAGTTAATAGTAATTTATCAATGTTAATTTCTTAGTTTTGGTAATTGTACCAAAGTTACAGAAGATGTTAACATTACCATAAGCTGGTAAAAATAAAGTACTGGAACTCTTGATACTACCTTTATAACCTTCTGTAAGCCTAAAATTATTTCAGAATAAGCTAAAAAAAATGTGTGTGTATAAAAATTAATACAAATATTAAGACTACCACAAATAGTCACACTACATATGATAAACAAAAGGCTACTTTCCTTTATGTGATGGTTAATTTTGAGTCAGTTTGGCTAGGCTATGGTGCCCAGTTGTTTGGTGAAATACTCATCTAGATCATGCTATGACACAGTTACATGTGATTAGTGTTTACAACATCGACTGGCCTTAAGTAAAGCAGACTAACCTACACAATGTGAGCGTGCCTCATTCAATCTATTGAGGATCTTAATTTCCCAAGGGAGAATTCTGCCTCCAGATCATAAACAGACATTGTGCCAGAAGTCCTCTGCTTGTCCACCTGCAAACCTAGGGTCTTGGAACACAAGACTGACAGAATTTCCAGCTTGTTGACTGATTTACAGATTTTGGACTTGCCAGTGCCAAATCACATGAACCACTTCCTCTGAATCTCTTTCTCTGTGTGTGTGTATGTTTGTACACACACACACACACACACACACACACCCCTTACTGATTCTGTTTCTCTAGAGAACCTAAGACAACATAAGTGTATCTGTCAAATCAATAAAACAACACAAATTTGAGATGGCGAAAATCATGAACTGGTAATTTAAAGATGTAAACTTTCCTCATAATTGAAGAAGTACAGGTTAAGATTAAATACCTTATTTTACCTACGAGCCTGATAAAGCTCAAACCATTTATTTACAAGGTGTTGCCAACAGAGTAGAGAAAACTGGCATTCTCATCTTCTTCTGTTACTGGGATGTCCTTTTAGGATATTCTTTAACAGATAATGCTAGCTCTAGAATTCTTCTTTCCAAGTTTGAGCCTGCTTTTTTAATTTTGATCCTAAAAAATATTTTACTACATAAAGGTGAGCTTTGAAATTTAATAAACCTAAGACTCTGAATTCAGAATCTTGATCATTTCTCTCAGAACTTCTCATCAAAGGACTTTGGTTGTGCAGAAGTCACTTTCAATTTTAAGGTTTAGAAGTAGAAAAATAATTGAGCAGTATCTGCAAAAAATAACATGGGTGTGATTTTGAAATTAATACTTTTCATAAAATCCTTTGTTTTAACAACACTTAGGGGACACTGAGCTCCTAAGAAGTGTGATGGAAAAATCTGAGAATGGTGACGGTTGAACAACATTTTTAATGTTGCTGAACTGCACAAATGGCAAATGTTTTGTTACCTATATATTTCCCATAATTAAAAATATATTCTACTTTAAAAACATATATCCATATCTCAAAATGTACATAATGGTGTATATTTCAATATGTACATAATGATGTATGTAAAGGAAATTCACTGGAGCATTATTTATAAAAGCATCAGATTAACAACAATCTTAATATTCTCTGATTAAAAACTAGTAAAATTATACCACATCCAGATAAAAAAAAAAACACTAGACAGGTCTTAAAGAATGAAGTAACCTTAGTGCGGTGTAGTAAATTACTTAGTGTGGCTTTTCTACCCATAAGTCTTTGTAAACTCCAAGGTGGGATTTTGTATGAGCAACTGAGCAGCCCCTGATTGCTGAGGCTATCCACCTGGGTTATTCCTGTTGGGAGTGGCACAATACAATGTTCTGGGAGGTGCCCACTCTCTCTCACGTGCTTAGAGTTCTGATGCTGTGATTGGCTAGTTTGACCACCCTGCCGGGCTCAAAAGGAGGCCTCCTGGAGGCAGAACTCTCTCTTACTGCTGGTGGAGGAAGATGTGCTGCTGAAAGAGACACACGCCCCTGAAAGAGACACGTGCTGCTGGCAAAGAGACGCGAGAGACACGCATTGCTGAGTGAGACACCGAGGGACCAGCACTGCTGGGAAAAAGACTGTGAGAGACTGTTGGCTGAGGGACGTTGGGCTGGGAGAGAGACTGAGCGTTCTTCCTGAACTTGAGTTGTAGCCTGGTGCTTCCCTAATAAATCCCATAATCTGTGAGTTCTGTGTGGTCACTGCAGTAAATTATCGAACCCAGGAGAGAGGTGGTGGGTGCTTTGGGAGGAATGGTTGGAGAAAGGGCTAGAGGGAGGCAGCATGTCTGGCCTTGCAGTAATAGGCCTTGGGTTACTGCTGGTAATCCTGTCTTCCTCTTGTGAGATTAGAGGAGGTCAGAACATGTGGCCTCCTTGCCGTTTTTGCACTTAGATACATTAATATGTTGATATAGTGCTACCATCATAGAATGTTCCATTACATTTAGAACTCACTTTGTTATGAAAAATATGAAATTAAAGAAATATGGATCCCAGCAATCCCACTACTAGGTATATAGTCTAGAGAAACAATAGTCATGACACTAATAAATCTATGTACACCTACATTCACTGTAACATTATTCACAATGGTAAAAAGATGGAAACAACTTAAGTACCCATCAAAGAATGAATGGATAAACAATCTATGATATATACACACAAAAGAATACTACACAATGTAAAAGAATAACAACAAATCTGTGAAACACGTCATGACATGAATGAACCTAGAGTATATTATGCTGGTTGAAATTAGTCTATAACAAAAGGACAAATCTTGTATGAGACCACTATAAAAAAAGTCAAGAAAAGGTCTATACTATTGTAAAAAGTCAAGAATCATTCTTTGAAGGTTACCAGGTATGCGAGGGGAAGGAAGGGTAAATCAATAACTAGACACATATTAACTCTGGTGAAGGGAAAGACAAAGTAAAATAAAGGGGAGGTCAGTACAAAATGATCAAGGCAGAGGAAGACACTGAGAGAAACACAAGAGTTAAAAGCAACAAAGGTAAACACTATTACATACACAATCCTACAATAACAGTAGTAACAGTTATCTACAAGTTGACAGATAGACAATCAAGCTGAATAGGGACAGGAAGTAGAATGGGATTACACCCACAGACACATATAGGTTGGACAGGGGATATTTCTATATATGTATTTATGTGCTGCAAATATATCCATGAATATAATAGAGAACACAGAGGCAAAGTTATGAGAACTTTTAAACCAGAACCAAATACTTTGAGGGAATGAGTTGTTGGTCCTGGGGTCTCAGGACCATAGTCTCAGGGCTCAGGGGACATCAAGGTCAACTGGCATAACAGTCCACAAAGACAATGTTTTACTTACTTTGGTGAGTAGTGACTGGGGTCTTATAGATTGTGAGTGACCACGTTAAGGTGCAATGACTGGTCTCTCCTTCTGGAGCAATGAAGAGTGAATGGGGTAGTTAAGTTGTGTGTCAACTTGGCTATGGCTGGTTTTGAGTGGCTATGCAGCTGGATGTACTTATTCCCCATGATGAGACTGGTAATCAACTCCACAGTGGGACCTACTGGAGCAGCTAAGTAGCTGCCTTAGGGATGTGGTCTGCTTTCAGTATAAGAAGAAGCACTGAAAAAGGTCTCTGGAGCTTTTGGCACACTTGGACCCTGCATTTGGCTGAGTCTTCATTTCAATGGCCTGCCATGTTGTCTGCTGATCTTGGAACTATTAATGGACTTGAATTAGTGGCCAGTCATGTTGTTTGATAATTTTGAGACTATGCAATTGTACTTTTGGCTTTGGGTTAGTGAGCCTCCACAGCCACCAGATACCTGAGTTAAGAGAAGCTTCCACCTTCAGTGGTTCGGGAGGAAGAGGCCGAGCTAAAGCCCAAGGTCAACAGGCTCTCACCAGGCCCCAAGAGTTGACACTTCTAGAACCTGTACTTGTAGCCTTCTAAAGCGTAAGGGAGTATGCTTTGTTCAAGCCACACATTTGTGTTATGTCTGTTAGAGCAGTATGAGAAGACCAAAACAGTGAAGAAAATGAAATACATAAAGAAACAATTAGTCCAAAGAACTAATGGAGCACATGAACCCCAGTTTCCATGACCCTGAGACCACAAGAACTAGATAGTGCACAGCTACCAGTGCTGACCACTCTGAAAAGGATAACAAAAGCAGATCCTGGATAGAGTGGGAGAAAAATGTGGAACAAACCTCAAAATCCTAAGAAAGACTGGGCTTACTGGTATTATTAGAGATTTACAGAACTCCCAAGAATACAGCCTTTATGCATTCTTTCAAGCCTTGAACTCACCCTGTCGCTCAATTTTCAGCCAAACATAGAACTATGTGATGAACAATAACAAGAGGGAGTTACACACTCATTAGGACAATCAACCATATGAGATCAAAAGAGCAGCATTTGCCCAAGGATAAAGCTAAAAAGGCAGGAAGGGACAGGAAAGAAGGACAAAGAAAAATGGTAAACACGAGGAGGAAGTGGGAAGAGTGCTGTTACACTGTAGGGATTTCAATGACGGTCACAAAACAAAACGCATATGAATTGTTGAATGGAAAACTAATTTGCTGTGTAAATTTCCACCTAAATTAAAATAATAACTAGATAAATATGGATTCAAGTTTGAGTCCTAGGAAGAATCCAAAGAGTTTGCACCTGCCACTGCTGATTGCAGTTATGTTTAAATAAGATCTATTTCAAAAAATGTTTGTAAAACAAATGCTTAAAAGAAGGCAATTGTAGTTTATATATAGATAAACTGAGAATCTCCTAGAACGAAGGGTCTCAAATCAAAGAATTATCTTCTCAACACTTTAGCAAAGGTCACTACAAAAAACAAAAACAAACTCACTGCCATTGAGTCAATTCTGACTCACGGTAACTAGGAAAAAAATTGAGCATATAGGTCTTGCTCCTTATACATAGAGAATCAAAAAGATAGATAAAGACAAAAAGAGAAGGTATTGCCATCAATGTCTTAAGTGTACTGGGTTCCTGAATAATTGTTTAATTATGTTGTTGTTGTTGTTAAGTGCCGTCAAGTCATTTTGGACTCATAGCGACCCCATGCACAGCAGA
>NW_006922030.1:469640-474685 GCF_000298275.1 Orycteropus afer afer | reverse complement strand
TAAGGCTGGGTTTACTCAGATGTTGCAACTCTTTCCCAGCCCTATTTTGAGAGCCTTTTAGCCTAAACGGACTATTCCTAAAGGTGCGTGGTAATATACCAAACAGTGTTTCTTTGCTATTCATAAGGTTTTCCCTGGCCAATTCTTTGAGAAGTGGACGGCCCTCTTCCTTCTTCCTAGTTTGTCTCAGTCTATAAGCTGGGCTGTTACCTGTGCACCAGGTGCATCTCTCTGGATTTTAAACACCAGAGGCCCAGCCTCAAAACTCACGTCTACATGTCACCATAGTAGGACAAACCAACAGACAAGTCTGTCTTGCTGTTGGAGACCTCTTGTATCACCCCCACTTGGGTCCCTGTGGCTGACTGTACCTCTGTCTGGCTTCCTGGCTTTTAATCCCCTTTCTCCTGCTCTTCTGGCCTGCTGCTTTGGGCATCCCTGAGTTGTCCCTGGGGCTGACTGCTCTGTTTAATTATACACCTATTTTAACCAATACTTTTATAATAAGGGAAGTTTGATGGTGTAGTGCCTAAGGCATTTGACTGCTAACCTGAAGCTGGCAGTTCACACCCACCAGCCAGTCCTCAGAAGACTAGGCAATCTACCTCTGTAGAGACACCTACCGCCTTGGAACCCAAGGAGGGGTCACTATTAGTCCAACTGACTCTATGGCATTGAGTTTGCAGGTAATTTTAAAAAATAAAATAAAGACCTGAGAGAGATGTTCCCAGTGACCATGCAGAGGAATTGACCATAATGCATCATTCTTACCTGCTCTGCACCTCCTGGAAGGTAATTCTGCTACTTGGTGCCATCGTTCTTCTTTAAAGTCATAGCATTCTACACTTCGGATAGCTTTTGGGGCCTGGCCTCCAACTACCACCATCACCTGGAAGGGCAGAAATGTAAGCACTTGAACAAATGACTATTGCACATTTAGGAATGTAAAATGTCCCACAAAGACATTGGTGTGGAGAGTGTTAGGATGAAGATGGTAGGGTGAGCTGGGGAAACAACCACCTAGTCAACGTGTAATAAACATCAACAAAGGGGCCACATGTTAGAAGTAAAATTCTATCATCTAGCACATTTAGTCAAAAATAAGGATGTCAGAAACTAAAGGAAGTTTCTGATCCTTCAAGCAAAAGCAAAATTTAAGCCGAAAAACAAACAGGCAGTCAGCACTGGCAAGGGTGCAGTATGTCATAATGCTTGCTTATAAACTAGATCCTGGTTTTGCAATGACCAGATATTAAATCTCATAAAATAGGAGAGCAGATAGATGAAATTTATGTTAGTGCATAGGTGAGATGAAAAAGACAGTCAAGTATTAAAAGAAAGATGAAAGAAGTGTGTGTGTGTGGGGAAACCTATTAAAAAAAAGAGGAGTGACTGAATTAGAGTTCACAAGAAACCACAGATTCCTCAATCTCAAGTAAACAGGTCTTCTTTGAAGCCTCACTAATAAAATACCCTAACTGAAGATAACAGAAACCATAATAAACAAATGCACAATAAACTAGTGCTGAGAATAAAGGAGGTCTATAAGTTTCATCAACTCAACTCAATCCAACAGTTATTTACTAAGTGCCAACCATCTGTATCTATACAGAACTGTGCTAGGTGTTGTATCTAAGAAATGCAAGACATGGTTTCTACCCTCCCAGAACTTTGAGATCTCAGTGATGAAAAAGGAGTATGAAGCTATTCAAGAACAATATATAATTACATGTGATCAAAAAGCTACAAGAATAGTTCATTAGTGTTAGTCCTCAGAAAACAGAAAATTGCTCTAATTTAGTTAAAGCTTCCTGGATGGGATGGAATCTAATCAAAGGCCTTGAGAAATGGATGGAATTTATTCATCAGTGGGTTTGTCTTTTACTAGGTGCATATGGGCACTCTTCGGCAACACTGAAAACACTGATGTCAAGGCAGAACATAAATATTAATAATATCTCATATGGAAAAACTGTGAAGAATGGCAAGGATCTTGGGAAGAAGATGAGATGATAGGAAAAACATGTTAAAAAGAAAAGAAAAGAAAAACATGGAATAACTTATACAAACAAAAAGAGGATGTGTGTAACCCTGCCTGATCGGTGACCTACCTGTACTGAAACCATAAAGACAGGTACATAGAAAACATAATTTCTGAACCAGAACAAATCCCAAGTTTCCAAAAAAGAAGTCTATTTTGTTTTAGTACTTTAGTAAGGAGAGTTAAAGGAATATTAAGGTCTTAAAAAGAAGATCGAACACATTCCAAACGTGGTATTTTTCAGGTCTGTATTCTTTTAGTGTTGAATACAAATGAGTAACAGGAAGCACTAACAAAGAAAACCCAAAAATACCCACCCTTCCCACCACCAAATGGAAAAAGAAGATGAATTTCTCATGCTTACATATTTCATACTGTTTTAGTTTTTTCACCTAAGTATTAGTTAAAAATTGCCCCAATCAAAACTTTATAATACTTCCCTCAGTACTTCTATCACACTGTCCTATTTGACTCACTGTTGTGAAATGTATCATTGTTATGAAATATGTAAGCATAAGGAATTAATCTGCCTTTCATTCTCATGTACAAAATGACAAATGATGTTGCTGAAACAGCATCCAACTTAAGCAACTTTGCAAAATCATGTGAGAATAAATAAACTTTGAAGTGTCATGTAAATGGAACGTGAAAAATCAAAGCAACATAGTTGCTTGTTGTCATTCACCAGGTATACTGCCTGTCCTTCCTAGCCATTCTGAGAGAGCAGAAAAAGAGAGAACTTTCACAAATCAAAGGAGCTCTGGGAGTACAGTAGTTAAAGCATTTGGCTGCTAACCCAAAGGTCGGTAGTTCAAACCCACCATCTGCTCCATGGAAGAACAATGTGGCAGTCTCCTTCCATAAAGATCTACAGCCTTGGACCCTATGAGGTAGTTCTACCCTGTCCTATAAAAGATTGCTATGAGTCAGAGTTGACTGGATGGCAGTGGGTTTTTGGTTTGCAAGAATCAGTACATCCATTACAAAAAAAAAAAATAAAGCTATAGAACTGAGAAAGCCGAAAGTATAACATGGTTGGAAGGGCCATACCAATGCCACAACCAGAGAAGCACAGAAACAATGTAAACTGAAGAGACGACCACACGGCTACAAAAGAGAGGAAATAAAATATAAGTACCAAGAATTCTTTAGAAGGTTTTTGAAAATGGCATGTTTATTCCAGAAATTAAACATAAATTAGTTTTCACTCTAAAGGTTTGGTAAAGCTAGTGATAGCAAAGTAAAAGATGCCAGAAAAAGAGTTAAACAAGTTAAGAGCCTTTTTATAAATGAGAAATGTTTAAAAAACAATGGAGACAAAACTATTTAGAGTAAGGTGGAAAGACTAGCATAAAAGAAATAGTAAGTTTAAGTTGGCCAAGACTCTGAACATTTTTTATTAATCTATTTTTTACAAGAACAAAAATTGACACCAAATAATACGGACAAATATGAAGTAATGAAGACTTATAAAGATGGCTACTTATAAAAGCAGGAAAAAGGATATTTGGAAAATGTAAACATTTATAAAATCAGCAGACCCAGATGGCATGCATACTAAGGTGTTAAGGGAACTAGCTAATGTACTTACTGAGTCACTTACAATTATTTTTGAAAAATCTTGGAGAACTGAGGAGAGATCAGAAAATTTAAAAAAGGCAAATACCAATTTTCAAAGCAGTGTAGGAAGTGAATGCCTTGTAAATACCTTTCGTTAAACGGCAGTAATTCTCAGTAAGAATTTAGAATATTTTGAGAAAAATGTTCACACCTCTAGGGTCCAACAAAATGATAAGTAATAGGCAAAGAGATGTTATAAAAATCATGCCAAATATGAATAGATTTGATTCTGAGTATCACCGGATGCTATATGCCAAATTACTTATTTTTTGGCTTGAATAATAAACACAATCATATGGACTGAAAATTTCTACACATGGACTGTTTCAATGGGTGGGTATTTCAATAAGCTATCACCAGAGGGAGTGGTGAGGCATACTCTAAATTCAAATAATTACTAATGATCTAGAAAAAAGAATAAATAGCGTACTGGCAAAATCTGCAGTTAATTCTAAATTGAGAACTATTGTTAACACTGGGAAAAACAGTACCAATATAGATTTGAAGCAATTAAAACGTAGACTCCAAAAATAAAATTTGGAAAAACATTAAATAAAAGTATTAAAGTGAAAGAATTGAAAAGACATCATTTAATGAAAAGGATAGAGAACAATAACTAAAGATGAAAGATGTAAGAAAATAATGGATATCAGATTAATTATTATTTCTTAATCCATCATTGCTCCAAACAAATATAAGAGAAATAAATAAATAAATAAATAAATAAACAAACAAATAAATAAAAGCAGTCCATAATAAATCATTCTGGTAAGACCATACACAAAGTGGTGCTTAAAGTGTTGGCCTTCTAGTACTATAAAGATGCAAACAGAGCAGAAGGCATTGCAAAGAGAGATACAGAAGTGAGAGGTTGTTCTGGAAAAAAAAAAAATTAAAAATACGAATGGCTTCAACTAAAAAGAAAAGGTGGGATATGAGGTTTTACACAGGAAAATACGACCACTGGAAATATGGAAGACATATGAGAAATTTATGCTGAAATGGCTACAAATGGTGTGTGGGTGAACCATCAAATAGTGTACAACAGCAAGGAGATGAACTGAACAAGCTTTTTTATTTCTTTTATTTAGTCCTAATACATAATTCTGAGAACCACTGAGTTTCCAGTTATATAAACAACTAAAACCAGGGAGAGTTTCCTACCTAATCTGACTTTCTTCCTTCTATTATAACTAGTGAGTCTCTGTGCTGCAGAATTAGTTAAGCACTCAACTGCTACAAGAATGGGTGGTGGTTTGAAGCCATCCAAAGACAACTAGGGAAAAAAGGCCTGGTGATCAGTTTCTGAAAGATCATAGTTTGAAAACCCTATGGAGCAGTTGCTCCTATAGGAGCCTCCTATAGGAGCTCTGGTAGCATAGTG
>NW_006922030.1:468293-469540 GCF_000298275.1 Orycteropus afer afer | reverse complement strand
ACTCCTCAGAAGGAAGGTTGGGCAATCTACTTCCATAGTGACACTGCCTCGGAAACCCAAGGAGGGGTCGCTATGAGTCGGGTCCGACTCAATGGCACATAACAGCAACGACAACAACAACAACATGGAGCAGCTGTACTCTGCACACCTGGGGATGCCAGAGTCAGAATCAACTCAATGACAACTTTCATTTTTATTACTAGAACAAATAAAACTCATAAAGGACAATAACTACTCACTTCCTGCTTCAGAAAAGAGACATCATTCAACTTATAAAGATTAAATGAATGAAACAACTCCCATTTTCAATAGACAAACATAACAGAGAATTTGAATTATGTACACTACAATGAATTCTTAGGCACATTCTCTGTTGCGGGGAAATGAAAACAATAAACCATAGAAATTCAGGTGAATAAAAATATTAACAATTAGCATCACTAAGGGTCTTTCAGAGGCGGTAACAACAAATATGAACAATAGATCCTACTTTGGGAAGGTTCATGGGTGTCCTCAGTCGAGTCCGTACACTCTTCATTAATACACGCTGCTCTGTTGGCAGCAAATGATACTTCATAGCTTCAATGAGGTAATCTTTGCAAGCACTGCTATTCTTGACCAAGGCTTCCTCTTCAACCCTCTGAAAGAAGAAATCAGATATAATCCATGAGGGAACTGCTATTTCATAATAAAACTAAAAAAGATACAGAAGGAAAAAAAATTCCTACTCTCTGTAAAAAACTCACTGCCGTTGAGTTGGAGTAACCCCTCCTTGTTAGAAGGAAGGTCGGGCAATCTATTTCCATAGTGATACCACCTCGGAAATCCATGGAGGGGTCGCTATGAGTCTGGTCTGACTTGACAGCACATAACAACATCACTACAGAAGTATTCTTGTTGTTATTATTGTTAGGTGCCACTGAGTTGCCTCCGACGCATAGCAACCCTATGCACAGCAGAATGAAATACAGTCAGCTCCACAATCTCCGCTATTCTTGACCCCCCAGACTGTGTCAGTCCATCTGCAGCCACTGTGTCAATCCATCTCGTTGAGGGCCTTGCCCTCCTTCATCGACCCTCCACCTTACCAAGCGTGACATTCTTCTCCAAGGAATGGTCCCTTCTGACAACATGACCAAAGTAGGTGAGAGAAAGCCTTGCCATTCTTGCTTCCAAGGAGCATTCTGGCTGCACTTCCTCCAGGATAGATCTGTTAGTTCTTTTAGCAGTCCATGGTACTTTCAGCA
>NW_006922030.1:459925-468118 GCF_000298275.1 Orycteropus afer afer | reverse complement strand
TACGTTGTCTGATGTCCTGACTGCTGCTTCCATTGGTGTCGATTGTGGAACCAAGCAATGTGAAGTCTTTGACAACTTCAATTTTTTTCTCCATTTATCGCGATGCTGCTTAAAGGTTCAGTTGTGAGAATTTTTGTTTTCTTTATATTGAGATGTAATCCATACTGCAAACTATACTCTTCAATCTTCATCAGTAAGTGCTTCAAGTCATCCTCATTTTCAGCAAGCAAAGTTGTGTTGTCAATGTATTGCAGGTTGTGAATGAACTTTCCTCCAATCCTGATGTCACATTTTTCTTCATATAGTCCAACTTTTTGGATTATTTGCACAGCATATAGATTGAGTAAGTATGGTGAAAGGATACAACCCTGGCACACTACCTTCTTCATTTTAAACCATGCAATGTCCCCTTGTTTTATTTGAATGACAGCCTCCTGGTCTACGTACAGGTTCCTCATGAGCACAATTAAATGTTCTGGAATTCCCATTCTTCTCAATGTTATCCATAATTTCTTATGATCCACACAATCAAATGCTTTTGCACAGTCAATAAAGCACAGGTAAATATCTTTCTGATATTCTTTGCTTTGAGCCAAGATTACTGACATCAGCAATAATATCCATTGTTCCAAGTCCTCTTCTGAATCCAGCCTGTACTTCTGGAAGTTCTCTGTCAATATACAGCTACAACCATTTTTGAATTATCTTTTAAGACTTTACTTGCATGCAATATTAATGATACTGTGCGATAATTTCCACATACTGTGCCATCACCTTTCTTTGTAACAACAAATATGAACAATAAATCCTACTTTGGGAAGGTTCATGGATGTCCTCAGTCAAGTCCAGACACTCTTCATTAATACACACTGCTCTGTTGGCAGCAAATGATACTTCATAGCTTCAATTAGGTAATCTTTGCAAGCACTGGGTACAAATATGGATCTCTTCCAGTCAGTTAGCCAGCTAGCAGTCTTCCAAATCTCGTGGAATAACTGAGTGAGTGCCTCCATTGGGGCATCCATTTGCTGAAACATCTCAATGGGTATTCCATCAATTCCTGGAGCCTTGTTCCTCACCAATTCCCTCAGAGCAGCTTCAACCTCTTCCCTCAATACCATTGGTTCTTGACCATATGCCACCTCCTGAAATGGATGAAGATCGACTAGTTCTTTTTGGTAGTGACTCTGTGTATTCCTTCCATCTTCTTTTGATGCTCCCTGCATCCTTCAATATTTTGCCCATAGAATCTTTCAATACTGCAACTCGAGGCTTAATTTTTTTCCTGAGTTCTTTCAGCTTGAGAAATGCTGAGCATGTTCTTCCTTTTTGGTTTTCAAACTCCAGGTCTCTGCACATTTGATTATGATAATACGCTTTGTCTCCTTGAGCTGCTCTTTGAAATCCTTTGTTCAGGATTTTATCTTGTCATTTCTTCCATTTGCTTTAGCTACTCTCTGCTCATTCTGCTTACCTGGTGCCACTCTGACAAGAATATACCACAAATGGGATGGCCTTAACAAACAGGAGTTTATTCTTACAATTTTGAGGCTTTAATTCCAAGTTCAAAGTGCCAAGCTCTAAGGGCTGGGTGGAAGCCCCTCAGCCCCGGGCTTCAGCTCTGCCTCCAGCTCCTGGTCCACTGAAGCCAGAGGCTTTTCTTCACTCAGACAGCTGCTGGCCGCTGAAGGTGCCAAGCCCAAGGCTGACAAATAAAAAGGCACAGTCCTGATGTTACCAAACCACATGGCAAGCCATTAATTCAAGTCCACTTTAAGTCCTCAGGTTGGCAAAGCATGGCAGGCTGCCGAACAACAACATGACTACATGCAAGATCCCTGCATGCCATAAGCTAGAGACCATTCCGCAAGGCTTCTGCTTATATACAGGAATCAGACTACATTCCCTAAGGCAGCTACTCAGCTGCTCCCAATAGATTCCACCATGGAGTTGATTACCAGTCTCATCATGGGGAATACTACATCCAGCTGCCCAGCCACTCAACCAAGTCCAGCCAAGTTGACACACAAACTGAACTACCACACCATTCAAGGGTAAGTTTCTGAGTCTCTCTGACATCCATTTTGGTCTTTTCTTCCTTTCTTGTCTTCTTAATGACCTCTTGCTTTCTTCATGGATGATGTTCTTGATGTCATCCCACAATTCTTCTGGTTTTCAGTCATTGGTGTCCAATGCATCAAATCTATTCTTTAATGGTCTCTAAATTTGGGAGGGATATAGTCAAGATCATATTTTGGCTCTCATGGACTTGTTCTAATTGTCTTCAACTTCAAGTTGAACTTGCATATGAGCAGTTGATGGTCTCTTCCCCAATCAGCTCCTGGCCTGGTTTTGGCTGAAGATATTATATTGAGCTTTTCCATCACCTCTTGTCACAGTTGTAGTCAATCTGATTCTTGTGTATTCCATCTGGTGAAGTCCACGTGTATAGCCACTGTTTGTGTTGTTGAAAAAAGGTATTTGCAATGAATAAGTTGTCTTGCAAAATTCTATCATGCTATCTCCAGTGTTATTTCTGTCACCAAGGGCTAATTTCCCAACTACCAGTGATTCCTGTTTCCAACTTTTGCATTCCATTCACCAGTGCTAATCAACACATCTTGATTGCATGTTTTGGTCAATTTCAGACAGCAGAAGTTGATAAAAATCTTCAATTTCCTCATATTTGGCTTTGGTGGTTGGTGCATGAATTTGAATTAACTGGTATTAAATACGTATCAACTGGTCTTCCTTGTACGTGTATGGATATTATCCTATCACTGACAGCACTGTACTTCAGGACAGATCCTGAAACATCCTTTGTGATGATGAATATCACTCCATTCCTCATTCAAATTTTCATATGGTTGTCTGATTCAAAATGGCCAAAACCAGTCCATTTCAGCCCACTAATGCCTAAGATATCAATCTTTATGCATTCCATCTCATTTTTGACAACTTCCAATTTTCCTACATTCATCTTTGTACATTTCATGTTCTTATTATTAATGGATGTTTGCAGGTGTTTCTCCTCAATTTGAGTGGTGTCACATCAGCAAATGGAGATCTGGAGAGCTTTACTCCATCCATATCAGTAACACTGTTCCTACTTTGATGATGCAGCTCTTTCCCTTCTGACCTAAGGGGCTCATCCTCCTGCACTGTATTGGATAATATTTCTGGGCTATTCACAAAGTTGCACAATAATGTATCAGATAGTGTTTCTCTGCTATTCATAAGGTTGTCCCTGGCCAATTCTTTTAGAAGTGGATGGCCTCTTTCTTTTCCCTAGTCTGTCTCAGTCTGTAAGCTGTATTGAAACCTGTGCACCATGTGCAACCCTGCCTGAACTGGAAATATCAGTGGCACAGCCTCAAGCCTCACAGTAACATGCAAGCCACGATATATGACAAACTGACAAACAAGTTACTCTCGCTTAGCTGTTGGAAACCTCTCCACCCTGCCCTAACTGTATCCCTGGTGCTGCTCTGCTCTGTCATAGCCTCTGGCTTCCCTTCCCCCTGCTTTCCTGGCTGGTGGGGGTGGGGCCTGGGTCCCTCCCTCCTCTTACCTGGATGCCTGGCTGCTTCTCTGCTCTGTCATTGCCTCTGGCTTCTCTTCCACTTTTCTGACTGGTGGAGGTGGGACCTGGATCCCTCCCTCCCCTTAACTGGATGCCTGGCTGCTGTTCTGCTCTGTTGTTGCCCTACTACAGAAGTAGAGTGCCCAACCTTCCTTCCAAGGAGTGGCTGGTGGGTTTGAACTGCCATCCTTCTGGTTAGCAGTCAGATGCCTTAGACACAATGCCACAGGAGCTTAACAGAAGAATTTTACAAATATCATTAAGAAAATCTTAAAAATCTCATGTACTTGGCCTGTAGAAAAAAACATTTAGGTAGTAAAGAGAAGTGTAATAAAAATGATATACTTCAATGTCAATGATAAAATAGAATACACTCTTTAGATAATTTATATTCATCTGTCTTTTATTTTTAAATATCACCCCAAAACAACAACAACAAAACAAACTCACTGCCACTGAGTCAATTCTGACCCACAGCCACCCAATGGGGTTTCCAAGGCTGTAAATCTTTACGAAGCAGACTGCCTCATCTATCTTCTGTGGAAAGTCTGGTGGGTTGAACCACTGACCTTTGGGTTAGCAGCCAAATGCCTTCAACACTGTATCATCAGAGCTCCTAAACATCAAGCCAGATAACAGGAAAAGCAAGAAATGAAAATTTATATAATGAGTACTTTAGGTGGCATAAACAATGAAATCTGTTGCCACTGACTTGACTCCAATATCCAGGGGAAAAATTCAAAGTATTTAAAAATAATGTTCCCACACTACAAATAAAATTTGTCCTTGTTATGTTGCTGTTGTTGCTAAGTGCTGTCCAATTGGTTCCAACTCATAGAAACCGTAAGCACAACAAAAAGACTGCCTGGTACTATGCTACCCACACAACTGTTGCTATGTTTGAGCCCATTGGTGTAGTTCCTGTGCCAATCCATTTTATTGAAGGTCTTCTTCTTTCTCACTGATCCTCTACTTTACCAAGTATGATGCCCTTATCCAGGGACTGGTCTCTCCTGATAAACAAGTTCAAAGTACACGAGATGAAGTAGAGCTATCCTATCTTCTAAGGAACACTCCGCCTGCACTTCTTCCAAGACAGATATACTCAGTCTCTTGGCAAGCCATGGTATATTCAACATTCTTTACCAACCACTACAACTCAAAAGTATCATTTCCTTGCTCTTATTCATTGTCTAGTTTTCTCAGTAATATGAGGCTACTGAAAATAACACGGCTTGCATCAGGCACACCTTGGTCCTCAAAATAACATCTTTGCTTTTAAAACTTTCAAGAGGTCTTTTGCAGCAGATTTTACCAATATAATATGTGGTTTGATTTCTTGACTGCTGCTTCCAAGGACGCTGACTATGGATCCAAGTAAATTAAATACTTGACAACTTCAATGTTTTCTGTTTATCATGATGTTGCTTATTGGTCAAATTGTGAGGATTCTTGTTTTCTTTATGTTGACATGCAATCTGAAAGCTGTGGTCTTTGATCTTCATCAGTAAGGGCTTCAAGTCCTTTTCACTTTCAGCAGGCAATAGTTGTGTCATCTGCATATCACAGGTTGTTAATGAGTATTCCTCCAATCCTAATGCCACTTTCTTCTTCATATAGTCCAGCTTCTTGGATTATTTGCTCAGTATATAGACTGAGTAAGTACGGTGAAAGGTACAAGCCTGACACACCTTTCTTGATTTCAAACCACAGAATATCTCCTTGTTCTGTGCAAACAACTGCCTCTTGGGCTATGTACAGGTTCAGTATGAGCACAATTAAGTGTTCTGGAATTCCCATTCTTCACAATTATCCATAATTTCCTAGGATGCACACAGTCGAATGCCTTTGCATAGTCAATAAAACACAGTGTTCTGGTTACCTAGTGCCACTCTAACAGGAATATACCACAAATAGGATGGTCTTAACAAACAGGAGTTTATTCTTACAGTTTGGTGGCTTTAAGTCCAAGTTCAAAGTGCCAGGCTCTAGGGGCTGGGTGAAAGCCCCTCAATCTTTGGATCCAGCTCTGCCTCCTGCTCCCAGCCCCCACTGGAGTTAGAGGCATTTCTTCACTCAGACAGCTGCTGGCTGCCGAGGCCGAGAAGCCCCAAGGTTGACAAGTAAAAAGGCACAGTCCTGATGTTACCAAACCACATGGCAGGCCATTAACTTAAATCCATTGTAAGTCCCAAGGTCGGCACAGCATAGCAGGCTGCTTAACAAAGACACAGTTACATGCAGGGTCCAAGTGTCCCATAGGCTAGAGACCATTCCCAAGGCTTCTCCTTAAATACAAGAAGCAGACCACATTCCCAAAGGCAGCTACTCAGCTGCTTGTGGTAGATCCCACCATGGAGCTGATAAGCCAGTCTCATCATGGGGATTAGCTAACACCAGCTGCCCAGCCACTCAACCAGGCCCAGCCAAGTTGACACACAAACATACCTACCACACACAGGTAGAGATATTTCTGGTAATCTCTGCTTTCAGCCAAGATCCATCTAATATCAGTAATGCTGTCTCCTGTTCTATGTACTCTATTGAATCTGGCTTGAATTTCTGGTCTTTCCCTGTCCATGTACCGCTGCATCTGTTTTTGAATTATCTTCAGCAAAATTTTACTTGTGTGCAATATTAATGATATTGTTTGATAATTTCTGCATTCTGCACAATCACCTTTCTTTGCACTTGGCACAAATATAGATGTCTTCCAGCCTATTGGCCAGGTAGCTAGCTATCTTCTAATTTTCTTTACATAGCTAAGTGTGTGTTTGCAGTGTTGCATTCATTTGTTGAAACATCTCAGTTAGTGTTTCACAAATTACTGACATCTTGCTTTTTGCCAATGCCTTCAGTTCAGCTTAGATTTCTCCTTCAACACCAACAGTTCTTGATCATATGCTATTACCTAAAATGGTTGAAAGTCAACCAATTCTTTTTCGTACAGTGACTTTGTATATTCTTTTCATCTTCTTGCTATACCTGACCTCAAGAGAAAGTTTTTTGCTTGTTCATTTTTTTTCCAACAGCAGAGAACCAATGATTAAATAAATCAGAACAAGTAATTAGGTTTCAAGTAATCTTATAATGTTCAGATCTAATCTCTTAATAAAGAAATGTTCCTTTAGCTATTTTCAATTATAAAAATACTGAAATATTCCTAGTAGGATGCTAAAAACAAAAGAGTAAATTCAAAATAGTCCTAGAGACTACTAGAGAACCATTTATTACTATTCATTTCAAATGATCAGATTTTCCTCAGGTAAAGATAAAGCATCAAATGTATAGTATTGTGAAATTCTGAAGTAGAATTAAACAGTATTTGGATCAAATCTTTAATTGCATTTCTGCAGTAGAATCAATTAGAAGAGGCTATCAAATGAATAACAAGGAAAATCTGGCAGTAATGCAGAGCTATATGCACATTTATTTTTGGTCAATGATCAATGATGTCCCTGGATGGTCCAAATGGTTAAGCACATGCCTACTAACTGAAAGGTTGGCGGTCTGAATCCACCCAGAGCCACCTCAGAATGACTGCAGCCACTGAAAACCTTATGAACTGCTGCTCTCCTCTGAAACACATATGGTTGCAATGAGTCAAAATTGACCTGATGAAACTGGTTAAACGATCACCACAAATACTGCCCGTATAACACTTGCTTATCCAAATCAGAAATATAGACTGCAAGCAAATTTCTAAGAATGGGGAGTGGCCTAAGAGGGAGCACCTGCCGAAGGCTTCAGGTGCCTTTCTGTCCTCAGTCCTACATTCCTTGGATCTGTATTATGGAGCTCTTATAACTGTAGAAGGGGAATCTACATGCTGTTCAGGCTGGTGACACAGTGCTACACATATTCATGTGTTTTGCATATAAGCTTACCTGAACTAAGTATTCCCGAGGAAGCAAAGGTAACCGTACATGTTCCATCAGCCGAGCCATAAACTCTTGTCTTACATCTTTGTCATGGTTTACCCAAGCTATTACTGCTTCAAATACCTTCCAGAAAATATGGTAAAAAAAGAAAAAAAACAAGTAATGAGTTATGTACCAGGGCATCTGGATAAAATATGAGAAATTTTTTACTATGCAACCTAAACATTCAAATTCAATCCATGACATAATTTTTTTTCCCAAAAATCCTGATTTATATGTACTCACAAAAAAATTCACTCTTTTTATTTTCCTCCTTTTGGTATTTAGTAAGTACATTTAGTATTTAATATGCATTTATAAAGTACATTACCTATTCTTGAACTTGAGTAGTAGTTGCATAAGTTGATGATATATGATCTATTTCACTGTTGATAACCTTTTGCAAGTGAACTTAGTATTTATCTAGATTTAAATTTCAAGTCCTTTGGGAATAAGGATAGTGAAGCACCCAACATAATAAAATAACGTGATATTCTAGAATGAAAATCATGTACCCTTTTAAACCCATTTTTGGATTTTTCTTAGTTTACAAAAAATGGTGTACTAAATGTGAGTGACCAATATGGCAGCATTGAGGATGAGAAAGACATAAGAGAGTTACATGGGCAGTACAGACAACAAATATGAACCCTTTTGCATATACAGTACTGAGTTGTCAGTGAAAGCAAA
>NW_006922030.1:457640-459005 GCF_000298275.1 Orycteropus afer afer | reverse complement strand
ATGTGAACTGCTGTATGAAAAGTGAATTTACTCTGTAAATCTTCACCCAAATCCTAATAATAATAATAATAAAAATAAAATGGTGTACTATGCATCTGTATGTTGAGCATCTGAAGAAGATATTAATTCTGGTTTTTAACAATATGGGTATACATCACTTAATATCGTTCAGGCAATGCCCAACTGCATATATAACTGTGATCTCATAGGTTTGTTTTGTTATTGTTGTTTAAAAGGAAAGCAGTTCTCCTTTCATTTATTATTTCTCCCTAATGGTTTTAAGGGAGCTCTGGTAGCATAGTGGCTAAAGCACTTGACTGCTCACCAGAAGGCTGGCGGTTCAAACCCACCAGCCACTCCTCGGAAGGAAGGTTGGGCAATCCTACTTCCGTAGTGATACTGCCTCGGAAACCCAAGGAGGGGTCGCTATGAGTCGGGGCCGACTCGACGGCACATAACAACAACAACAACAATGGTTTTAAAGACCTCAAACACAGACTCCTGCAGTACTGGACCACAGGTGGGATATAGATAGGTAAGGCAAAGGACATGTCTCTGGGCATGGGCTCTAGGGCTTTGTATGGTAAGCAGCATTGGGGGTCTGTAGGGCCTAGGCTAGGAGCTCTGGTAGCATAGTACCTAAGACACTTGACTGCTAACCAGAAGGCTGGAGGTTCAAACCCACCAGCCGCTCCTCGGAAGGAAGGTTGGGCAATCTACTTCTGTAGTGATACTGCCTCGGCAACCCAAGGAGGGGTCGCTATGAGTTGGGGCCGACTCAACGGCACATAACAACAACAACAACAACAACAGGGCCCAGGCTGCTTCTACTGCTCAGGCCTCCATTCCTCCAGCCTCTGTTAGCAGCTTCAGCAGCAGCGGCACTAGTAACAGCAGTAGCAATGGAGGCAATGAGCATGACTGGAAATAGGCTCCCAAAAGGTTTTAATATGGTGTTCACAATATCCCAACTACATAACGTCTTATTTCACAGACTGTATTGTGGATGTTAAGCAATGCATATCTGTAGTGAGTATATTAAAATTTTGAAATTTTTTATAAAATAAATAAGGAGCTTTACTACTTATAACATATACCTGTAAGAAATCAAACAACCTAATAAGACTGCATTATGCTACGTAATTTCCTTCCAGACTGATGAATATATCATCTGATAATCTTTCAAAGGCTGTAGAAAATGTCTGACAATACATAAGAAGTTATAAATATATAGTCATTTGATCCAGGAATAGAGCAATAAAAAATAATTCACATTATAATTAATGTTGTTGTTGTTGTTATGTGCCGTCGAGTCGGCCCTGACTCATAGCGACCCCTCCTTGGGTTTCCGAGGCAGTATCACTA
>NW_006922030.1:440575-457540 GCF_000298275.1 Orycteropus afer afer | reverse complement strand
TGCCCAACCTTCCTTCCGAGGAGTGGCTGGTGGGTTTGAACCGCCAGCCGTCTGGTTAGCAGGCAAGTGTCTTAGCCACTATGCTACCAGAGCTCCCATATACCTCTTTAATTCATTCAAGTATTTGAAATAAATTAACTAAATATACTGCATTCTGTCAATTTCACCTACTATTTCTTAGTTCTATGTCCTCCTCTCCACCTGTTTCTGCAATTCTACATCAGATCCTTATTGCTCAGTGCTATGATTTCAACAGCCTCCTATCAGGCTGTAGTATCCATTCCCAACTTATTTCTAATCTGTTCTGCCTTATGACCAGTGTGAACACTAGAATCCAAAGATGGCCCCCTGGTAAACCACATCTTTCAACATTTACAGCTGTATGGAATAACCTCTCATATTGAACCTGACCTGTCCTGTATAACCAACAGAATGTGGTGGAGGCGACACTATGACTTCTAAATCTGAGTCATAAGAAGTCTTGTGGCTTCTGCTTGTTTGGAAGAAGCCAGATGTCATGCAGAAATCTCACTACATTGAGAGAACCATACTATCAGAATCCAAGCTAGCTACACAGGGAGAAAAAAAAGAGAGAGTAAAAGAGAAGACAACCAACCCAACCCAGCCCTAGCCCAGGAGTCAGAAAAGTAAGTGGACGAGTTATCTTAGACATTCTAGATGCAGAAGACGCCATGTACAGAAGAAACGAAGACACAGATATATAGTTCCAGTAGAACAATCCGAGGCATCTCCAGGCATTTGATTCCCACTCTAGCTGAAGCCCCAGACATGGTGGAGCAGAAACAAGTTGTTTCTATTATGCCCTGCCTGAATCCCGAACACAAAATTGTATACATAATAAAATGGCTACTATATGCCAGTAGATTTTGGAGTGATTTTTATGCAGCACTGGATAACCAGAAAAGCCCTTATAATATTTGACTAATGCAGATCTTATCATGTCATCCTCCTATTAATTAACACTTTTTAGTGGCTCTTCATCATTAGAATAAAGTCCATCTTCATCAACTATGACTATGGTCCAGAAGACATTTTATTAAAAATATATCATCTTCCCATTTGCTAGGAAATCAAATCCCAACTTCCCAAATCAAAGCAACCTATACAGTCTTTTTCTGTCTGTTCCACAGCTGTTCTGACATCAGCTGCATATGCAGCACTTGCTCTTCTGGCCCTAACCACCTGGAGTTAGGTCAGATCTCACAGGGTATAGGGAACAATCTTCCAGACCACCAAGGCTTCAGATGCCAGCTGCAAGCTTTGTAATCCCCATGAGCCCCTTAATTCTGACCTACTAGCTTACCAATTTTGAGTTTTCCTACTACCCCTTCAGGATGACAGATGCCTTAGTTATTAGGGCAGTTGTAACAGAAATATAACAAGTGGATGGGTTTAACAAACAGGAATTTATTCTCTCAGTTTATGAGGCAAGATGTCCAAATTCAAGGTGCCAGTTACAGGGGAAGGCTTTCTCTATCAGCTCTGGGGAAAGGTCTGTGTGACTGATCTTCCCTTAGCTATGGGAGATTCTGAGCACAGGGACCCCAGGTCCAAAGAATGCACTCTGCTCTTGGATCTTCTTTCTTGGTGGTTGTTTTGGTTACCTAGTGCCAAAGACAAAATACCACAATGGGTGGCTTTAACAAACAACAGTTTATTCTCTAACAATTTCAGAGGCTAGAACTGTAGAAGCCCAAGTTCAAAGTGGCAAGCGCTAGGGGCTGGGTGAAAGCCCCTCCACCTTGGGCTTCAGCTCAGCCTCTTGCTCCCAAGCCCACTGAAGCTGGAGGTGTTTCTTAGCTCAGGCAGCTGCTAGCTGCTGAGGCTGACAGATCCCAGGTCGACAAATAAAATGGCATAGTCCCAAGATTACCTAACAACATGGCAGGACACTAGTTCAAGTCCAGAGACAGTCCTAACATCAGCCAGAAACATGGCAGGCTGCTGAATGAAGACTTGGCTCCATGCAGGGTCCAAGAGTGCCAAAAAAGCTGCAGAGACCTTTCTCAAAACTTCTCCTTACATACTGGAAGCAGACCACATCCCTAAGGCAGCTACTCCGCTGCTCCAGTAGATTCTACCATGGAATTGACTGCCAATCTCATCATGGGGAATAACTACATCTAGGTGCCCAGCTACTCAAAACCAGGCCCAGGCAAATTGACACATAACCTTAACTACCACAGGGGTGAAAGGTAACTTTCTCTCTGCTTGCTTCTCTCTCCTTTTAACTCTTTTGAGTTAAAAGGGGATGCAGGTACACACCCCAGAGAATCTTTTCTTTTACATATATATATAATTTTTAAATGCATTTTATTGAAATATAATTTATGTATCGTGAAATACACAAAACTAAAATGCCATGGCCAGACTTCGTCTCACCTATTTTGGTCATGTTGTAAGAAGGGACCATTCCCTGGAGAAGGATGTCATGCTTGGTAGGGTGGAGGGTTGACGAAAGAGGGGGAGGCCTTCAACGAGATGGATTGATACGGTGGCTGCGATGATGGGATCAAGTATAGCAGGGATTGTGGGGCTGGTGCGGGATCGGGCAGTGTTTCGTTCTGCTGTGCATGGGGTCGCTATGAGTTGGAAACGACTCGACAGCACTTAACAACAACAACAACAAAATGACATGGGTCAATGCATTTTTTTTTTTGCAGTGTTCCCCCCACCCCTGGCAACCAACAAAGAAAGTTTCCTTCCCTATCTAAACCAAGGAGCTCTGGTAGCATAGTGGCTAAAGCACTTGACTGCTAACCAGAAGGCTGGCGGTTCAAACCCACCAGCCATTCCTTGGAAGGAAGGTTGGGCAATCCTACTTCCGTAGTGTACTGCCTCAGAAACCCAAGGAGGGGTCACTATGAGTCGGGGCCAACTCGATGGCACATAACATAACAACATATAAACCTTTCCTTGACCCTCCACAGCAATGAACTAGTATTTGTCCTGTGATTGACTTATGTCACTCAGCATAATGTCCTCCAAGTTCATCCATATTATTTGGTGTTTTGCAGACTCTATATTATTCTTTAGTGCTGCATAACATTCCATTATGTGTATGTACCATAGTTTGGTCATCCACTCTTCCGTTATAAATCTTAGAGATAAGTCCCTTGCTAGATATGTAATTATCGGCAAACATGAACTTGTTGCTGTCATTTTTGTTATGTGCTTTCTCGTGGTGTTGATTTCTTTGTTCCATACAATTTTTCACGCTGAGCTCATTTTGCTTATGAATCGTGTTATCACTTCCTTCATTGTGATTGTTTTAGTGTTTTGTGAATATTTGTGCTGGTCCTCTTTTTTGATGTGAAGGTTTATCATTTTTCTTTGAGGTTACCCTGTGATTTATAGTTTTCTCCCAAGTTTACAACTGTCTGTTCTATGTTGTAGTTGTCCTGACTTCCCTACCATCTAAAAGTTCTGTAATGACACAGACTTTTTTTCCCTCTTTTTGGTTTGTAGTTGTCCTCATCTGTCAATTGGTGTCTCTGGTTCCCTGTTTCCAAACTTGTAGGCTTATTTACTTTGGATACTTCCATAGCTGGGTTGGTTTCTGTGTTATGTCATCATGTGTGTTAATGGTCAGTTGTTGTCTGCTGTTGTTGCTTCTCTGTCCAAAGAGCACCCCTTAGCATCTCTTGTGAGGTTGGTCTGGTTTTAACAAATTCTCTTAATTTCTGCTTATCTGACAATGTCCTAATTTCACCATCATATTTGAGGGACAATTTTGCTGGGTACATAACTTGGTTGGAAATTTTTCTCTTTCAGGGTTTTATATATAATATCCCATTGTCTTCTCACCTGCATGGTTTCTGCTGAAAAATCCGAGCTTAGTCTTATTGTTTGTCCCTTGTAGGCAACTTTTTGTTTTTCCCATGCTGCTCTCATGATTTTTTCTTTGTCTTTGGGTTTGGTAAGTTTGATGATGATATGTGTGGGTGATTTTCTTTTGGAGTCTATCCTGTTTGGGGTTCGTTGGACTTCCTGAATGGATATATTATCCTCTTTCATCATACCAGGAAAATTCTCTTCCAACAAATCTTTGACAGTTTTCTCTCTGGGTTTATTTGTCTCTTCCTGTTCTGGAATTCTTATTGTTGTTGTTGTTATGTGCCGTCAAGTCAGACCTGACTCATAGCGACCCCTCCTTGAGTTTCTGAGTATCAATACAGAAGTAGATTGCCCAACCTTCCTTCCGAGGAGTGGCTTATGGGTTTGAACCTCCAGCCTTCTGGTTAGCAGCCAAGGGGCTTAGGCACTATGCTACCAGAGTAGGTTATTCCTTTTGATGGTATCCCACATGAACCTTAGACTTTCTTCTTTTTGTTTTGATCTTTTTTCTGATTAATCCCTTTCCAAAGAGTGTTCAGGTATTTGCCTTCAATTTCCCTAATTCTGTCTACCATTGATTCAATTCTGCTTCTTTGCCCATTCAATATCTTATCTATTTCTGAAGATTTAATATTAATCTTCTAGATTTCTGTGTGTAGATTTTATATAATTTCTAATTTTTCATTTATTCTGTCATTTTGTTTTTGTATTGTCTTTGAAATTGTTCTAGGGTTTTCTCTGTGTTTTCCTTGATCTGTCTCTCAATTCACTGAAGATACCTAAATATAATTCTTTTGAATTCCTTATCAGGGAATTCTAATGCTGCATCTTCCTCAGGGTTGTGTTTTGGGTCTGTATCCTGGTCCCTTGTTTCTCCTCCTTTTTCTTGCTTCTTTGTGTGGACTGTGATTCTCTGTTTTCTCTGAGGCATTGTGAAGTTTTTGTGTTTCTATTTAATTGTTGATTGTATGTTGGAGTGACTTGCCCACAATTTTAATTTTCTCTGTATGTTACACACGCAAGCAGGGTACTGTGCTCCTCTATTTGCTAACTGACAGCACTTACATGCTCACCACCTGTCTCCTTTCCTGTTGTCAGCCTCTCATATGCCCCTGTCGATCTTGGCTAAAAGAGCCTATTCTTAGGTCCCTGGAATTCGAGTGAGCATGCTATCACTTTAAAATCCAAGACGGTTGCCACTTGTAAAGATTCAAAATGGTTGAGCCCTCGGTCACCTTAAATATCCAAAATGGCCACCACTTGTAAACATTCAAAATGGCTGCACCCTCGGTCAATTTAAATATCTAAAATGGCCACTGCTTGTAAACATTCAAAATAACTGCACCCTCGGTCACTTTAAATATCCAAAATGGATGCTGCGTGTAAACAATCAAATGGCTGCGCCCTCTGGACAGCGTAAAGTCAACAGCTCAGGTTGTCTCCCTCCCCGGTGTTTCTTTTCCTAGTCACAGGCCACCAGTGCAGTTGTCCCTGCAGCCCTTGGTGACCAAGGTTGATCTTTAGGTCAATTCTCAGGTCCCAACACCACTTGAAAATACTCAGGCTGTTGGTCCCATCACAGTAGCTGACAGAGTCTGCAGCTCTGACCGTCTCTGCACTCACTGTTTTCGTTCAGGTTTTTCCATTAGTTGGTGCCTAATCCATTCCTGCATAGTTCCTTTCAAAGCTCAGGGTTCCAGAATTATCTTCTGTATCTCTGTCAACTGGTTTTTCTTTTCTTTGCTGAAGAGTGTCTGTGTCACTTGCCTGTTCCTCTATGCTACTGGAATTCCTATATATATAATTTTTATTGTGATTTGGGTGAAAGTTTACAAAGCAAATTCTTTTTCCATACAGCAAATGGTTCACATACACTTTGACTCATGACACTGACTGCAATCTTCCACAAGAGAAGCTCCAAGAGAGCAATAGCTTTCTTCCCTCTCCCCCCATAGTTAGTTCTTCCCTGTGTCCTTCCCTCCCATGCACTCCTGCCCACCGAGCTGTCTCCCTGTGCATACACAGCCCTCTATTTCCCCATGACTGACCTCTCCAAGGAGTGTATCTACCTAATGTAAATGTTCAGCTCATATGCCTGTCTTTTGTTTGGTTGCAAGCCAAAGGAGTAGGTTCAATTCCAGGCATGAAGGGAAGCTAGGGGCTATAGTCTCAGGGGTTCCACCAGGCACCATAAGACCAGTAAAGCTGGTGCCCCACTCCCTTTTTTAATGATTTTGAGTTTTGTTCCACATTGTTCTGCCACTCTATCCAGGATCTTCCAAATGGATCCCCTTCAACTGGTTGACAGTGCTAACTGGGCATCATCTAGTTCTGGTATCATACTCATATAGGCTGAGGATCACATGGTGTTCCAGTCCCTTGGACTAATTGTTTCCATGTGTCTTTGGTTTTCTTCATTCTTCTTTGCTCTGGACGAGAAGAGACCCATCGTTTTATCTACATGGCCCCTTGCAAGCTTTTAAGATCCCAGTGGGTACTCACCAAAGTAGGATGTGGAACAACGTTTTGTGTAGTATGTTATGCCGGTTGAGCCTGATGTCCCCTGCGACTATGGTCCCGAGCCCACAGGTCCAATTACTTGCTCCCTCTAGGTAGCTGGCTGTGGCCAAGAAGAAACCACAATCTTGTCCCATGTCAGCTCTACTATATACCTGGAAATTCTTAAAGAACATTCATATGCACTTGTAGAAATATTCTGTTAACCCTATACACGGTCATGGGCACACTCCCCTCTGCATAGACATACTTAATAGTTCAGCCTGTCCACCCATCTATCCACCCACATATTAACATTTGCCATCACTGACAACACAGTACTGTATGTGCAAAAAAGTCCATCTTTGTTGTCTGTACCTCTCATGTACCTCTCTTTATCTTCCCCTTCCTCAATGCCACCATGTTGGTTCTTCACATTTGGTACACTGCCCTTCTCTTCACCCAAATCAATATTTATCTCTGCCTATCTAGCAGTATTCCCTCCTCTCCCTTCTCATCACTTCTTGTTGTTGTTGTTATATGCCGTCGAGTCTGCCAGCGATCACTCCTTGGGTTTTCGAGGCAGTAACACTACAGAAGTAGATTGCCCCATCTTCCTTCCGAGGAGTAGCTGGTAGGTTTGAACTGCCAGCCTTCTAGTTAGCGGTCAAGTGCTTTAACCACTATGCTAACAAGTCCCCTTTTATGAAGTAATTTGCCTCACTGTCCTTCCGTGGAGCAGCTGGTGGGTCTGAACCACTGACCTTCTGGGTAGGAGTCAAGATTCCTCATCCACTACGCTATGAAGCTGGATGGTTCAAATCCTCCAGCCACTCCGTGGAAGAAAGATGGGGCAATCTACTTCCATAGTGATACTGCCTTGCAATCCCAAGGAGGGGTCCCTATGAGTCCGACTCGATGGCTTCTCACCACTAGTAACCAACAAAGAAAATTTCCTTCCATATATAAACCTTTCCTTTTTATAATAATGAACTAATACATATTTGTCCTTCTGTGATTGACTTATTTCACTCAGCATAAGGTCCTCTAAATTCATCCAAGTTATGTGGTGTTTTGCAAATTCTATGTTATTCTTTAGAGTTGCATAGTATTCCACTGTGTGTATATACTGTAGTTTGGTTATCCATTCCTCAGTTGATGGACATCTAGGTTGTTTCCATCTTTTTGGCTATTGTAAATAGTGCTGCAATGAACATGGGTGTCTAAACACCTGTTCTTGTCCTTGCTTTCACTTCTTTAGGATATATACCTAGTAATGAGATTTTGGGGTCAAATGGTATTTCTAATTCCAACTTGTTAAGGAATCGCCATAATTCTTTCCAAAGTGGGTGTATCATTTGACAGTCCCAATCAACAGTGTATGAGAATCCCAATCTCTCCACATCCTAATCAAGGCACTAGCTATTTTCTGTCTTTTTGAACTTTGCTACTAGTCCTGGGGCAACATGGTATCTCACTGTCGTTTTGATTTGTATCTCTCTAATGGCTAATGAGCTCTGGTAGCATAGTGGCTAAAAGCATTTGACTGCTCACCAGAAGGCTGGCGGTTCAAACCCACCAGCCACTCCTCGGAAGGAAGGTTGGGCAATCCTACTTCCGTAGTGATACTGCCTCGGAAACCCAAGGAGGGGTCACTATGAGTCGGGGCCGACTCGACGGCACATAACAACAACAACAACAACAATGGCTAATGAGGAGCTCTGGTAGCATAGTGCTTAAGGCATCTGACTGCTAACCAGAAGGCTGGAGGTTCAAACCCACCAGCCACTCCTCAGGAGAATGGGCAACCCACTTCCGTACAGATATCCTCTCGGAAACCCAAGGAGGGGTCACTGTGAGTCAAAATCAACTCGACAGCAGTATGTTTGGTTTGGAATGGCTAATGATCATGAATGTTTCTTCATGTATTTGTTGGCCGCCTGAATAAACCCTTTGGTGACGTATTCATGTCTTCTGCCCAGTTTTTAACTGGATCATTTGTCTTTGTGTTGTTGAGGTGTTGGAGTTTACCCAAGGGAATCTTCCCTTATAACAGATCAGTTGAACTCTATCCTAATTCCCCTTACAACTGACTGGCTTATCACATCAGATCATATCATGGGAGATCATGACTTAAGTGTTAAATTGCATCATTACATAACTGTGAAATCATTAAGAATAATGTCCCAGCCAATTTTACGCATATTTTTGGTTGATCCAATTCAATCTACGACACCAAACAAAATAAACTAGTAACTCCCCAAACCCTTCTCACACTTCTGATCTGCTGGCTCCCAATACTCCTTTGAGTATAACAATTGTTAAAATGACTCATAGAACTCACAGTAAGTGTAACATTTACAGTTACAGTTTTATTATCACAAAAAAGGATAAAAATAAAGAGATATATAGGCAAGGTCTGGGAGGTTTCCTATAACAGAACATCCATGTCCCATAAAAGGACACACTACTACCTCCCCAGATGCATCAATGTCTGTAACCAACTAGAAAGCTTGTCTTGGTTTTCTAATGTTGCTATAACAGAAATATCTTAAGTCAGTGGCTTTAACAAACAGAAACTTATCCTCTAACAGTTTAGGAGCCTACAAGTCCAAATACAAGGTGCCAATTGGGGAAGAGTTTTTCTCTGTGACTCTGAAGAAAGGTCCTTGTCTCGTTTCAACATCTCTGGGCCTGGTGTTTCTTGGAGATCTATAGGAATCTTGGCATCATTCTTCTCCTTGGCCTAAGAACTTCTCAGAGCAGGGATCCCATGTTGAAAGAACATACTCCACTCCCAGATCGTCTTTCTTGATGGTATTGAGGTCCCTCTGATCTCTGCTCACTTGTTTAATCTTTTCTGTATCTCAAAAAAGATAGAACCTATCATGTGGGATACCATCAAAAGGAATAACCTACATGTAACTGGAATTCCAGAACAGGAAGAGACAAATAAAAACAGAGAGAAAATTGTCAAAGATTTGTTGGAAGAGAATTTTCCTGGTATGATGAAAGAGGAGAATATACCCATTCAGGAAGTCCAATGAACTCTAAACAGGATAGACCCCAAAAGAAAATCACCCACACGTATCATCATCAAATTTACCAAAACCAAAGACAAAGAAAGAATCATGAGAGCAGCACGGGAATACCTACAAGGGGCAACCAATAAGACTAAGCTCAGATTTCTTGGCAAAAACCATGCAGGTGAGAAGACAATGGGATGGTATATATAAAACCTTGAAAGACAAAAATTTCCAACCAAGTATTATGTACCTAGCAAAACTGTCCCTCAAATATGATGGTGAAAATTAGGACATTTCCAGATAAGCAGAAATTAAGAGAATTTGTTAAAACCAGACCAACCTCACAAGAGATGCTAAAGGGTGCTCTTTGGACAGAGAAGCAACAACAGCAGACAACAACTGACCATTAACACACATGATGATATAACCCAGAAACCAACACAGCTATGGAAGTATCCAAAGTAAATAAGCCTACAAGATTGGAAACAGGGAACCAGAGACACCAACTGACAAATGAAGACAACTACAAGCCAAAAACAGGGAAAAAAGTCTGTGTCATTACAGAACTTTTAGATGGTAGGGAAGTCAAGACAACTACAACATAGAACAGACTGTTGTAAACTTGGGAAGAAAACTATAAATCACAGGGTAACCTCAAAGAAAAATGATAAACCTTCACATCAAAAAAGAGGACCAGCACAAATATTCACCAAATACTAAAACAATCACAATGAAGGAAGTGATAACACAATTCATAAACAAAACGAGCTCAGTGTGGAAAATTATATGGAACGAAGAAATCGATACCACGAGAAAGCACACAACAAAAATGACAGCAACAAATTCATATTTGCGATAATCACATATCTGGCAAGGGACTTATCTCTGAGATTTATTGCAGAAGAATGGATGACCAAACTATGGTACATACACATAATGGAATGTTATGCAGCACTAAAGAATAATGTAGAGTCTGCAGAACACTGCATAACACGGATGAACTTGGAGGACATTATGCTGAGTGAAATAAGTCAATCACAGAAGAACAAACATAGTATTAGTTTGTTGTTGTGGAAGATCAAGGTAAGGTTTGTATATGTGGATGGAAACTTTTTTGTTGGTTGCTGGGGGATGGGGTGGGGGAAAGGAACACTGCAAAAAAAAAAAACACATCGACCCATGTCATTTTAGTTTTGTGTATTTCACAGTACATAAATTATATTTCAATAAAATGCATTTTAAAAAAGATAAAATCTAATCCTGTAGATTATACTGTGTTTCATTAACATAACTGTTTCTAAACCTGCTTCATTAACATTACAGAGGTTAGGATTTATAGCACATAAGATAGTTACATCAGATCACAAAATGGAGGATAATTACACAATACCCTACTCAAGTTGACACATTGTTTTCGGGAACACAATTCAATCCGTAACAAAGACCACAGAGCTTCTCTGTCCACAGCCATTATTGGCGGTCTGATTACATAATTCAACTTCCAGTCTCTCTCCCCTGAGATCAATCAATACCATGAGGTTTATATCATGTAATAGGTCTCTCTGGCATAGTCAGCCCTACCCAACATGAGTCATGAGCCCTCAGGTGTGGTTTGGAGTCCTCATCAGAGACATTTGAATCATTGGGCAACTTCCAAGAATTTAGAGATCATCTGTCATGAACCAAGGACAAAGACCAAATTCTTTTGGTAAAGTTAGCCCAATACCATCTTATCTTCTACCACTCTCCCAAACATATGCTAAACTCCAATCACACTGGACCAATAAAATGCAACAATTCTTTCATCTCTCTTTATAATCTATTTCCTCTTCTTGGAATGCCTTTCTTATTCTCACCCTTCTCTATATCTATGGCAAATTCATACTTATTTTTAAATATTTAGATCCTATATCTGACCTGAGATAAACTCCCATCCCCATCCTAAGAACAATTAAATGTTAACTCCTCTGTGCTTACAAAATACCTGCTATAACATTCTATAGTAATTTATTTACCCCACTGGCTATCCCTCTCATTTATGAGTAAAAAGAATTAATTTGTTAATCTTTTCATATCTCAGGGGATCCATGACAGAGTGTCTGCTACCTGGTTGGCACTCAATATATATTTACTATCTTAAAAGTAATATATTCTTCCTCTATTGTAAAGTGCAAAGATTATACATTTTACAACTCCCTGTCACATTTTTTCTCATACAGTAAACATTAGAGTAAATATGTCTTCTACCCGCTGGTGAGGAATAACTATCCTTTGAAATATCAAGTGCAGAAAACACACACACGTTTCACTTCCTCTAAGAGCAGTTATTTTCACAAGGTTTTGTTCCTTGATTCTGAAGTGCTATAAAATCCACTCTAAGAAAAAAAAGTCAACTAAGAAATCCTTCTCTCCCCAGGTATATGAAAGTACACTTGGCGGAACGAGGGGATCCAAAATGTGAGGAGGAAGACTTCAGCCAGACCAAGCAGCTACACAGTGGTCTGGAAGGAAGGAAGCACTGGCAGGTAGGGAACCAACGTAACAGAAGAAGATAATGAAGGATGTTGTTGTTGTTGTTATGTGCCGTCGATATTCAGCCTGAAATTAGCCAAATTTTGCTACCCTGGAAATTTCTCCCTATTCACAATATAGTAAAAGTTGTTTTGGTTTGAGAAATACTAGTTTGGGATTATAAAGTATTGTGCTGTGGGAAGAAATCTGTTTCTCAAAAGACAACCGTTTCAGACAGTTTAAAGTTATAAGCTCTTGCTGAGGAGGTTAAATGCAAAGCTATAATGTCTAACAATAGAGGGAAACCAGCCTCCTGAGAAGTAAAGAAAAAGAATAATTTACACAATCTACAAATCAGCTAGCCAAGTTTCTTAACATCCAGATCAAAAATCACTACCAAAAACACTTACATACAGTGATCACCAAGTTACCACAAAAAAAAACCAAAACCCTGAAATAAAGGGACAATATTGCGTTATTGTATTTTGGGACAAAAAAGATACACTTACCTTCTCTTCTGAGGAAATGGTAAGCTTGTCACTTGAGATTAAGCTGCATACTTGTTCTATGCCAAGATTCAGAAACTCTTCACTGAGTACAACATCTGCAAAATGCTGTTCTGTTTGGGGTTAAAAGGAAAATCCATTAAAATCAACACTCATTATCAGTGTTTCCCACTGCTTAAAAAAAAAAGTCACACTCACACAGTTTAAGTATGAAAAAACCAAGGGTACTTCCTCTAGGC
Organism: Orycteropus afer afer; assembly: GCF_000298275.1. Classification (NCBI taxonomy): domain Eukaryota; kingdom Metazoa; phylum Chordata; class Mammalia; order Tubulidentata; family Orycteropodidae; genus Orycteropus; species Orycteropus afer. The sequence continues at coordinate 444,904 of NW_006922030.1, read as the reverse complement.
AAGAACTAACAAAACAAACACAAACAAGCTCAGAGACACCTTACTCTGAGTTTAAATAAGGGAAATAATCCTTGCTTATTTGTTTATAGTACAACAAAGCAGAAATACAACTAGGAACAAAAAATCTCTAAACTCACTGCCGACGAGTTGGAACCAACTCATAGTGACCCCTCCTTGGGTTTCTGAGGCAGTATCACTACGGAAGTAGGACTGCCCAACCTTCCTTCCGAGGAGTGGCTGGTGGGTTTGAACCACCAGCCTTCTGGTTAGCAGTCACATGCCTTAGGCACTATGCCAACAGAGCTCCTACAGGTAGGACGGTTGTCTTAAAATTTATTTGCTTAGTCGAATAACTTCTGTTTTACATGGTGATATTTCCCTTATATAATAAAAAGAACACGTCTTTATGTCTGTAAAGCTTTTCTGTTTGTATGAGACTCATAATTTTACCTTGTGGTTTTATTAATTGTAGTAAATATATAGGTAATAAAACACATGTCACTTCTACAATCGTCACATGTACAGTCATTGACAATTATATTCATCATGTTGCTCAGCTTTCAACATTAAATGTTTCTGAATTTTTCCATCACCCTGACACCTTTTTATTTCATAAATCAGAAACAGGACATGTGTTATATACAGTCACACACTTGAATGTATTATGTAAAACATTACAGGGCTCTAGAACATTATGAAGTAATTAGGAACACCCTGCTTTATTTGAAGAGCTAAAAAGTATATAGTACAACAATAATATTTATGTTAAGAATCATATTTTGAATTTTTCCTACAGTCTTATTAGCATTTGCCAAGTCCTCTATATGAAAAAAAGTAAAGTCTCTATTTCTAAAATCAAGTACACCTTTAAGTGAACCACCCAGAGCTAAACAATCTTAAATGCTGGTCAATCTGAATATATGACTATCATTTTAGTAATAATTAAAAAAGAAACAATAAGTTTATGATATAGAAAGCTTGGAATTCTATGTAATCAGTTTATGTGGGATCACATTAATATATACTTCAACTATTTTAAATAAACTAATAAAATTAGTAATTCTTAAAAAAAAACCCACACCCAACTTTCTTGGATTGCACAACTATGCCAATCCCTCCCAACAGAAAAAGCCAATTACTATTAATATAGTCGATAATAATAAATTTTAAGAAGAACTAATCATTTACAATGAAGCCTTGTGGCACAATGGTTAATTAAGCATTTGCCTGCACATTTCTCAGTTCGAACCCACTCAATGGCTCTGAGGGAGAAAGACCTTGCGATCTGCTCTCGTAAAGATTAAACAACAACAAAAAGAGCCAAACCCACTGCCATTGAGTCGATTCCAACTCATAGCAACCAGCACTGGGTTTCCGAGGCAGTAAATCTTTATGGAAGTAGATTGCCCAGTCTTGCTTGTGCGGAGTGGCTGATGGGTTTGAACCACCAATCTTCTGGTTAGCAGTCAGATACCTTAGGGACCCTGTGCTCCCTGAAGCACCAATAATAATAATAATAATAATAATAGAAACAATAAGTTTATGATATAGAAAGCTCTGAATTCTATGTAATCAGTTTATGTGGTATCACATTACAACATATTTTAACCACTTTGAAGAAACTAGTAAAATAAGTAAAGATTCCAAACCAAACCAAACCAAACTCACTGCCGTGGAGTTAGATACAACTCATAGCAACCCCTCCTTGGGATTCCGAGGCAGTATCACTATGGAAGTAGATTGTCCGATCTTCCTTCCAAGGAGTGGCTAGTGGGTTTGAACCGCCAGCCTTCTGGTTAGCAGTCAGATGCCTCAGGCACTATGCCACCAGAGCTCCCAGTAAAGATTACAGCCTAGAAAACTACTATGGGGCAATTCTACTTTGTCACATGGAATGGCTATGACACAAAATCAATTCAATGGCATCTAACAACAACAATCATTTACAAAATAATCTTCCTGCAAATCAAGCTCTCACTTTACAGTGTGAGCTCACAAAGAAATGTAGTAGCTAAGAGTCTGAGATTTACCACCAGACATAAAAGAAATGAATCCCAGCTCTGCCATGTGCTAGCTTGTACGACCTTGAGCAAGTTAACTGATTTCTCTAAGCCTTGGTTTCCCAGTCTGTAAAATGGAAACAATAAAAATACCTTCCTTACCTAATAAGATTACTGGGAGGATTAAATAAAATAAAGCACTTCCTTTAAATTAGATTACAGCATACTTTAATCTACTATCTTTACTATGATGATTTTCAAGGTTTATGGTGAGTATGACACATATTACTGTCATCAAACTATCCTGTGCTTTTTGATTCAGGGCCAGAATAGAGCTACTGTGAGACATTCAGACTAGTGTGACAGAAGTGACACACTCAAAAGTGTGTCTGGTATAGAGTAAGGATTAATAATTTCAGAGTAATCACTAAATTCTAAAGTAAAAACTTGCTAGGAAATCTAGATATCTAGGTCTTACAAATGACCGTATTGTAATTTTTTTTTAAAAAAGAGGCTTTTCTAAGGTGAAATAAAAGTCATTCAAACATGTGTTTCAGTAGATCATAAGAAGGAATACAGTTAACTTCCCTTTCAGCAATAATTGAAAAATAAAATCTGCATTTACACAAACTTTATTAGTAATTGTTCACTCTACAGAAGATTCATCACAAGATGACTTTAAAAATAATAAGCAGCTCTGGGGTAATTATAGGAGCTCTGGTAGCATAGTGCCTAAGGCACTTGACTGCTTACCTGAAGGCTGGCGGTTCAAACCCACCAGACATTCCTCCGAAGGAAGGTTGGGCAATCTACTTCCATAGTGATACTGTCTCAGAAATCCAAGGAGGGGTCGCTATGAGTGGGATCCAACTCAATGGCACATAACAACAACAGGACAATTATAAATGATTGGATTAACAAAATACATCGAACACACAATTTTTTGGAGCTGGCAGTCACGTTCAAGCAAAGTACTGGCCAGAAACGTGAAAATAAAGAACAACATAAATGATAAATTTGTGATTGATCAAAAATCACTGAAAAAAAAATCAAATATTTGAAAAAATACAAACTAAAGATTATCTTAAACACTCACTTTTAAGAGGTATCCACTCCTTAAGAAAAAACACAATAGTTCTTTATACCTAGTTGGAAAGGACGTTTTTTTACGTAAGGCTATAGAGTTTAAGAAACCATTGTGAATAACTGCAAAGGACCCTTCTACCTCTAAATATAACAGTTCTTAAAGTCTTCTAACCCCTATACAGGAGCTCTGGTAGTATAGTGCCTAAGGCACTTGACTGCTAACCAGAAGGCTGGCGGTTCAAACCCTCTAGCCACTCCTTGGAAGGAAGGTTGGGCAATCTGCTTCCGTAGTGATACTGCCTTGGCAACCTAAGGAGGGGTCGCTCTGAGTCAGGTCTGATTCGACAGCACATAACAACAACCACCCCTATACAAGTATACATAAAGAAATTATTTCAAAGGATTTTTTTTATACACTAGGGAGCTCTGGTGGTGTAGTGACTAAGGTATATGACTGCTAACCAAGGAAGCTGGCAGTTCATCCCGACCAGCAACTTCCCAGAAGGAAGGCTGGGCAATCTACTTCAATAGTGATACTGCCTGGGCAAGGAGGGGTCACTATGAGCTGGATCCGACTTGACGGCAGCGTGTTGTGTTGCGTTTTTTAATACCCTAAGAAAAATGGAAACAGTTTTTTACTAGTTGGCTTTGCTTAAATTCTAAAGAAGAAACTTAAGAAAAGCATAGGTTATGTGTACTAAAAGTTCCAAAATACTGAGAAATAAATTCACTGCAATGACGTTCTGGCAAACAACACATCCATTTAAAAAATACTTATTATAGCAACTTGGAACTTCAAACAGGAAACACATAGTATCTGCTGAACAAAAGGTAAGTTCTTTTATTTCCAGTTAGAAGTATTTTCACTTCCAAATATATATTTTGGACTAAGCATTTTACGGGAGGTCTGGTGGTGTAGTACCTAAGGCATTTGCTAACCAGAAGGCTGGCGGTTCAAACCCACCAGCCACTCCTTGGAAGGAAGACTGGGCAATCTACTTCTACAATGATACTGGCTCAGAAAGCCAAGGAGGGGTCACTATGAGTCAGATCCGACCCCACGGCAGTGAGTTTTGGTTTTTAAGCATTTTATGAAAGTTTTAAGTATAATAAAAACTAAGCAGGAGTTCCGGCAAGATGGCGGACTAGGCAGAAGGACTGCACAGACCCTCTTCAACAAAGAAAAGGGAAACCAATTAACACAGACACAGAAGATAATCTTGGACCCCTGAGCCTTGAAGGG
>NW_006922030.1:426887-429230 GCF_000298275.1 Orycteropus afer afer | reverse complement strand
ATTGAAATACTGCAAAGCATCTTCTCAGATCATAATGCTATCAAATTAGAAATCAACAATAGGAAGATCAACAGGAAAAGAGTAAACACATGGATACTGAACAACACCCTCCTTGAGAAAGACTGGGTAAGAGAAGAAATCAAAATTGAAATTCAAAAATTCCTTGAATCAGAAATTGGCTCCAGGGAGTTGAGGGAGTGACCTCAACTGGCACCCAACATGCAGGCTTTGGGGGGAAAACAAGTTTCAGTTAAAATAAACTGGGCACGGATACACATGAAAATAATTAAGGTTATAAAATAATCAGCATTTCATAGGCAGTGGAAAGGCTAGGAGGGCAGCATGGAATGCTGCACAGGCCTGGGTAAGGGTAGTTACTACCCTTGGGCCTAGAATATACAAATAAATAGCAGGAAATAAACACAGGAAGAGATTAGAGGAAAGTATGTTAGTGACTGGGGAAGAAGAGGAGTTCTTCATAGGAAGTCCTGTCACTGATAGACGCTGAGTGTTTACCAACCCCAGAACTTCAGCTAGAGCACTGGTTTGAAAATGATAGTTCAAACTTCCCTCAAGTATAGTTAGAACTAGTATGAAGAAACTTCTCAAATTTTCATTGTGTAAGGTAATAAGATGGAATCACTAAGAATTTGAAACTGTATTTTTCTCTTAGATTAAAATTCTTCAAATTCAACTACTGGCAACTCTTGATTATCAACAACGAAAGTTAAACAAAATTCACATTTCAATTTCTAATTGTACAATTTATATTTAATATAAATTATGCAATTTATAATTACAATCTAATTTCCAAAAGTCTTTTATTAGGACTGGTGAATGGTGATGAGCTCAATTTTTATCTTGTCTATATTTTTGGTCAACAAAAGTGCTAAAAGCAAACCAATGAATTGGAAAATGGCTAAAATATGGACACCACTCCAACCCAAGAGGCAGAAGGGTCTACAAACAAGCATTCACTAAGCAAGTCATTATACTTGGAGTTAATTGTCAAATTTTTCATTTTTAGGGATGAAGCAAAAAATAGTATCACATAGCTTTTCACCTACCAAAATAATCATTCAAGAGTATAATCAAGGCTAATCATAATTCAGAACACCATGCCTCATGTGCAGGTCATTTAAATTGCCTGGTTTAGTCACCCTCTGATGTTACTGGTTAGAAGCTGTTCACCACATGCGTTGGGGAAGCAGCATGGGTGAATGTGAAGGGCAGTGGCTGCTTGCACATGCTGCTAGAGCTAAGGGAGTGCATCCCAACAAGAAGCATGATTATACACCCTCCCCCATCTGACTATTTTCTACCTTTTGGTTTCTCACATTGTTACTTTCTCAAAAAATGGTGACAATATCAAGAATAAGCAAGAGTTCATCAAACAGATTTTCAGGGAATATTCAGATTCCTTCATTGCACCTGTGCATTTTAACAAATATTAGAAATCATATTTCCAATCTACAAGAGAAAGGAAAAGGATGATCCTAAGTTCAGAATCTCTAGTGTTTTCAAAGAATAAGAAGTGCTCTGGGAGGGAAGGCAAAGATGGCAGAATAGGCAGACTGCACAGACCCTCTTTAGCAAAGAAAAGGGGAACCAATTAACATAGATACAGAACATAATCCTGGACCCCTGAGCTTTGAAGGGAAGGATACAGAAGTGGACTACACTCCAACTAGCACAAAAATTTGCATGAAAACACCAAAAAAGGAGACATATAGAGCTGCAGTCTGGCAGAAATCCTGATGGCACAGATAGCTTGGATATTGCCGAGTGGTGGTAGGACCTAAGAATTAACCTAAAAATCAGCCCTGGTAGCCAGGAACTGCATGGAGGACTGCTCTGTTGGCTGGTGAATAAAAGGAGAAGCAGCGAAGAGGAAGGCGAGCCAAGCTGTGGATTTTGCCTGTCTGGAGGGCGCAGCCATTTTGAATGTTTATAAGCAGTTTGACCATTTTGGATATTTAAATCGACAGTGTTCCCCACATTCCAGGGACTTAAGAACAGGCTCCACTTGATGGGAACCACTAGGACATTGCAGATGCAGATGACTGGAAAGGTGCGCCATTCCCCTTTGTTACTCTTATATTCCACACCCTTTTGCTGAACAGAGGTGTGGCCATCTCTCACACCCACCCACCTTCTAGGCCAGCAGGAATTCCATCCAGTCTGTTTGCTCAGACAGAACCTGGGTGCCCTGCCCCAATTTTTTTTTTTTTTTTCTAATTTGTAAGTTTTTGTCTGTTTCACAACTACTATTATTATTATTAGGAGCTCTGGTAGCATAGTGCCTAAGGCACTTGACTGCTAACCAGAAGGCTGGCGGTTCAA
>NW_006922030.1:420668-426787 GCF_000298275.1 Orycteropus afer afer | reverse complement strand
GCAGGAGAGTATGGAGGGATGGACACTGGGAAGAGGTAACTATGGGGAGGAGGTGGGAGGGGAGCTGTTGCATTGTGGTAAACTGTGGTCAATGACATGTGACAATGTATATGTGAACAGCTGTATGGAAAGTGAATTTGCTCTGTAAATCTTCACCCAAATCAAAATAAAATAAAATAAACATAACCATGCCAATGGTGTTTTTTAAAATAATAATAATAAAAAAAAACAGGAAAAAAAAACCTAAGCAAATGGGGGGCATCCTTATACTTCTCAAGGGAGTAAAACTCTTCAGTGATAACAAATATGAAAGAGAGAATTTTCCTACACAGTGACAATGCATGTTATCCTAGTCTCTGGTTCATTGATCAGAAAAATAGATTTGTTAAAACATAGACTTGATGATTTATTTTTTCAATTAACTACACAATTTAAAAGTAAGGATATTAGTAAACTCTATCCAAAGTCAACTCAGACCTAGAATCTACTGTGTTCTATTTACCAGTGTATCCAAAGAGGTTAAGAGAACATGAGTTAATTATTAATGACCATATTGACATTTCCCGCTACTCAAACAAATGAACGACATCTTTTGCCAATTACAAAAAACCTGACCAAAAGGAAAAGTGAAGAAGAAATGTTGCAAGTAACTTCCATTTTAGAAATACATATGTTTTTAAGTACTTCCAACTTTCACATACTTTCTAACTGCATAACCTCTCCTTCTTAGTAAAATCTTTCAGTATTGGTATACAGTGTTTAAGAACAAAAAATACCAAACCAGTTGCCCTAGAGGGTAGGTTAGAGTTGTGATCCACAGTTTTCAAGGCTGTAACCGTTCAAAAGTAGATTGGTAGGCATTTTTTTCCGAAATATCTCTAGGTGGCTTCAAACTACCAAACTTTCAGTTAGTGGTGGCGTATTCAACCATTTTCACCACTCAGGGATTCCTCTGCTATTTTACTGGTAGGGCAATTTAATGGGATGGTTGTCTGTAACACATTCCCCAGGGTTCTACCATGGTGATGCATAACTTACAGTCAGGAAGCATGAAATGATAGAGTGAACCACTGTAAGACATGTGCCTATTATGAACTAGGTACTATTCCAAATGTTTAAGTGCTTGACTACTAGCTGAAAAGTTGGAGGTATGAACACATCCAGTGGCACCTTGGAAGACAGGTCTCAATCTGCTTCAGAAAAGTCATAGCTTTGAAAATCCTATGAATAAGTTCTACTCTGCAAACATGGGGTCACCAGGAGTGTTGGAACTAACTTGAAAGCAACTAACAATTAACAACACACACTTACCTATAATTCACACAATTTGTATGGCTTGACTCCAACCCAGAGACCAGCAGGGCTTGTGGATATCCTAGAGTCACTCTCCTTGCCCAACTGTTACACTGAATTGCTTTGTATTTTCACAATGTCAACAATGTTTCTGATGCCTCAGTTTGCAGTTCCCCTTGTTTCTTATCAAGAAACAAGCATTGAAACTGCATGATCCTACTATCCCTTACACTTTGACCAATTTGCTTAGAATCAAACTAAACATATTAAAATAGTATCCAAATCTACTGTAATATTTTAAAAAATATTATTCTTTTTTCTTCCTAATCTTTGCGCTATCAGGAGAGAAAAAGAGATTTAGTCCAAAAACAGTGTAGTGATTTAAGCTTCTGGCAAGCAATACTGAAAACCAGGACTAGAAGAGTGAATTAATTATTACTAAATTACTATTTTTAATGAACGACAAATAATACAACACAACAAAATAATATACCAGTAGCCGTACCTTTAAATTAGATTATAGTGTACTTTATATTAATCTATTACCTTACAATAATGATTTTCAAGGTCTATGGTGAATATGACATTTATTGCTGTCATCAAATTATCCTGTGCTTTTTGATTCTGGGCCAGATAGAATGGAGCTACTGTGAGACATTCAGACTAGGGTCACAAACAGTTAAGAAGCACTATAAGATTCATGGGAAATCAGCACTTGCACAGGGAGAAAGCTCAGAGGGCAGGAATGCATAGAAGAACAACACAGGGAAAAGATAACCACAGGGAAGAAGTGCACAAAGAGCTGTTACACTGTGGGGATTGAATCAAACCATGCATGAACTGTTGAAAGGAAAAGGAATTGTTCTGTAAACTTTCATCCAAATAATAATAACAATAAATCATTATCAAGAGGAATTATTGCATATTTGTGTCATTTGTGACAGACATGTGCATATTTAAATGAAATTGTTAGCCACATTTTACTTCAATTTATTTTCATCCCTTATAATACTGTGGGGTAAGAAGGGAAAGTAGGCTATTTCAAAGTACCTATAAACTTAGGTGGCGTAGTGCCTAAGGCAATTGACTGCTAACCAGAAGGCTAGAGGTTCAAACCCACCAGTCATTCCTGGGAAGAAAGGTCAGGCAATCTACTTCCATAGTGATACTGCCTAGGAAACCTAAGGAGGGGTCACTATAAGTAGGATCTGACTTGACGGCAGTGAGTTTGGTTTTTTGGTTTATAATTAATTCCCTTCAGCTAAAAAAAAAAAAAAAATTGTCATTTGAAGGGAAAAGTTCAATGCTGTATTTATTTGGGAAAAATACCTAACATCAAAATTTTATAAGCAAAGACCTTTACAAAGGAACACACTGAACTAAAACACATTTCTAAAGGGAATCTCTCAGATTTATAGATTTGGGCAAGATGACAAATTTTAGTCAATTTATGAGACACTGCCCAAAAAGCAAGTCAAATCTCCAAAAAAACAAAAGACCTTCTAACATTATCTTTTAAGATTTTTATTGTGATTTGGGTAAAAGTTTACAGAGCAAATTCATTTTCCATACTGCAGTTCACATACACTTTGTCCCATGTCATTGACTTCAATTCCCCACAATGCAAAAGCTTTCTTCCCACATCCTCCCCTTAGTTAACTCTTCCCTGTGTCCTTCCCTCCCATGCATTCCTGCCCTCCAAGCTATCTCGCTGTGCATACACAGCCCTTCTATTCTCCCATGATTAATCTCTCCTAGCAGTGTATCTACCTAATGTAAATGTTCATCTCATATGCCTGTCTTTTGTTTGGCTGGGAGCCACAGGAATGGGTTCAATTCCAGACCTGAAGGGCAACTAGGGGCCTTAGTCTCAGGGGTTCCACCAGGTTCTATCAGGCCAGCAAACCTAGTCCGCCCCCCTTTTTATCTGATTTTGAGTTCTGTTCCACATTGTTCTCCTACTCTATCTAAGATCTCCTACAGAGATCCCCCTACAAGTGGTGGACAGTGGTAACCAGGCACCATCTAGTTCTTCTGATCTCATACTCATATAGGCTGAGGATCACATGGTGTAGCAGTCCCTTGGACTAATTGTTTCGAATGCATCTTTGGTTTTCTTCATTCTTCTTTGCTCTGGATGAGGAGACCCATCATTGCATCTAGATGGCTGCTTGCAAGCTTTAAGATCCCAGTCACTACTCAACAAAACAGAATGTGGAACAGTGTTTTGTGTAGTATGTTATGTTGGTTGAGCTTAACATCCCCTGCAACTATGGCCCCAAGCCCACAGGGCCAACTATTTGCTCCCTCTAGGTAGCTGGCTGTGGCCAAGAAGAGACTACAACCTTGGCTCTTGTCAGCTCTACTATATACCTGGAAATTCTTACAGAATCTACAAAGACACTTGTAGAAACATTGTCTGCCAACCCTCTACATGGTCATGGGCACACTCCCCTGTGCACTGACATACCTGATCATTCAGTCTGTACATCCATCTATTCACCCATATATCAATGTTTGCCATCACTGCCAATGCAGTATTATATGTGCAAAAGAGTTCATCTTTGTTATTTGTACCTTCCATGAACCTCTCTATGTCTTCTTCATCTTCCTAAATGCCACCATGTTGATCACTCACATTTGGTACATTGCCCTTCTCTTCAGCCAAATCAATAGTTGTGTCTACCTATCTAGTAGTGTCCCCTCCCCTCCCCTCCCACCCCTGGTAACCAACAAAGAAAATTTCCTTCCATATAGAAACCTTTCCTTGACTTTTTACAATAACGGACTAATACAATATTTGTCCTTCTGTGATTGACTTATTTCACTCAGCATAATGTCCTCCAAGTTCATCCATTTATGCAGTGTTTTGCAGATTCTATGTTATTCTTCTAATATTATCCTTTTATGAATAAATCAGCCAGTAAAATCTTAGGTCAGTTTTCAAAAACATTAAAATATCAAGAGTCTTGTAAGATAAGATTGGTAGTGGCATTTGCCAATTCTAAGATTCCTAGATGTGTCTTCAAATTTCTAGGTACCAAAAGCAAATGAAAACATGTTTGGACAGAAATTGGCTCTAGAGTTCCGGCAAGACGGCAGACTAGGCAAATGACTGCACAGACCTTCTTCAACAAAGAAAAAGGAAACCAATTAACACAGACACAGAAGATAATCTTGGACCCCTGAGCCTTGAAGGGGAGGACACAGAAGTGGACTAAACCCCAATTAACAGAAGAATTTGTGTGAAAATACCAAAAAAAGGAGACATATGGAGCTGCAGTCTGGCAGCAATCCTGAGTGATCCTGATGGCACACACAGCTTGGAGATCCCCAAGTGGTGGTAGGACATAAGAATTAACCTAAAAATCACCCTGCTAGCCAGGGACTGCACAGAGAACTGCTCTGGTGGCTGGGGAATAAACAGAGAAGGTGAAGAGAAATGCGGGCTGAGCTGTGGACTTTTGCCAGTCCAGAGGGAGCCACAATTTTGAAGGTTTAAAAGCAGCTTGACTATTTTGGACATTTAAAGAAACAGCATGCTCGCATATTCCTGGGGCTTAAGAACAAGTTCTGCTTTCCAGTAACCCCAAGGTCACTCCAGACCTGCAAAACTGAAAAGGTACCACATTCCTCTTGTTACTCTTATACCCCTCACCCGCTTGGTGAACGGAGGTGCGGCCATTCCCCACTCCCACCTACCGTCTGGGCCCACAGGAACTCCATCACAGTCTGTGTGCTCAGACGGAGCCTGGGTGCCCTACTCTGTCCTCCACAGACTTTTTTTTTCTCTTTTTTTACTTTTTGCTTTCTTTTTTCTGGTGATTAGTTTGCTTGTATTTGTTTTAAAACAACCACTCCTCCGAAGGAAGGTTGGGCAATCTACTTCTGTAGTGATACTGCCTTGGCAACCCAAGGAAAGGTCGCTATGAGTCAGGGCTGACTCGATGGCACATAACAACAACAACATTATTATTAATACTTTTGTCCTTTTGACTATTATTCTTACTCTTCCCCTCCCAGGTCCTAGTTTTTAGTATTTTTTCTTTTCCCTGTTCCTGGTTGAAAATTTTTTTTTTTTAATTTAAGTCCCCCCCCCCTCTTTTTTCTCATAGTTAACCCTGTTCCTTGTTTTTCTTTTTACATTTTTCCCATTTTTTTCCTTCATTATTCTCCTCTAATTTTTTTTTCTCTTACTGCCCTATCCCCAGATATTGCAGGTTTTCTTGTTTTTTCTTCTTCTTTTTTTTTTTTTATCTTTTTTCTTTTTTTGGATACTGTTCCTGTGTGATTACATGGTGTGTTTTTTGTCCATGTGCCTTTAGTTTTTTGATGGCTATTCAATTGTAATTTGTGTCTAACTGAGTGGGAGACAACAACAGTCCCCTATAAGACACATCTACACCCACACCTCCTGCAACTTCACTTACTGAGCGACAGCCACTACCTCCTTCTCCACCAATGGGCCAACAATAAAAAACTACCAAAAAGAGCCTGAATCACCCTTAGCTGCCCTTCACAAACAGTTAACAGAGATCTAAATACAATAATGCCACAATGCCTCAGAGACAACAGACCATCACAGTCCACACAAAGAAGCAGGATAAGTGGTAGAAACAAGGGAACAGGGTACAGACCCAGAACACATCCCTGAGAAGAAGCAGCATTGGAACTCTCTGATAAGGAATTCAAAAGAATTATCTCTAGGTGTCTTCAAAGGATTGAGACACAGACCAAAGAAAACACAGAAAAAACCTTACAAGAATTTTGGAAGAAAATACAAGAACAAAATGACAAAATAAATGAAAAATTAGAAATGATTCTAA
>NW_006922030.1:370165-416273 GCF_000298275.1 Orycteropus afer afer | reverse complement strand
CTGGTAGCATAGTGCCTAAGGCACTTGACTGCTAACCAGAAGGCTGGCGGTTCAAACCCACCAGCCACTCCTCAGAAGGAAGATGGGGCAATCTACTTCGGTAGTGATACTGCCTCGGAAACCCAAGGAGGGGTCGCTATGAGTGGGGTTGGACTTGATGGCAAATAACAACAACAACTATTATTATTACTTTTGTCCTTTTTATTATTATTCTTTATTCATCCTTTCCCAGGTTCTACTTTTCAGCTTATTTTCTGTTCCCTATTCCTGTTTCCAATTTTTTTCTTTCTTGTGGTTGACCCGGTTCATTGTTTTTCTTTTTGTGATTTTCCCATTTTTTTCTTCATTATTTTCTTTCTCTACCTTTTTTTTTCTTATTGCCCTCTCCCCAGATATTGCAGTTTTTTCCCCCCTTTTTTCTTTTTTTGGTTACTGTTCCTGTGTGATTACACGGTATGTTTTTTGTCCAGTTGCTTTTACTTTTTTGATGGTTATTCAATTGTTATTTTTGTCTAACTGAGTGGGAGACAACAACAGTCCCTATGTGACATAACTGCCACCCACACTTCCTGCAGCTTCACTTACTGAGAGCCACCATTTCCGTCTCCACCAATGGGCCAACGATAAACAACCACCAAGAAGAGCCTGACTCACCCTTAGCTGCTCTTCACAAACAGTTAACAGAGATCTAAATACAATAACGTCACCATGTATAGGGTTGGCAGACAATGGTTCAACAAGTATATGTGTATGTTCTATAACAATTCCCAGGTGTATATCGGAGCTGACAAGGGACAAGGTTGTGGTCACTTCTTGGTCACAGCCAGCTACCCAGAGGGAGCGAGTGGTTAAATCTGTGGGCCCAGGACCACAGTCATGGAGAACATCAAGCTCAACTGGCATAACAGTACACAAAACATTGTTCCACCTCCTATTTTATCAAGTAGCAACTGGGATCTTAAAAGCGTGCAAGCAGCCATCTAGATGTAACAATGGGTCTCTCTTTATCCAGAGCAAAGAAGAATGAAAAAAACCAAAGATTCATGGAAACAAGTTGTCCTTGCGAATGGTACACCATGCGATCTGCAGCCTATACGACTATGAGACCAGAAGAACTAGATGGTGCCCGGCTATCACTGTCAACCACTTGGAGGGGGATCTATGTAGGAGATCCTGGATAGAGAGGGAGAACAATGTGGAACAAAACTCAAAATCATTTGGGGGAGGGTAAAAGGGGAGACCAGGTTTGCTGGTCTGATAGAGCCTGGTGGAAGCACTGAGACTATGGCCCCTGGCTGCCCTTCAGATCTGGAATTGAACCCACACCTGTGGCGTCCAGTCAAACAAAAGACAGGCATATGGGTTGAACATTTACCGGAGGTAGATACACTCCTTGGAGAGAACAATTATGGGAGAAAGAAGGGTAGTTTATGCACAGGGAGACAGCTCGGGGCAGGAGTGCATGGAGGGATAGACACAGGGAAGAGGTAACCATCTGAGCGAAGTGGGGGGGGAGCTGTTGCATTGTGGTAAATTGTAGTCAATGTCATGAGACAAGGTGTATATGAACTGCTGTATGGAAAGTGAATTTGCTCTGTAAACTTTCACCCAAATCACAATTTAAAACAAACAAAAAAAAGAAGTGCTCTGGGCACCTGACTGCAGTCATACCTTTAAACAGAAAGTACACCAAGGCTATGAAGGTTTTTTCCATTTTCTGTCCATTTTCTCCCTCAGTTCCTCCTCTTTCTTCTGCCTTCTTTCCCGACTCTTTTATCATAGCTATATATCTGTTCCTTTTCTTCTTTCATGCCTAGATAAGTCTGTCACAGGTCCTACTTAGACATGTACTTATGATAAGCAAAAGAAAAGATAGTAAACTCATTCGTTGTACTTCATTCTCTTATATCCTTTCACATGTTATATGATTGGATTTGGGTAGATTTTCTGGACACATAAGATGCTAGAATTATTAAAAACAAACAGATGAAAGAGATATACATACATACATTCAAATATACAAAGACATACATACAAGTACTCACACATACACACATACATGTAAGCAGACAAGGAAACAAGAAAACAACTATTTGTTTACGGCAGAAAAGAGAGCTATGAACATCTTCCTGCATGGACTTCTTACCTCCTCATCACCAATTTGCTTAAACAGCAATCAGTTTTTATTACAAAGAATAACTGTTTTTTATTATTGTAGGACTATTTATTTTAGAAAGTTGACTTCAATTAGTTATCAAAATACCAAAGAAATGGGATTAGCTTCATTATTGAAATTGGTCCTTATGATTGTTTAACCCACTCACTACAATCAAGTTGATACCAACTCATAGAAAGCTGATAGGACAGAGTGGAACTGCCCCATAGGGTTTCCAAGGCTGTAAATCTTTATGGATGCAGACTGTCATCTTTTTACCATGGAGTAGCTGGAGAATTCAAACTACAGACATTTTGGTTAGCAGTACAATCCTTTAACCAGAGAGCCAGCAGAGCTCCTTTATTATCGCATAGAATGAAATAACATGATGACAGAATTTGTTTTAAACATAATATGAAAACAGAAAAATTTATCAAGGTGTAGACTTATTATTTGTATACTTTTTACATGTATATTAGACTTAAACTATTTACATATAAAATAATAATAAAGAAGAAAGAAGTAGAGAGAGGTATAGTAGAAACAAGACTATCTACGAGTTGAAAACTTAAAGTTGGATTATGGATACTATTCTAATTTTGGATGTGTGTGCAATTTTCTATAATGAGAAGTGTTTTTAAATGTTACTTATAAACCTAAGAACAGGAATTCTAGAACACTTAACTGTGCTCACGAGGAACCTGTACATAGACCAAGAGGTAGTTGTTTGAACAAAACAAAGGGATACTGCATGACTTAAAATCAGGAAAGGTTGCATCCTTTTATCATACTTACTCAATCTGAAAAATACCATGGACTGTCAGAAGAATGAACACTCTATCCTGGGAGAAGTGCAGCCAGAATGTTCCTTGGAAGCAAGAACAACCAAACTTCATCTCACCTACTTTGTTCATATTGTCAGAAGGGACCATTCCCTGAAGAAGTATCTTTATTATGTTTGGTAAATAGAGGGCTAGTAAAGACCCTCAATGAGATGGACTGACACAGTGGTAGGAATGATGGGCTCAGGCACAGCAAAAATGGTGAGGATGGCACAAGACTAGGCAGTGTTTCGTTCTGTTCCACATAGGGTTGCTATGAGTCTGAGCTGATTTGATGGCACCTAACAACAACAACATTCAATCTGTATGTTGAGAAAATAACCTGGGAACATGGACTATATGAAAAACATGGCATCCGGATTAGAGGAAGACTAATTAACAACCAGCGATTTGCAGATGACACAACACTGCTTACTGGAAGCAAGGAGGACTTGAAGGACTTACTGATGAAGATCAAACACTACAACCTTTAGTATGGATTACCCCTCAACCTAAAGAGAATGAAAATCCTCACAACTGGAAAAGTAAGAAGCATCATGATAAATGGAGAAAACATTGGTATTTTCAAGGATTTCATATTACTTGGATCCACAATCAACACTTATGGAAGCAGCAATCAAGAATCAAACCACATATTTCACTGGACAAATCAGCTGCAAAACACCTCTCAAAAGTGTTTAAGAGCAAACATATCACTTTGAAGACTAAGAAGCACCAGACCCAAACCATGATATGTTCAATAGCCTCACTTGCACATGAAAGCTGGAAAATGAGTAAGAAGGACCAAAGAAGAGTTGATGCCTTTGAATTATGTATTGGCAAAAAATAAATAATGTAACAAGGACTGACAGAAAAATGAACAAATCTGTCTTGAAAGAAGTATCGTTGGAATTTACCTTAGAGGTGAGGATGGTGATTGGGAGGAAGATGGAGTTGTACAAATAGCACACAGGTTTTTAGGGCCTCTTCCAAGTGAGATTCTGATACAAAAAAATGATACTGGAGTTATGTGAAACTAAGGAGAAGATAAAAGTATTAGATTCAGTGAAGATGAAGAAAGACAGCAGATTAAACGACTGCGAAAAATAAATGAACCAGCCCAATCGGTGGAGGTGGAGACAGACTGAGAGGAGTCATTATAAACACAAAAGAGGTCTAGGAAGGAAGTAAAACAAAACAAAACAAACAGAAAAAAACCACATCACAGAACCCCACAAGCATTGGAGTCTCACAACAGCTACACCATCAATTTTTGAGGTGCGTTGGGGCTCTGAGTGAAAACAATAATCTTACTGGGAAATGGATCAAGACCCCCCCTTGGCTTGGGCTGCTGCAGAATCCAGAAGGGAGTAGGAGAAAGGGAGAAACTCCCTCTGAGAAGGTGGAGCCCTGGAGCAGGTGCGTGGCAGTGGACTTGGGGCCAATTCTTGATGATCTTTTTTGGCACAGAGTGGATCTGTGTACTGGAATTTTGCGGTTTGTCCATAGACCCAGAAAGTGGTGACCCTTTTTTCCTTGGAGCTTCTGTCAGCTTGGAACTGCGATCCTTTGACTGACAGCAGGGCATCAGCAGCAGCAGACAGGGACTCAGAAGGACTTAGGCTGCCCTGAATTGCTTCATCAATGACAGAATTATTTCGCTCCAAACATGGAAAACTCTTTTTGCCTTTCTGTTGGGTTTGCTTCTGGCACTTTTCTTTTTCCCTCTTCTCCCATGCCTCATCCAATAAGAGGAGCACATTAAACCTCCAATAGGCAACCGGAGATATTACACTGAACACCTCACCCAATAGATTGGTAACATCAACAGTTCCTGTGCCACAGGATCAACAACAAAAGTGAACAACGCCCGCTTCTTCCAACTCCAAATCCTCTTCACGATCAATAGAAACCTGTACCCACATCCCCACCAGTGACTCCATCAACACAGAGAGCTGGAGAGCAACCCAGTACAGCTGAGTTAATAGCCAAAGAAATACACCTGCTCCACACTTTCAGCTAAAGTAAAACATGAAATCAGGGTGAAACCAAACAACACCTAACTAACAATTAAAGACAAAACTTCAGAATGTCTAGGAAACAACAGACAACCACAAATCAAACAAACATAAAAAACACAGGACAAGATAATAGAAATAAAACAAGCAATAGAACTAACTGAGAAGCAATTCAGAAGGTGTGTGTGTATATACGTATATATATATATATAGAGAGAGAGAGAGAGAGAGAGAGAGAAGACCCTCTAAGTGCTCAAGGAAACCATAAACAGAAACAAGAACATGGGCAGTACACTGGGAGAATTCAGGAAAATCATTCAAGAACAAAATAACAAGGTAAATATACACAATTAGAACTCATACAAAAACAGCAATTAGAAATCCAGAAGATGAACACTAAAATTATGGAGATAGCACAGTGGAAGGACAAAGAGTGGACTACAACTGGCTGAAGAACACATTTCCCGGCTAGAAGACAAATCTCTTGATGCCAGCTTGTATGAAGAAAAATCAGAATAAAGATTTAAGGAAATGAAGAGAACCTAAAAGTTATATGAGATGACATGAAAAAAAAAAAAAAAAAAAACCCCTGACTAAAAAACCTGAAAAAGAGGGGGAAAGGAAAAAAAAAAAAAAAAAAAAAAAAAGAACCACTGAGAAAATTGTAGAAGACTTGCTAACAGAAAATTTCCCCAAAATCATCAAGGAATAAAAGATAATCATCCAAGAAACTCAACAAACCCCATACAGAAACTCACCAAGACATACCATAATCAAACTTTCCAAGAAGCTCAACAAACTCCATATAGAAAGTCACCAAGACATATCATAATCAAACTTTCTAAAACCAAAGACAAAAAAGAGTCTTGGGAGCAGCTCAGAAAAAAACAGTATGTC
This sequence comes from Orycteropus afer afer, assembly GCF_000298275.1. Taxonomy (NCBI): domain Eukaryota; kingdom Metazoa; phylum Chordata; class Mammalia; order Tubulidentata; family Orycteropodidae; genus Orycteropus; species Orycteropus afer. The sequence continues at coordinate 410,382 of NW_006922030.1, read as the reverse complement.
ACCTACAATAGACAACCAGTAAGACTAAACTCTAATTTCTCAGCAGAAGCCATGCAGGCAAGAAGGCAACAGACCAAAATCAAACCAAACTCACAGCCGTCGAATCGGATCTGACTCATACGATCCCTCCTTGGGTTTCCAAGGCTACATCACTACTGAAGTAGATTGCCCAACCTTCCTTCCAAGGAGTGGCTGGTGGGTTTGAACCGCCAGCCTTCTGATTAGCAGTCAAATGCCTTGGGATGGCATATGTAAAACCTTGAAAGAAATGAATTGCCAATCGAGAATCATTTATCCAGCCAAACTGTCCCACACATGAGTGCAGAATCAAGACATTACCAGACAAACCCTACAAGAAATGCTAAAGGGGGTCCTTCCAATAGAGAACCTCCAATAGAGAACAAGAAATTAAAATCAGGACACTTGAAATCACCACTTAGAACCCAAACCAGGAATAGATGCTCAAAATAAGCTCATAAAAAAATGAACATAGAGAAACAAGAGAGTCAATTTGCAGACGACACCACCAACAAAGCAAACAGATGGAATAAAAGATTTAATGACAAAACTTCCAAATGGCAAGAAGATAGATCAACAATGTCTTTAAAGAATAGACTGTTCCAAACTTAGGGAGGTAAGAATTTACTTCAGGATAACCATAAAGAAAATTAGCAATCCTTCTAAGCAAACTCAGAAAGAAGAAAAACACAGGGGCTTAGTAAGCACAAAACCAAGAATAATGAAGAAAAGAGAAAACACTTGATTACAAAATGGACTCAGCACAGAAACATATTTGGAACAAGGAAATCATCAACAACACAACAAAAAACACAATGAAATGACAGCAATAAATTCATACCTCTTACTAATTACAGGAGCTCTGGTGGCACAGTGCCTAAGGCATCTCACTGCTAACCAGAAGGCTGGTAGTTCAAACCACCAGCTACTCCTCAGGAAGACTGGGTAATCTACTTTCATAGAGATAGTGCCTCAGAAACCCAAGGAGGGGTCATTATGAGTCGGATCCAACTCAATGGCAATGAGTTTGATTTTTTTTTTTTTTTGATCACTAATTACATGTGAATGGGCTAAATGCACCAGTCAAGAGAAAGAGAGTGGCAGACTGGACAAGAGAAGACCCATCGATATGCTTCCAATATAACAGACTAATGTTAGACACAAAGATAAAAGTAAATTAAAAAATTAAGGGGTGGAAAAAATATATCAAGGTAATGGCAACCAATGGAAGCAGGAGTGGCAGTATTAATTTCTGATAAAATAGACTTCAAGGCAAAAAACAGCATAAGGGACAAATAAGGCTACTATACGATGTTAAAAGGATCAACTGACAAAGAAAACATTATCATAATAAATAACCATGCACCCAATGAAAGAACTCCAAAATACATAAAAAACAAACTCACTACCATTGAGTCAGATCTGACTCATAGTGACCCCTCATTGGGTTTCTGAGGCAGTATCACTATGGAAGTAGATTGCCCAATTTTTCTTCCAAGGGGTGGCTGCTGGGTTTGAACCACCAGCCTTCTGGTTAGCACTCAAATGCCTTAGGCACTGCGCTACCAGAACTCCCAAAATACATAAAGAAAATATTAACTGAATTAAAAGGAAAAATAGACAACTCTACAATAGTAGTAGAAGACTTTAACACACCACTTTCAAGGAGGGACAGAACAACTTAGAAAAAAACTCAACAAAAATACAGAGGAACTTGACAACACAGTCAACCAACTTGACCTCATAGACATATACAGAGCACTCCATCCAACAAAAACACACCATACATTCTTTTCCAGTGCACATGGATCCTTCTCCAGAACAGACCATATTAGGGCACAAAACAAGCCTCAATAAATTCAAAAACACTGAAATACTACAAAGCATCTTCTCATATCAAAAAGCTATAAAATTAGAAGTCAATAATAAGAAGACCAAGGAAAAAAAATCAAATATGTGGAAACTGAGTAACACACTGTTCAAAAACTACTAGGTAACAGGAGAAATAAAGTATGAAATAAATTTCTAGAAACAAATGAGAATGAAGATATACCAAAACCTTTGGGACAAAGTGAAAGCAGTATTCAGAGGTCAATTTGTAGCATAAACACACACATCAAAAAAGAGGAAAGAACGAAATCAACTTTTTAACTCAACAATTCCACCAATTAGAAAAAGAGCAACAAAGAAAACCTACGGTATCCAGAAGTAAGGAAGTAATTAAGTTCCAAGCAGAAATAAAATAGAAAACAAAAAAAATAGAGAAAAAGAACAGAACAAGAACCCGGTTCTTTGAAAAGTTTAACAAAGTTGACAAACTACTGGTAAACTTCACAAAAGAAAAGGAAGGGAAGACGCTAATAACACAAATAATAAATGAAAAGGGCAACATCACAACAAAACAAACTGAAATAAAAAAGATAGTAAAAGAATATTTGAAGAACTGTAATGCAACAGACTGGAGAACCTGGAAGAGATGGGTAAGTTTCTAGAAACACGAGACCTACCTAAACTATCCCTGTTGGAGATAGAATACTTGAACAGACCCATATCAAAAGAAGAAATTGGGCACGTCATAAAAAAGCTCCTAACAAAAAAAAGTCCTAGCCCAGATGGCTGTACTGGAAAATTATATGAAACATTCAAGGAAGAGATAACACCTATAATACTCAAATATTCCACAACATACAAAAACAAGGAATACTCCCAAATTCAGTCTATGAAGCAAGCATGACACTGATACGAAAACCATGGGAAAACACCACTAAAAAGGGAAACTACAGACCAATACTTCTCATGAATACAGATGCAAAAATCTTCAACAAAATCCTTGTCAATAGAATCCAACAACATTATCAAAAAAATAATACATCATGACCAAGTGGGATTCATACCAGTTACGCAAGGATGGTTCAACATCAGAAAAACAATCAATGTAATCCACCACATAAACAAAACAAAAGAACCATATATCACATCAATCAATGCAGAAAAGGCATTCAGTAAAATCCAATATCCATTCCTGTTCAAACTTTTCAGCAAAATAGGGATAGAAGGGAAAAGCCTCAACATAATAAAGGGCATATAACCAAAACCAACTGCTAAAATTATTGTTAATGGAGAAAGACTCAAAACATTCCCCTGGCAAATAGGAAACAGACAAGGGTGCCCTCTATCACTGCCTCTATTTAACATTGTATTGGAAGTCCTAGCCAAGGCAATAATGCAAGAAAGAGAAATAAAAGGAATCCTAATTGCCAAAGAAGAAGTAAAGCTATCTCTATTCATAGATGACATGATTCTATACATAGAAAAACCAAGAGACTCAGCAAAAAATTTACTGGAACTAATAGAAAAGTTGGAGCTCTGGTAGCATAGTGGCTAAGGCACTTGACTGCTAACCAGAAGGCTGGCGGTTCAGACCCACCAGCCACTCCTCAGAAGGAAGGTTGGACAATCTACTTCCATAGTGATACTGTCTCGGAAACCCAAGGAGGGACTGCTATGAGTCAGGTCTGACTCGACGGCACATAACAACAACAACAACTATAGAAAAGTTCAGCAAAGAGGCAGGATACAAGGTCAACAACATACAAAAATCAGTTGGATTCCCCTACATCAACAAAGAGGCCTCTGAAAAGAAAATAAGGAAAACAATACCATTTACAATAGCTACCAAAAAGATAAAATACTTAGGAATAAATCTTACCAAGGACACAAAAGACTTATACAAAGAAAACAAGAGACTGCAAGCAATGTACCTAAATTGAAGAATATGCCTTGTTCATGGATAGGAAGACTGAATATTGTGAAAATGTCAATACTACCCAAAGCAAGGCACACATTCAATGCAATCCTGATCCAGATTCCATCAACAGTGTTTAGGGAGATGGAAAAATCAATCAATAATTTCATATGGAAAGGAAAAAGACCTTGGAGTAGTAAAGCACTGCTGAAGAAGAACAAAGTAGGAAGTCTCACACTCCTGGATCTAAAAACCTATAGCCACAGAAGTCAAAAACAGTGTAGTATTGGTATAATGACAGATAGATAGACCAATGGAACAGAATCCAAAATCCAGAAATAGACTCATCCAATATGGACAGCTGATTTCTGACAAAGGGCCAAAACCCATTAAATGGGGAAGAGACAACCTCTTTAACAAATGGTGCTGGCAAAATTGGATATCCACTTGCAGGAAAATGAAATAAGACCCATTCCTTACCCTATACACAAAAGCAAACTCAAGTTGGATCAACTACTTAAATGTAAAGCCCAAACCTTTATATAAAGCTTATCAAAGATAAAATGGTGCAAATCTAGGGGCCCTAATCTACAGCATAAATAGACTATCAAGCATAACTCAAAATGCACAGGCAGCGGAAGGGAAGCTGACTGGGATCTTTTAAAAATTAATTATTGAGCATCGAACAATTAAAAGGAAAAAAGGTAAAAAGAGAACCTACAGAATGGGAAAAAATATTTGGCTATGACATATCTGAGAAGGGACTTATCTCCAAAATTTATAGAAAACTTCAACACCTCAACACCAATAAGACAAACAACCCAATTCAAAAATGGGCAAGGGCCGTGAACAGGCACTTCACTAAAGAAGATATACCGGCAGCCAACAAACACATGACAAAATGTTCATGAACATTAGCTATTAGAGAGATGCAAATCAAAACAACAATGGGGTATCATTTCACCCCAGCAATAATAGCAAAGTTCAACAAGACAAAAAATAACAAATGCTGGAGAGGTTGCAGAAAGATTGGAACTCTCATACACTCCTGGTGGGACAACTATTGTGGAAAATGGTAGGTATTTCCATTAAAAACTGAAAATAGAAATACCATTTGATCCAACAATTCTATTACTAAGAATACATCCTAAAGAGGTGAGAGATAGGACAGAAACAGACATATGCACACCTATGTTCATTTCAGCACAATTCACTACAGCAAAGAGATGGAAACAACCTAAATGTCCATCAACAGATGAACAGAGAACCAAGCTATAGTACATTCACACAATGGAGTACAATGCAACATTAAAGAATAACAAAGAACACATGAATTATCTCACAACATGGATGAATTTAGAGGATATTATGCTAAGTGAAGGAGCTCTGGCAGTGTAGTGCCTAAGGCACCTGACTGCTAACAAAAGGCTGGCAGTTCAAACCCACCAGCAACTCCTCGGAAGGAAGGTTCGTTAGGCAATCTACTTCCATGGTGTTACTGCCTTGGAAACCCAAGGAGGGGTCGCTATGAGTCAGGTCCCACTCGACAGCACATAACAACAACAATAACAACGCTAAGTCAAATAAGTTGATCACAGAAGGACAAATACTGTATGAGCCCTATTGTGGTTACCTAGGGCTGCTCTTAACAAGAATATACCACAAATGGGATGCTCTTAACAAACAGGAGTTTATTCTTTTACAGTTTGGAGCCTTTAAGTCCAAGTTCAAAGTGCCAGACTCTAGGGGCTGGGTGAAAGCCCCTCAACCTTGGAGTCCAGCTCTGCCTCCTGCTCCTGGCCTACTGGAGCTAGAGGCATTTCTTCACTCAGACAGCTGCTGGCTGCTGAGGCTGAGAAGCCCAAGGTTGATAAGTAAAAAAGCACAGTCCTGATGTTACCAAACCACACAGCAGGCCATTAATTCAAGTTCACTGTAAGTCCCAAGGTTGGCAGAGCATGTCAGGATGCTGAACAATGACACAGCTACACGCAGGGCCCAAGCATGCCACATGCGAGAGACCATTCCCAAGGCTTCCCCTTATATACAGGAAGAAGACCATCCCAAAGGCTGCTTGTGGTAGATCCCACCATGGAGTTGATTGCCAGTCCCATCATGGCGAATAACTACCACCAGCTGCCCAGCCATTCAACCAGGCCCAGCCAAGTTGACATATAAACCAAACTACCGCAAGCCCGTTACTGTAAAAAGTCAAAGAAAAGTTTACTCAGTGAAGGAAATTCAGTTTGCTGGTTACGAAGGACAGGAGGAAAGGAGAAAATTTCAGACTAGTTTGGGGTCACATGGCGATTTGGATAAGGGAAGAGACAGTATGGAAAGACTCTGTGACCAGCATGATGACATTAGGGAAAGGAAAGACACTGAAACGTGCATATGTGATATAGACAACAGAGGCAAATTCTAACATATGCACAATACTGCATTACTACTAACACCAACCACAGGCTACAGATAAATGTATACACAGGTGAGAAGAGCAGGTGGGGGTCAGCGAACAGGTATGTACCCTAGACCAAGGATAGATTTGGCAAGGTAATCTTACATATGCACTTGTTCTACATATATTACAAAAGCAAAAGAAGGCAGAGCTAGAGTAACTTCTCAGAGACAACCAAACACCTTGAGAGAGAGAATCACCAGGCCTGTGGTCTCAGGATCATATGCTCGAGAGACATCAGGCTAAATTGCCACAAAATAGTACATAAAAATCTTGTCCTGCAGCCTACTTTGGTGAGTAGTGACTGGGGTCTTAAAAGCTTTCCATACATTAATCTATGATGCAGCTACTGGTCTCCTCTCATCTAAAGTAAAGAAGAGTGAAGAAAATAAAAAACATCTGGAAACAAGGATAAGATGGACCACAAGGACCTCAGTCTTCACGACCCCAAGACCAGAAGAACTAGATGGTGCCCGGCTACCAATGCCAATTGCTTGGAAAGGGATCAAAATGATAGAGTGGGAGGAAAAACGTGGAACAAAGTTCAAAGACACAAAAACAGCCAGAATTGCTGGTTGGATAGAAACTGGTAAAACTCCCAAGACTATGGCCCAAGGTTACTCTTTGGGTCTAGAAATGGACTCACTATCATGGAATGGCTCCCAGCCAAACAGGAGAAAGACCTACATGAAGAACACCTACCCTAGAGCAATGCAACCACCTACGCTAGGGAGAGGTACCCTTTAGATCAACCAGCCATGAGACACCAGAGGGGCAACACTCACATGGAGGGAATGCTGGACTGACAGAAATGCATACTTAAAAGGGGCACAGCATGCGGGTAGTCTCAGGGCAGGGAGGAAAGGAGTTTTTTATGGCTGTGGATGGTAATTGGCCATGAAATCAAATGTGCACAAACTGCTGAATGTAAATCAATTTTACTTTGCAAATTTGCACCCAAAGCACAATTAAAAAAAAAGAAGTGAGGACAGTGAGAATTTCTCTTATACTTTGATCATGTTATCAGGAAAGAACAGTCTCCGGAGAAAGATTTCATGCTTGGTAAAGTAGAGGGTTTGGGAAAAAAGGAAGACTTGCAATGAGATGGACTAACACAAGGGCTGCAACAATGGGCTCAAGCACTGCAAGTACTGTGAGGATGGTGCAGATTAGGCAGTATTTTGTCTTGTTCATGGGAGTCATTATGAGTTAGAATCAACTCAAAGGCACCTAAACAACAACATAAACCTAAGAAACTCAATGACATGTAAGATTCAGAAATATGGTATGAAAGCAGTACATCCTTTAAGACTAAATCTTGATTTAAAATATTGTTGTTGCTGTGTTTGCCATTGAGTCAGGTCCGACTCATAGGAACCCCTCCTTGGGTTTCCAAGGCGGTATCACTATGGAAGTAGATTGCCCAACCTTCCTTCTGAGGAGTGGCTGGTGGGTTTGAACCGCCAGCCTTCTGGTTAGCAGTCAAATGACTTAGGCACTACGCCACCAGAGCTCCCTGATTTAAAATACAGTGCACTAAAAACAAAGAACCAATATTTCATTAAAATTTGATGAAATTGACAATTTTGCCATGAAAACAGTTGGCATAATTTGAACAAGAAATCTATAAATGAAGATATGCTGTTGTTGTTGTTGTTAAGTGCCATCAAGTCAGATCCACCTCATAGTGACCCTATATACTATACAATAAAACAGTGCTCAGTCCTGTGCCAGGCTCACAATCCTTTCTATACCTGAGCCCATCACTGCAGCCACTGTGTCTATCCAACTTGTTGAGGGCTTTCCCCTTTTTCACTGACCCTCCACTTTACCAAGCCTGATATCCTTCTCCAGGGAATAGCCCCTTCTGATAAAATGACCAAAGTATGTAAGATGAAGTCTGGCCACTGTCACCTCCAGGGAGCCTTCTGGCTGCACTTCTTCCAGGACAGACTTATTAGTTCATCTGACAGGCCATGGTACTTTCAGTCTTTTTCACTAACACCACAACTCAAAAGCATCAACTCCTCTTCAGTCTTCCTTATTCATGGTCCAGCTTTCACATGCATATGAGGTGACTGACAATACCATGGCCAGGGTTAGGCACACCTTAGTCTTCAAAGAGACATCTTTGCTATTCAACATTTTAAAGAAGTCTTTTACAGAATATTTGCTCAGAACAATATGTCATCTGATGTCTTGACTGCTGCTCCCATTGGTATTAATTGTGGTACCAAATATTATGAAGTCTTTGACAACTTCAATATTTTCACCATTTATCATGAGGCTGCTTATTGGCCCAGCTGTGAGGATTTTTGTTTTATGTTGAGTATACTGCAAGTTGTATGTAGTCTTTAATCTTCATCAGTACTGCTTCAAATCATCTTCACCTTCAGCAAGCAAAGTTGTGTTGTCTGCATATTGCAGGTTGTTAGTAAGTCTTCCTCTAATCCTGATGCCACATTCTTCTTCATATAGTCCAGCTTTTCAAATTATTTGCTCAACATATAGACTGATTAAGTATGGTGAAAGAATACAACCTTGATGCACTCCCTTTCTGATTTTAAACCTGCAGTATTCCCTTGTTCTGTTCAAATGACAGCATCCTGGTCTATGTATAGGTTTCTCATGAGAACAATAAAGTGTTCAGGAATTCCCATTCTTCTCAATGTTATCCATAATTTGTTATGATCCACACAAACACTTTTGCACTGTCAATAAAATACCAGTAAACATCTTTATGGTATTCTTTGCTGTCAGCTAAAATCCATCTGATATCAGCAATGATATCCCTGACTGCATGTCCTCTTCTGAATCCACCTTGCAGTTCTGGAAGTTCTCTGTCAATATACTGCTGAAACTGTTTTTGAATTATCTTCAGCAAGATTTTATTTGTGTGTGGTATCAAATGATATTGTTTGATAATTTTCCCATTCTGTGGAATCATCTTTCTTTGGAATGGGTACAAATATGGATCTCTTCTAGTCAGTTGGCCAGGTAGCTGTCTTCCAAATTTCTTGGCATACATGAGTAAGTGCCTCTAGTGCGGCATCCATTTCTTCAAACACCTCATTTGGTATCCTGTCAATTCCTGGGGCCTGGTGTTTCTTTCACCAATTCCTTCAGTGCAGCTTCTACTTCTTCCTTTAATACCATCAGTTCATCATCATATGCCACCTCCTGAAATGGATAAACATAGACCAATTCTTTTTGGTACAGTGACACTGTGTATTCCTTTCCTCTTCTTTTGATGTTTCCTGCATCATTCAATAGTTTGCCCACAGAATCTTTCAATATTGCAACTCAAGGTTTCAATTTTTTCTTCAGTTCTTTCAGCTTGAGAATGCTGAGCATGTTCTTCCCTTTTGGTTTTCTAACTCCAGGTCTTTGCACGTTTCATTACAGTAAGTGATTTTATCTTCTCAAGCTGCTCTTTGAAATCTTCTATTCAGCTCTTTCATCTTGTCATTTCTTCCATTTGCTTTAGCTACTCTCTGTCCAAGAGCAAGTTTCAGGTCTCTTCTGACATCCATTTTGGTCTTTCTTTCCTTCCCTGTCTTTTCAATGCACTTTTACTTTTTCATGGATTATGTTCTTGATGTCATCCTACAGTTCGTCTAGTTTTTGGTCACTGGTGTTCAGTGCATCAAATCTACTCTTTAGATGGTCTCTAAATTCAGCAGGTATATAATCAAGGTCATATTTTGGCTCTCATGGACATGTTTTAATTGTCTTCAACTTCTTGAAGTTGTATATAAGCAGTTGATGATCTGTTCCACAGTCAGCTTCTGGCCTTGTTTTGACTACAGATACTAAGCTTCTCCTTCGCCTCTTTTCACAGATGTAGTTGATTTGATTCCTGTGTATGCCATCTGGCAAAGTCCACATGTATAGCCACTGATTGATTATGTTGCTGCAAAAAGGTGTTTGCAATGAATAAGTCATTGGTCTTGCAAAATTCTGTCATGTGATCTCCAGCATCATTTCCATCACCAAGGCCATATTTTCTAACTACCAGTGATTCTTCTTTGTTTCCAACTTTTGCACTTTCAATCACTAGTGATAATCAACACATCTTGATTGCATGTTTGGTCAATTTCACATAGCAGAAAGTTGGTAAAATCTTCAATTTCCTAGTCTTTCCTTGTTGGTTGGTGTGTAAATTTGAATAAGTAGTATTAACTGGGCTAGGTGTATGGATACTATCCTATCACTGACAGCACTGTACTTCACAATAGATCTTGAAACATTCTTTGTGACGATGAATGCAACACCATTCCTCTTCAATTTGTTATTCCCATTATAGAAGATCACATGGTTGTTTGACTCAAAATGGCCAAAACCAGTCCATTTCAGCTCACTAATGCCTAGGATATCGATCTTTATGTGTTCCATTTCAGTTTTGACAACTACTAATTTTCCTAGATTCATACTTCGGTACATTCCTTGTTCCGATCATTAATGGATGTTTGCAGCTGTTTCTTCTCATTCTGAGTCATGCCACATCAGCAAATGGAGGTCCCAAAATGGAGGTCCATCCATATCATGAAGGTTGTCTCTACTCTGTGGAGACAGCTGCTCTCCAGTCATATTTTGAGGTCATATTCTGACCTGAGGGGGTCATCTTCCAGCACTATATGACAATGTTTTAGCTCTATTCAGAAAGTTTTCCAGTAATATATCAGACAGTGTTTTACCACTATTCATAAGGTTTTCACTGACCAATTCTTTGAGAAGTAGAGAGTCCCTTCCTTTTTCCAAGTCTGTCTTAGTCTGGAAGCTTCACTGAAACCTGTTGACCATGGGTGACCCTGCTGGGATTTGAAATACCAGTGGCACAGCCTCCAGCCTAAGAGCAACACACAAGCCACCACAGTATGACAAACTGACAGACAAGTGGTGGGACTAAGATACAGAGGTCGTCTGGTTCTAGTAGAAAATTATACACACTTTGTACTATAATAAATTTAAGATTTTAAAGAGAGAAAAAAATAAAAATATATCACCTAGAAAAAAACTAAATGAGCTAGCTCTGGTATGAGTGAACCTAAGAGCTCTATTTCATCATATTAACTATATTTGGACATCTCTTCTTTTAATCCTGCTTTATTTATTTTCTCCTTTGTCCGTCTTCTCTCTTAATATTCAGTAACTTTTATGAAGCACTATGGAAATGACTACCAATCCAAGGAAGGTATTTTGTTAAACAGTGATTGCTTCATACAGAAAAAAAAAACATCTAAGCTTCTTTGTTGTTTTTCCTAATATAAGTCACTTATAATAGGTGCACTGTATATAGCAGTTAGTGGAGTTTCAATTTAGAAAAAATATTTTCTACTTAGCTGAAGAACTGAATTGGTGGCACTGAATTAATGAATCCAAATTTGTCTTTGGTTCTTCTTAAAATATCTCATCTCACTAAAAAGAATTACATGAATATGATTACATATTATAGGCATCCCCCAAACTTAAAGATGGGTTGCATTCTAACAGTTCATCCCTAAATCACATTTCTGGAACTCAGATTACATTTTCTGTCTGAAACAATTTTGTGAAGGGTAATGAAGCCATAAGCTCACCCCATATAAATCTATAAAAGTCAAGTTTACAGAAGAACTTTTTTTTTTACCCCAACAAGCATAACGAACTAACTAGCTTATACCATTATTTCTTTGGTAAAACCAATAAGAAATGTAGGAATATTCTCCTCCCCAGTGCTCTGCTCCCAGCTACTTTTTCACAGAGATCTGTTCTACATGCCTGCATAGGTGTTGGCCTTATTCAGGAGCTCTGTGCATGCATGCATATCAGCAAAAGCCCGGATCCCTAAGCAGTTGACAGGGTGAAGCTGGGATTCCAAAAATTCACAGCAAGTCTTCTTCACATCCTGTAACTGTAACAGACCAGCTGCTGGGAGAAGTACCTGCAACACACAAGGCAGCATGATTAGGCAATGGCTATTTACTGCTTCCAAAGTAGGATACTATAGGTCCAGCTATAGGTTATAACCTCTATCCAGCACTAAATATTTCATAGAAAACAAATGTCAAGATATTTTCAAAAACTGTGGTGACTCCTCTCATTTTCTGTAATTTCCATGGAATCTTTCAAAGGTCGTTTCTTTTTGGTCACAAGAACATAAAACCTATTAGATGATATTACATTAATGGTCCTTTTTATAAGCATAAACAAAATGTTCCTTTGAATTTTAAAGACACAATATATGCGGATGCTAGGGAGAACTATGGTTCAATGAGAATAGTTTTCTTTCCTCGTTTCTAACAATCATGAGAGTCAGTGATTGGTGGGGAAGCACTGAGCCCAGGGTAACACAGACCACAATAAAGCCTCATTTTTGCTGAAGGTCTATTGTTATTCTGCTTTCTGAGTAACACAACAAATTGCATTTTTGCAATTTGCAAAAGACAATTTCTTTAAAATACAATATATGTGCTAAAAAGGAAAGCATAAAGGGTAACTGCTTAATAATCATTTTTTAATTTGTATTTTCATTTGAATAACTCAAGCAATTTTATATTAATTATTGGTTATATTCTGTAAGATTTTACCACTATTTTTCATGATAAATACTATATGCAACACTATAACTACTTTTCAAATAGGTCAATAATGGAAAATTTTTTCTTTCTAAGTGAATTAGTATGGTGCTGTGTTAAGAATCACATTAGGAAGTCAAATCAAGGAGGAAAATTTCATAAAAAACAACTTGCTGAACATCTGCTGCCCTTTTATAAAATGAAATGGAGGTGGGGGGTGAGGAGGGTGGGAAGTAGGGACAAAAACAAAAACTCTCAACTATTAGAACCATCATCAATTTTAGAAAAAACCACATTAACATAACAATATAAATAAAACTTTCTAAGTTTCTTTAGGAATGGACTTTCATAAATGCCCAGCTATAACACAGACAGAATAATTAGAGAAAATAAACACTGGTTTATGAATACCTTTTACAGTAAATCTTAAATGTGAGAGAGAGTATTCATGTCTTTCTGTAACACAAATGACTTTTTTAAAAAGAAGCACAGCTTTAACTCTCAGATTACAGTGTATGTGTGTGTAGAGTAAAAGGTATGTGTATGCGCATGTGTGTATACACACAATAAAATGGAATGGGTAGCTTTCAAGACCAGGAGGGTGACTGCTTGTGTTTTAGCTAAATGCTGCCAACTAATATCAGTTTTCTCTGGGAAATGGATAAAATATCTAGGGAAAAAAAACCCACCTTTTCCTTCTCAATTAAAGGAAAAAAAATAAATACAAAAATTTTATTTTAGTCAAATCTTTTGCATAGCATGTGGACTGTGCTTCATTATGTTATGAGAATGAATCTCCATGGAAGTCTTTATTTGCTGCTAATTTGCAAATTGGAGGTTTTTCTACATTGGCATAATTGTGCTCTGAAGCAATGTAAAGTAAATTCCAAGATGTTTAACAGTGCAACCATTTAATTGAGCATATACACAGAGCATAGAAAGTGGTCTTCGGTGTAATATTCAATCTACATGAAATTTGCACAAATAGTAAAAATCACCCATCTAATCAGCATTTTCCCAGAGACAACACTGGTGTATAGTGGTATTCAAATTGCTTGGTAACACAGAAAGACGGAGCTCCTGGAAGGGTGGGAGGGCATAGTTCAGTACAAACAGGTTCACTCATACACTGCTGGTGGCAGTGCAAACTGGTTCAACCTCCCTGAAGATCAATTTGTCTACTTCAATAAAAAATGCAAATACAAATATCCTGACTGAGCAATAACTTACAGGTATATTAACATATGCACAAAATTTCAGATGCATAAGGATAACAAGGATATTCATTAGAGTATTATAATAGGTAATAGCAGAAGTTAGAAAAGAACCTAAACATTCACCATGAGAAGGTTTAAATTATTATAATCATTCAATAGAATGCTCTGTAGCCATTCAGAACAAGGCAGCACTACACAAATCAAATCTACACTTTATATTATTAAATGAAAAGCAAAGAAAAAGCCAGTAAACAGCAAAAATGCATATACATCCCACACATTTAAAAAAGTAGCTATAGAGGCTATTTAATTTGTTTTGCTTTATTGATTTCAATTTCATCACTATCAAGTCAAGACCTATCTTATTAGGAGACTGAAATTTATAAAATCAAACAATCTCTGATCTAAAAGGAACACACAGTAAGTCATCTAATCCAGGGAAATAAAAGTTGTTTGAAAAGTGGGCCATGTGATGAGAAATTCACATATAATTTTTTATTGATAACAATGATGCGTCAAGTGACACCACAGTGGTAAACACACCTTAAATGTGCGTCAAATGTGTAAGAACAATTTCTTCATTTTTCATATTGTCAGTAAACCATTCATAAATGTTTCAGCTTTGTAATTTTACTAGGACTAAATTTCAATAGCTCATAATTATATAAATAGTTGCAGACAGCTTCAAAAACAATTATTAATGGATCTGGGCTTCATATATGACCCCTGGTGACCAACAATCATTTATAATGAGAACAGGGAAGCAAGTGAGGCCACACAAACTTCCTATTTTAGTTTCTGTGTTAGTTAGCTAACTAGCTGAAGAAAATAAAAATGAGCCAATTTTCAGATGAGCCATACTTTACATTAGGATCACTCACAGAGCTGGCAATCTCTAAACTGGATTATTTTAGGGTTTAATCAAATCTCCTAACTTGATATCCTAACTTTAATCAAACCTCCTAACGTGGTAAAGAAACCTAACACTAGCAAGGGAAAGACTTGACCAAGTCATGCAACTGATCAGTAGAAAGCTAAGAAATAATCAAATCTGCCAATTCTTTGGCCTATTGTTCTTTTTACTACCTTTAGCAACATCTCTGGATCAAGAATAACAATTTTTGTCTTAATTCTAAATCTCCAAAACTATTATTTTCAGCAAGAGTAATAAATATAGCAACCACTTCAGCAACTTATTCTTGTAGTTACTTCCATTTCTTGAGTAATTATCAAGTCAGGCACTGTGCTAAGCACTTCTTGTTGTTGCTGTTATATGCAGTCAGTCGTCTCTGACTCATAGCGATCCCTCCTTGGGTTTCTGAGGCAGTGCCTCTACAGGAGTAGATTGGCCAATCTTCTGTCCGAGAAGTGGCTGGCTGGTGGGTTTGAATCGCCAAGCTTCTGGTTAGCAGTCAAGCGCCTTAGGCAGTACACAAACAGACTCCTGGGCTAAGCACTTAGCAGGCAACGTCTCATTATCCTTATTATACAGAAATGAATACAGAGGCTTGGAGAGGTTGGGTAACTTGCTCAAGCTCACACACCTGGTAAGGAACAGGTAACACACCTGGTCAAGTCTGCTCTGAAAGCAGTATTTCAAAGTGGGTATAATAATTTCAGATAACATATAGATAAACATTCTCATAATAATAGCTAGAAATATATTTTAAGGTTACTTTACACTTATTTCAAGCACAAAAACTGAGTCAATGTAGAAAAAAAGCATTAAGGACTGAATAGCACTGGCAGTACCAAACCAAAAAAACCTAACTCACTGCCACCGGCTCAATTCTAACTCATAGTGACGCCCGCTGGGTTTCCAAGGCTATAAATCTTTATGGAAGCAGTGGCTGGTAGATTCAAACCACTGACTTTTTGATTAGCAGCCAAATATCTTAACCACTACACCACCAGAGGTCCTTACTGGTAGTACAGGATATAGCAAAATCATGAAGCTGGTACACAAGTAACTGAAATGTGGAAAACCTTGATTTGGGAGATCAAATTTAGTATCCTAATCTTTCATTATCTGATAACATTCTGATTTCTATGCTTTTTACGTATCACCGAAAAGGAACAAAGTGGTTTATATGCAGTCAGTCGTCTCTGACTCATAGCGATCCCTCCTTGGACTATCATAATCCCAGAACTCAGTTTCTATCAACGTGGGTGAATTGTATTATTGGTGACAAATGTGGGGAAAAAAATCTGGAAATATAAAGAGATGATTTCTTAATTTGTTATGTAGGGTCACCAAGACATCTTGGCCATTGTAATAAAAGGTCTGAATAATAAGTTTAAGTCTTTCAGGGGAGTTCCAGACTATTACATTACAGAAACAGTGGATGTGGATACACTCAGGCCATAAGGGTATAAAATGGACAAAATAATTTTGGAAGAGTGAACAAAATGGAAAAAATTGTGAATGTGCATACACTGAGCTCTAACAATATTGCTGTTGTTGTTATGTGCTGTGGAGTCAGACCCAACTCATAGCAACCCCTCCTTGGTTTCTGAAGCAGTATCACTATGGAAGTAGATTGCCCAACCTTCCTTCCAAGAAGTGGCTGGTGGGTTTGAACCATCAGCCTTCTGGTTAGCAGTCACGTGCCTTAGGCACTATGCTACCAGAGCTCCTATAACAATTTAATTAATGATAATTAATTATAATTCTTGTTGTTAGGTGCAGTCTAGTTGGCTCCAACTCATAGCAATCCTATGTACAACATATGAAACAGTGCCTCATTTCCTTTCTTGTCTTTTTAATGACCTTTTGCTTTCTTCACATATGATGTTCTTGATGTCATTCCACAACTTGTCTGTCATCAGTGTTCAATGTGTCAAATTTATTATTCAGGTCTAAATTCAGGTAGGTCATACTCAAGGTCATATTTTGGCTTCCATGGACTTGTTTTAATTTTCTTCAGCTTCAACCTGAATTTGCATAAGAACAACTGATGGTCTGCTCCACAGTCAGCTCCTGGTCTATTCAGTCTGAGCTTTACCCTCTTTCCACAGTTGTTGTCGATTTGATTCCTGTATATTCCATCTGGTGAGGTCCAAGTGTACAGTAGCTGTTTATGTTGCTGAAAAAAGGTATTTGCAATGAATAAGTCTTCCAAAATTCTATCATACAGTCTCTGGCATTATTTTTAACACCAAGGCCATAGTTTTCAACTACTGATGCTTCCTTTTGTTTCCAGTTTTCACATTCCAATCACCAGTATTAATCAATACATCTTTATTGCATGTTTGGTCACTTTCAGACTGAAGTTATTAAAAATCTTTAATTTCTTCATTTTTGGCTTTAGTAGTTGCCTGATTGAAAATGACCAGTATTAGTCCATTTCAGGTCACTAGTGCCTATGATATGGATCTTTATGTGTTCTACTTCATTTTTGACAACTTCCCATTTTCCTAGATTCATACCTCATACATTCCATGTTCCAATTATTAATCAATGCCTGCAGCTGTTTCTTCTCATTTCTGAGTTGTGCCTGATCAGCAAATGAAGGTCCTGAAAGCTTTATTCCATCCCTGTCATTAAAGTCAACTCTACTTTGAGGAGACAGCTCTTCCCTAGTCATATTTTGAGTGTCTTCCAACCTAAGGGGCTCATTGTCTGGCACTATTTATCAGACAGTATTTCACTGCTATTCTGAACCTGTATGTCCAATAACAAGAGACAGATGGAATGAATTATATAACATCAGTAAAACTGAAAACTTTGCAACTATTAGGATATATGGGAGCTCTGGTGGGTAGTGCCTAAGGCATATGACTACTAACCAGAAGGCAAGTGGTTCAAACCCACCAGCCTCTCCTCGGAACGAAGATTGGGCAAACTACTTCAGTAGAGATACCTCCACAGAAACCCAAGGAGGGGTCGCTGTGAGTCAAACTGACTTAATGGCAGTAAGTTTAAGTTTTATAGTTAATGAGTGGAAAAAATGTTCCTAATAAGTATAAAACTAATTTCTAAATACACAGTATGATTTCTTTTTCCATATGTAGATATACACATAAACTGAGAGACATTACTAGCAGAATACACCCTAAATGTTAATAGAATGTATCTCTGGTTAGTAGTAATACAGACACTATTTCTTTTTAAATATATCTATTTTCAAAGTTTTCTATAATTAATATGCAGCATGTATACAGTCTCATATTATTTAAAAGAAAGTCAGGGAGAAGTGGTAAAGGAATGTTTTCTGGATTTCTAGAATTCTAGCCAATGCAGCAATGGGCAAAGCCAGTTGCCACCTAGTCAACTCTGCCTCATGGCAAACCCTTTTGTGTTAGAGAAACACTGACCACCATAGGGTTTTCAGTGGCTGATTTTTTGCAAGTAAATCTTTTGCGGTACCTCTGAGTAAACTTGAACCTCAAATCTTTCATTTGGCAGCCACGTGTGTTAACTAACCATTTGGACCACCCAGGGAGGGACACAACAATGGATACTCTTTACTGTCGAGTCAATTCTAACTTATAGCATCCAAACAGGACAGAGTAGAACTGCCCAGACTCAGAAGGAAGGTGGGGCAATCTACTTCCGTAGTGATACTGCCTCAGCAACCCTAGGAGGGGTCGCTATGGGTCGGGGCCAATTCGACGGCACATAACAACAACAACAACAATCTCTCCAGAAGAAGATTGCCACATTGTTCTCCCATGGAGTACCTGGTGGGTTTGAACTGTCGACCTTTCAGTTAGTAGTCAACTTCTCAACCACTACATCATCAGGGCTTCTAAAAGGAAATTTAAAAAAAAAACACTGCTGTTAAGTTGATTCTGACTCATAGCGACCTTTTACAACAGAGAACTGCCTCATAGGGTTTCCAAGGCTGTAAATATTTATGGAAGTAGACTGCCACATCTTTCCCCCATGGTGCAGTTGGTGTGTTCGAACCGCCAACTTTTCAGTTTGCAGTTGAGCACTTTAATCCCTGCACCACTGAAGCCAACAATGTAGAGAGGAAGCTATTTATGGGATGTGGTTTCTCCAGTAACCATCACCCACAGCCTACAAGAGGCTACTTCACTTTGGCCTGTCCTCTGAACACCATGAGTCTCAAAGGCCTTTGACCATCAAGTCAGTGTTTAATAAAACACTGATTAGGCTCTACACATGACTTTACTTGTTCAACTGAACAGCAGTTATCTTTAAATGTTAGGAGAAACATCAAGTAAAAGAATCATGACCAGCTAATAAATAAATTCAACTTCAAATGCTATCCATTTTGTAAGACAGAAAAAACATATTTTTCATCTAAATTATGTTGATTTTCAACATATGCAGACACATAATATGCATTTTATACTGTAAAAATGCTTTCCACAATGAGAAAAAAGTGGAGACGAAAGCTACTACTGATTAGTGAAGACAAGTAAAACACTAGACATGGAAGACACCCCAGCCAAACAATTAGCATCTGTATGACACTCATATACCAGCTGCACATTTTAAAGTAAGATGCTTTCATCCTACTTCTCATTATCTGACAAGCCAAATTACACATAAGATGTTTTGCTGAGACAAGTACACTCCTTCTGCTTGGCTATTAGGATCTGTGGTTTATTTTCAGCTTGGGCATGCACTGCACAAGGGGCAATACTTTATGTAGTACATCTTTTAAATCTAGAGCTATTAGTAATTTGTTTATTAGAGGAGACTACCAAGGAGTCTGATTCCTCCATATATAAAGGACTCTCAGATGCCTATGAAAACATGGAAATACGAAACTCTTATCTCAGTCACTATTAACTTTACAGTAAACACTGCTAAAAGTAGATATTTTATTAACTTCCAAGACATTTTATATCATATCAGAAACACATCTGTTTAAAGTGCAAGAGCCTCACATGACAGAAATTGAAAACAAATAAGGAAAGAGCTGTCCAAAGTGCTTGAGAAAAAGAAATTAATCCCCAAACTAAAGCTCTGTTACTGGACTAAAAAAAGATTCTATAAAATAATTCTACCTATCATTTATATAGATAGATAGATAGATAGAGAGAGAGAGAGATATACATATACATATATATATATTCATATTTCTCTATGTGTCATGGAATAGAACACATCTTCTAGTGTCTACACTAGTTTTACAAGTTTATTTTTTCAACTGGCTGCTTGACACTGCACATTTACTCACATAAGCAGTATTATAAATGGCTATAAGCCACATCAGTGATGAGCATACTGCTACTACTGACTGACGTTATGATCTCAGGAGGTGTGGGGTGCAGCAAAGAAGGACGAAGAAAGTTTCCTTCCTTTTTCTGGGATATAGGTAGGTCTGGCCTAGAGCAGAATTTTGAAATAGGCAATGTTTGTCCTTGGCATCCTGCCACCCCTTATTCATATTTCCACATCACAAGGCCCTAGGCCTCAGCTGCCCAGAGCCAGCTTTCTGTTCTATCCACCTATCCATCTAGATCTGCCCTTCCTGATTGCTAAGTGTTACCCTAACACAGTAGTTCAACCCAGTTGACTTCATGCCAGTGCTAATGCAAAGCAGCATTTTGGGTCACTAAACACTGAACATATTGTTTAGAGATCACTGTCTCTAAGGATGGCTTTCTCCTTCTAGGCATTAGTAATCTGGCCTACCTTGCTGTGCAATGACCAGTTCATCCATGTTGTTGTTTTCATTAGGTGACACTGAGTCAGCTTTGACTCATAGCAACCCTATGCACAACAGAATGAAACATTGCCTGGTCCTGTGCTAGCCTCATAATCCCTGCTATACCTGAGCCCATCTTTGCAACCACTGTGTCAATCCATCTTGTTGAGGGTCTTCTCCTTTTTTGCTGACCCTCCACTTTACCAAGCAAGATATCCTTTCCCAGGGAATGGTCCCTTCTGACAACATGACCAAAGTAAGTGAGACAAAGGCTGACCAGTGTAACCATAGACTCTAAAATGCTTGTTTCCAGGTTCTTCTTCAACCATCTCATTCTTGCCAGGACCTCTCACCTGGTTCAGCTTCCAATCATCAAACAGGGTCTGACTATCCATCCATTCACTCATTTTTCATTTAACATATATTTACTGACTATCCAATTACGTGCCAGTCACCAGGTTAGGTTCTGGGGAGATGGTAACGAACAAATAAATTTATCAACCATTTTGGAAGCTGGCATTCTAACAGATAGTGCAAACATTTAGTAGGGGCATTAGCAATTTCAACCATCCCAGCATTCTTTCAAAGTGGTCTTTGGATCTCAAAGACTATTTTATTCTATTTCTATTATCATTTATCTAAATTAATTCACTTTGATCTCCTACTCTTTAGTTCCTTCTCTTTAAATTCGTTATCAATAAAAAATCATGACTGCTAATCTCTGAATAACTGAACATGCAATTTTAGATCACAATTTCCTTTTGTATCTCCACTGGATCCTTCAGGATTGCTCCTTTCTACAGCCTTACCCATTGTTATTGAGGCAACTCTGACTGACAGCGACCCTGTAGGACAAAGTAGAACTGCCCAATGGGGTTTTCAAGGCTGTAATCTTTACAGAGGGAGCTCTAGTAGTGTAGTGCCTAAGGCACTTGACTGCTAATCAGAAGGCTGGTGGTTCAACCCCCAGCCACTCCTCAGAACGTAGGTTAGGCAATCTACTTCCATAGGGATACTGCCTTGGAAACCCAAGCAGAGGTCGCTATGAGTCAAGTCTGACTCCATGGCACATAACAACAAGAACAAATCTTCACAGAAGCAGACTATGACATCTTTCTCCTGTGAAACAGCTGGTAGGTTTGAACCGCTGAACTTTCAGTTAGCAGCCACAGTGCTCAACCACTGTACCACCAGGGCTCTTTCTACACCCTTGTTGTTGTTGTTGTTGTTATGCGCCATCGAGTCAAATCTGACTCATAGCGACCCCTCCTTGGGTTTCCGAGGCAGTATCACTACGGAAGTAGGATTGCCCAACCTTCCTTCCGAGGAGTGGCTGGTGGGTTTGAGCAGCCAGCCGTCTGGTTAGCAAGCAAGCGTCTTAGCCACTATGCTACCAACTTCATAAATAACTAAAGAGCAAACTAACAACTACTTCACATCCACCTTCTAGAAACAGGATTTTAAATGGTTAAATCAAATCAAAGCAGTAAGATTAAGGTATCAACCTACTGCCTAAAGAAGAAAATACATACTAATGAGTACCTTCAGCAGGTCATCAAAAATTTAAAAAAAAAAAAAAAAAATTAAAAATAGAATAGCAAGTTTATGATGCCAAAATTATCAGTTAACTTAAACATGAGAAGTTAAGACAAAAATATCTAATACAAGGGACTAATGATACTTCTGGCTTTACAGAGATGCTGCATGGATATATACATTTATGACAATTGTGAATGATTATTGCCAAATTATTTGCCAAATATAACTGCCAAAATAACTCATCTTCGTTACCTACTTTTGGTGGAGATCATTTCCTAGACGATGGGAAGCAATCTAAATGGCTCCTTGGGGCACTATATTACTTTATTACATTCAACTCCCTCCTCTTCCTCTTTTCCTCTTTCCTGTTATTTCTTCCCTCTTACCTCTTTTTGCTCCCTTTTCATCTTCTTTCTGAGCTGTATGTTTCAGTGGCCACAGAGATTACCCAATTTAATCCACTGGAATTTTTTCAAGACTGAAGAGGTAGTTAAATCATTGTAAAACATTATTTTTTCTTAATTATAATGCAAAATCAACACATACAGACACACATACATAGACACATGTGTGTCCATGTGTATGTGTATGCACACACACACCCAAATTTTTTTTTAGACAAACAGATCTTTTTCACTTCCAGGTTATTTTTCACCAGAAAATATTCTCTCCTCCCAATCTTGTCTGTAATCAATACTCATATACTATAGGGTTGCCATGAGTCAGAGCCAACGTGACAGTATACAACATCTCCCAACTTTGTTTCCCCAGGCAAATGCTTCAAAGTGAAAAGGGATTATAAAATAAAATCAAATTACTGCTGGAGAAATAAAAAGTGAGAAAATACATAATACCAGAACATGTTAACCAAAAAAATCAAATCCCATCTGTGATGGTTATATTTGTATGTCAACTTGGCTAGGCCTGGTTGAGTGGCTGGGCAGCTAGATGTAGTATTCCCCATGATGAGACTGGTAATAAAGTCCATGGTGGAATCTACCGGGAGCAGCTGAGTAGCTGTCTTTGGGTATGTGGTCTGCTTCCCATATATAAGGAGAAACTTTGAGAATGGTCTCTAGCCTATGGCATGCTTGGACCCTGCATGCAGCCGTGTCTTTGTTAAGCAGCCTGCTATGCTCTGCCTACCTTGGGACTTACAATGGACTTAAATTAATGGCCTGCCATGTGGTTTAGTAACATTGGGACTGTGCCTTTTTAGTTGTCAACCTTGGGGCTTCTCAGCCTCAGCAGCCAGTAGCTGTCAGAGTGAAGAAATGCCTCTAACTCCAGTGGGCAGGAAGCAGGAGGCAGAGCTGGACCTCAAGGTTGAGGGGTTTCACCCAGCCCCTAGAGCCTGGGACTTTGAACTTGGACTTAAAGCCTCCGAATTGTAAGAATAAACTCCTGTTTGTTAAGGCCATCCCATTTGTGGTATATTTCTCATCAGAGTGGTACTAGGTAACCAGAACACCATCTATTAGGCAATTAAAAACTTAATCCATTCTACTGATAAGCCTATCTGACCCCAACTATAGCTTTACTGTTGAGAATATGTTACTCTCAATGTTTTCTGTCAAGGTGCTTTAAGCCATATTCAGCCAAAAAATGTAAACATACATGTCCGTCAATAAGATATATGTGGAAAATCCATACAATGGAATACTCAGCAACTTAGAGGAACATAATATTGAAACATGCCACAACAGAGATGAATTTCACAAACATTACTCAGCATAAAAGAAATCAGCCCCCCAAAATACACTGTGTACAAGTCTATTCATGAGCAAAATGAAGCTATTACCATATCAGTAGTGCCTGGGATGGAGGCTGGGACTTTTATTGGGAATGGGTATGAGATAATAAATACTCAGTATCTTGATCTGGGTGTGGGTTAAATGGTTCTGTTAAAACTTACCAACGTGAACAGTTAAGAGCTATATTAACTATATATATCTATACATACATACAGGAACTCCGGTGGCATAGTGCCTAAGGCATGTAACTGCTAACCAGAAAGCTGGCGGTTCAAACCCACCAGCCACTTCTCAGAAGGATGATTGGGCAATCTATTTCCATAGTAATACTGCCTTGGAAACCCAAGGAGAGGTCACTATGAGTTGGATCTAACTCGATGGCAGTGAGTTTGTTTTACACACACACACACACACACACAGGTGTGTTTTAAATTCACACTAAAAATTATTCAAAGGTCCTAAGAAAGCATTACTAACTACAAAACAAATTTTAAAATGGAAAATAGTAATCCTATGTGATAGGATCCAAAATAAGAAAGCAAAAAATAAAAAATATATTTAAGTTACCAAATTTCTACAAAAGCATTCACAAATTTAATTTACAATAGCACTTTTGAATATAAGATACTGCCTCGGAAACCCAAGGAGGGGTCGCTATGAGTCAGGTCCAACTCGATGGCACATAACAACAGCAATAGCTATACTATACTTTCACAAGAAATAAAAAGCTTTCATAAATTATATATTCTAAGGAAAGCCTCAAGTACTCTTAAACCAGACAATCAAAAGCACATTAATTTAGAAAATAAAAAATGTTGGTGAGGATGTGGCAATAATGGAACCCTTACCCATTGCTGGTGACAATACAAAATGGTACAGCCACTGTGGGAAACAGTGTGGGCAGTCCCCTCAAAAAAAATAAATAAATAAAACTACCATATGACCCAGCAATTTCACTCCTTGGTAAATAAGCAAAAGAGCTGAAGCCAAGATTCAAAGAGACACGTACACAAAGTTCATCGCCACACCATTTACAATAGTCAAAAGATGGAAACCACCTAAATGCCCTTCAGCAGTGGAATGGGTGAACAAAATGTGGTATACATATACAATGGAATAGTACTCAACCAATAGTAGAAACGAAGTCTTGATACGTGCTACAATATGGAGTTCGAAGACATTATGCTGAGTAGAATAAATTAATCATGAAAGGACAAATACTGTATGACCTCACTTATATAAAAAGGCAAAAAAAGGCAAATGTATAGAGATCAAAGTTTATTAGTGGTTACCAGAGCAGGAGCGACAGTAAAAAGAGGTTTAAGAGTGATGGAAAAATTACACTGGTTAGGGTTACACACCAATTATTATAATTGCTATCATTAAGTTATATACTTGTAAAAAGTTGAATGGGCCAAAGTTGCTAGATAGATAGAATGTAATCAGTGTCACTGCACATGTACAAAAAATTGAATTGGTGTATATTTTGCTGTGTATATTCTCAACAACAAAATAAAATTTAAAAGGAGTATTAATTTTATCAACCTCAAACTGAGACTGAGACATCAAGGTCTGAAAGGTATTATTTAAAAATATTATGTATCAATAATTAGAGTTTATAAAACCTTTGACCTCTAACCAAATGTGCAGAAGCACAGTTGTAATCTAACAGCTCTAAACTCCCAACATCTAAACTAGTTTGTCTAACCATCTTTTTAATGGTCCTGGAAAAAGAACAGTTTGTCCTTGGAAAAGATGTACTCTGAACACCACCAACAAGCCTGGCACTATTATGCCTCAACACAGACTCCATTCAAAAACATGGGGCAAACATCAAAACCAAAAAACCCACTGTCATCAAGTCAATTCTGATTCATAGGACCCTATAGGGTCAAATGCTTTAACTGCTGTGCCACCAGAGCTCCTATAAAACCATTAAAGTACTGTATTAATGTTGAGCAAAACAAAGAAACAAGGTGGCAGTAAAAAGACTTGGAGCCATTAAGATGGTTTGAAGGAGGACTCATGGTCTAGTGATGAAGCATTCGGCTGCTAACCAGAAAGCTGGCAGTTGGAATGCACAGCTGCTCTGTGGGAAAAAGATAAGGCAGTCTGGTTCTATAAAGATTTATAGTCTTGGAAACCCTATGGGGCAATTCTACTCTGTCTTATAGAGTTGCTATGAACCAGAATCAATTTGATAGCAGTGAGTTTTTTGTTAATGTTTTCCCAAGCTTTAACTGGTATATTTTTCAGCACTTCTATGAGATGTCAGAATATTATTATTCTCATTTAATACTTAAGATATGGACAGAAAGGTTAATGTCTTGTTCAAGGCCATTCTTAAATGATAAATTCAAAATGTGAGATATGAATTCTAATATTTTATTAGCCAGAGTCCACTGGACAATGAAGAAGTTTAACAGGCAGCAAAATAGCGTTCCTTTTATTATTTTCTTAGTTGTTCAACAGTAGTCTAAGTACACGGTATTATACATTTAATTTAAATGATTTTATCCTAAGATAACACTAAGAACATTTATACAACTGCCCAATACATATCCTTGTTAACTTTGAAGATAAGCCTTCTACTGAACTCCTTTGGTACTAGAACAATTCCTAGATGTGTGAAAATAGAAAATGGACATCTAATCAAGGTGACTAAAGGGCAGTGCTAGAGAAGCAAATATGGAATATAACTGTAACTAAGCTTAAAGCATCATCAAGTCTCTGTCAGGAGAAATTATTTTTAACATAAGTTTAATAAAATGGCCCACATTATCAAATCTTCATATGGAGATGAATGAGAATTAAAAATACTTAGGCCCCTTGTCCTCTGAAGGAGTTCTGATGGTGCAGTGCCTAAGGCATTTGACAGCTAACCAGAAGGTTGGCAGTTCAAACCTACCAGCCACTCCACAGAAGGAAGACTGGGCAATCTGCTACTGTAAAGATTTACTACCTTGGAAACCCAAAGGGGATCGCTATGAGTCAGAATTGACTCAATGGCAGTGAGTTTGGTTTTGGTTTGTTTAGGCCCCTTGCTCTCTAGCCTCAATGAGCCAAATTATAGTTAGTTAGTTCCATTTGATTGTGTGGATCATGACAAATTATGGATAACATTGAGAAGAATGGGAATTCCTGAGCACTTTATTGTACTCATGAGGAACCTGTACTGTGACCAGGAGGCTATCGTTCAAACAGAAAAAGGGGACACTGCATGGTTTAAAATCAGGAAGGGAGTGTGTCAGAATTGTATCCTTTCCCCGTACTTATTTGATCCATATGCTGAGCAAATACTCCAAAAAGCTGGACTATATGAAGAAAAATGTGGCATCAGGATTGGAGGAAGAATCATTAACAAACTGAGATACTCAGATGATACAACTTTGCTTGCTGAAAGTGAGGATGACTTGAAGCACTTACTGATGAAGGTTGAAGAATACAGTCTGCAGTATGGATTACGTCTCAATATAAAGAAAACAAAAATCCTCACAAGTGGACCAATGAGCAGCATCATAATAAATGGAGAGAAGGTTGAGGTTGTCAAAGAATTCACGTTGCTTGGTTCTACAATCAATGCCAATGGAAGCAGCAGTCAGGACATTAGACGACATGTAGCATTGGGAAAGTCAACCGCGAAGGAACTGTTTCAAGTGCTGAGGAGCACAGATGTCTCCTTGAGGACTAAGGTGCACCTGACAGAAGCCATGATATTTCCTATTGCCTCATATGCATGTGAGAGCTGGCAATGAATAAGGAAGACCGAAGAAGAGTTGATGCTTTTGAGTTGTGGTGCTGGCGAAGAATGCTGAAAGTACTATGGACTGCTAAAAGAACTAACAGATCTGTCCTGGAGGAAGTGAACCCGAAATGCTCCTTGGAAACGAGAATGGCCAGACTTTGTCTCACCTATTTTGGTCATGTTGTCAGAAGGGACCATTCCTTGGAGAAGGATGTCATGGCTTGGTAGGGTGGAGGGTCAACAAAAGTGGGGGAGGCCTCCAATGAGATGGATTGACACGGTGGCTGTGATGATGGGCTCAAGTATAGCAGGGATCGTGGAGCTAGCGTGGCATCGGGCAGTGTTTCATTCTGCTGTGCATGGGGTCGCTATGAGTCGGAAATGATTCAACGGCACCTAACAACAACAACAACAGTTCCATCTGAAGTAAACCATTGACCTTCCTTCCCTCTGATCCCAGGCTCATCAAACGATCCTCTAACTACCAATTCTGTCTCTTAGGTACCTGGACCCACAGAAGGATGCACCTAGAATAATGTACACTGGAATGTAGTCACTAGAAACACCTATTGTTGTTGTTGTTATGTACCATCAAGTCATCTCTGACTCACAGCGACCCCTCCTTGGGTTTCCAAGGTGGTATCACTATGGAAGTAGATCGCCCAACCTTCCTTCTGTGGAGTGGCTGGTGGGTTTGAACTGCCAATCTTCTGGTTAGCAGTCAAGAAACACCTATTACCCCAGTGAAAATCAGTTTAAGACCATTATGCTTCACATATCAGTCTTTACACTGTTCCCAAGGTTGCATCTGTGAGCTAGCACAGGTAACAACCCTACTTCATGGATTATTGCCATATATATTCCTTCCTGATAGTCACATAGTTAACATGTATTATTGCTGTTAAGTGCCATCAAGCCAGTTCTGACTCATAGCAACCCTATGGACAATAGAACAAAACACTGCCTAGTCCTTCCTCACAATCGTTGCTATACGTCAGCCCATCACTGTGTCAATCTATCTTTTTGTGGGTCTTTCTCTTTTTTTGCAGACCCTCTACTTTACCAAGTATGATGTGCTTCTCCAGGGACTGATCTCTCCTGAAAACATGTCCAAAGTACATGAGACAAAGTGTCACTATCCTCACTTGTGGGGAGGACTCTGGCTGTACTTTCTCCAAGACAGATTTGTTCGTTCTCTGGCAGTCCGTGGAAATATTCAATATTCTTTGTCAACACCACAAGTCAAAGGCATCAACTCTTCTTTGGTCTTCCTTATTCATTGTCCAGCTTTCACATGCATATGAAGGGATCAAAAATACCATGGCTTGGGTCAGGTATACTTTAGTCTTCAAAGTGACATTTTTGCTCCCTAACATTTTAAAGATGTCTTTTGCAGCAGATTTGCCCAATCTCTATCTGATTTCTTGACTGTTGTTTCCATGGTCACTGACTGTGTATCCAACTAAAACAAAATCCTTGACAACTTCAATCTTTTCTCTGTTTATTATGAGATTGCTTATTGGTCCAGTTGTGAGGATTTTTTTCCCATCATTTATATTTACCTCACTCTTTCAAAGATAATGATTTAACATCTTTACTCTCTCCTCAAATCTCCAGATTTCCCTGTCTCATCTCCCTCTTGACTGATGACTTGCCACAGGCAGTCAGGCCAACAGAAAACTACCTTATCGTTTCCACTAATCTACCTGGATCTTAAACATATTCTGTATTCCCTTCTGCAGTTAACAATGGAAAAAGTTTTCCTGCTCCTATCTAAATTTTCCTTTAGATCCCAAGCCCTGTTGCTTTTGCAAAAACTTCTTTCCACTATACCTTTTCTCTCATTCTTTCTGCCTTTATCACACCAACTTCAGCTTCTCTACTAAGTGAGGTTGACAGGCATGTAAAAATGGTTTAAACTGTCACCCAGTGAAAACAAGAACAATAAATGCTCTAAAATAAAACAAAACTCCATGGACCCTATAAACCCCTTCAGTTAACACATTTCTCTGCCCTTTTATAGCAAAATGCCTCAAAAGTGCCTGTCTTCTCTTTACCCCACTTCATCTCCTCAATCCACTCTAGTCCAGTTTTCATTCACATTAGTTTATGTAAACAACTTTTGTCAAGGCCACCAATAGCTATTGTGACCACACAATTTATCATCCACACTGGAACATTTCTGAATAAAATAAGTATTAACCAGACAGAATCCCAGGATAATAGGTATAAAATGGGACTGTCCTGAATAAACTGGGAATAATAATGTACTCAATGCTGTGGTTAAGATAACCAGTTGCTAACCAAGGTTTACAGTTCAAACTCACCAGCCACTCCAGGGAAGATGAAGCAGTCTCCTTTTGTAAAGGTTTATAGCCTTGGGAATCCTATGAGATTTCTACTCTGGTTCTACTCTGTCCAATAGAGTCACTATGCATAGGAATCAACCCAAGGGCAGTGGGTTGGATGTCACTTACCATAGTCAATTCATAATTCACTCCATTCACTTTCTTGACCTATCAGAAAAACCTGACAGAGCTGACCAGCCACTCCTTCTTGAAACATTTTCTTCTCCAGAACAAGGGTTCTGTGACAGAAAAATAGGAGGCTTTCTTCCTAAATTTCTAGCTGCTCCTTCTCCCTTATCTCTTCATCTGAACTTTGGAATGTTCTGATTTTGTCTTTGGCTTTCTTTCTTTCTCTTTCTATATAACCTCTCAAAGTGACTGCACACAGTTCAATAACCTTAAATATCATCTAGATGGTCTTAACTGTCAAATCTACTCTCTAAACTGGCCTTTTACCATCACAGAATCAAATGCCTACTCAATATCCCCACTTATATATCCAACAGGCAAAAGTTAGCATGACCAAAACAGATCTAGTCATTACTCCCAAAAGGTGTCCCCATTCAGTGTCTTCACCATCTCAGACAACAGCATCATTGCCCACGAAACTGCTCAGGACAAAAATACAGGAGTCATCCTTACTGATCTCCTCATCCACCTTCTCATGTAATCCAAATTCTGGTGGGACTTACCTCCAAATATATCTGATGGTGGTTAAGGTTATGTGTCAACTTGGCTGGGCCTGGTTTTGGTGGCTAGGCAGCTGGATGTAGTTATTCCCTATGATGAGCCTGGTAATCAACCCCATGATGGAATCTGCTGTAAGTGGCTGAG
Organism: Orycteropus afer afer; assembly: GCF_000298275.1. NCBI lineage: Eukaryota > Metazoa > Chordata > Mammalia > Tubulidentata > Orycteropodidae > Orycteropus > Orycteropus afer. Next base: position 379,538 of record NW_006922030.1, on the reverse strand, counting down.
TAGCTGCTTGAGGGATGTGGTCTGCTTCCAGTACATAAGAAGAAGCTTTGAGAAAGGTCTCTGAGTTTTTAGGCATACGTGACCTGCATTTATCTGAGTCTTCCCGCAGCAGCCTGCCAATCTTGGGACTGTTTCTGGACTTGAACTAATGGCTTGTTGTGTTGCTTGATAATCTTAGGACTGTGCCATTTTACTTGTTGACCTTGGGTTTGTCAGCCTCAGAAGCCAGCAGCTGCCTGAGTTAAGAGATGCCTCCAGTTCCAGTGGGCTGTGAACAAGAGGCAGAGCAGAAGCCCAAGGTCAAGGGGTCTTTATCCAGCCCCTGGAGCCAGCACTTTAAACTTGGACTTCTAGCCTACTAGACTGTAAAAGAACAAATTCCCATTTGTTAACCCCATCCACTTGTGGTATTTCTGCTATAGCAGCACTAGAGAACAAAAACATATCCCAAGTGTGACTACTGTTCACCATTTTGTGACAGCAACTAGGTTCAAGCCCACCATCATCTACTTGGTCTACTACAAGAGAAACAAGTTGGCCAGCCAACTTCTACTACAACCCTTCACATATCTGACATGATGGGCAAAATGGGCACATATATGGGTATATGCAAGTTGAATGGCCAAGTAGCTATCTTCAGTTGTGGTATGCAACTGAGTGACCACTTCCCACGCTGCATCCATTTGTTTTAATATCTCAACTGGTATTCTATCAATCCCGGAGCCTTGTTTTTCACCTTCAGTGCAGCTTGGCTTTCTTCCTTCAGTATCATCAGTTCTTGATCATATGCCATCTCCTTAAATGGCTGAATGTCAATCAATTCTTTTTGGTACAATGATTTCATGTATCCTTCCATATTTTTTGATGTTTCTTCAGTATTTTGCCCATAAAATCTTTCCATACTGCAACTCAAAGTTTCATTTTTTTTTTCCCTCAGTTCTTCAGCTTGAGAAATGCCAAGTGTGTTCTCCCCTTTTGGTTTTATGACACCAAGTCTTTGCACATTTCATTATAATACTTTGTTTCTTCTTTGAAATCTGTTCAGCTCTTTTACTTCAGCACTTCTACTGTTCATTTTAGCTATTTCCAGCTCAAGAGTAAGTTTCAGAGTCTCTTCTAACATCCATTTTGGCCTTTTCTTTCTTTCCTGCCTTTTTAATGATGTTTGCTGTCTTCTTTTATGATGTCCTTGATGTCACCACACAACTTGCTTCATCTGTGGTCACTGGTGTCCAGTGCCTGAAATCTGTTCTTCAAATGGTCTCTAAACTCAGGTGGTATATACTCAAGGGCATATTTTGGCTCTCGTGAACTTGTTTTAATTTTCTTAAGTTTCACCTTAAACTTGTACATGCAACTGACGGTCTGTTCCACAGTCAGCCTCTGGCCTTGTTCTGAATAATGGTATCAAGCTTCTCCGTGATCTGTTTCCACAGATGGAGTCAATTTGATTCCTATGTATTCTGGCAAGGTCCATGTGTATAGCTGCCATTTATGTTGTTGAAAAAAGGTATTTGCAGACCACTGAGATGAAGATTCGGCCAAATGCAGGATACCTATGTGCCAAAAAGCTCCAGAGTTCTTTGTCAAAGTTGTCTTTTTATATACTAGAAGCAGGCAACATCCCTAAAAGGCAGGTACTCCAATAGATTCCATCATGGAGTTGGTTACCAGTCTCATCATGGGGAATAACTACATCCAGCTACCCAGCCACTCAAAACCAGGACCAGCAAAGTTGACACAAAATTACCATAATACTCAAGGTCTATTTTGTTGTTGTGTACTTTTGGTCTTGCAAAATTCTATCATGCGATCTCTGGCATCATTTCTATCACCAAGGCTTTATTTTCCAAGTACTGATTCTTCTTCATTTCCAATTTTTACATTCCAATCACCAGTAATTATCAATATATCTTGATTGCATGTTTGATCAATTTCAGATAGTAGTTTACAAAAATCTTTAATTTCTTTATCTTTGGCATTAGTGGTTGGTGTGTAAATGTTAGTAATAGTCATAGTAACTGGTCTTCCTTATGTTGTTGTTGTTGTTATGTGCCATCGAGTCGGCCCCGACTCATAGCGACCCCTCCTTGGGTTTCCGAGGCAGTATCACTACAGAAGTAGGATTGCCCAACCTTCCTTCCGAGGAGTGGCTGGTGGGTTTGAACCACCAGCCTTCTGGTTAGCAGTCAAGTGCTTTAGCCACTATGCTACCAGAGCTCCTGGTCTTCCTTATAGGCATACGGATATTACCTTATCACTGCTGTACTTAGGACAGATCTTGAAATGTTCTTTTTGACAATGAATGTGAAGCCATTCCTCTTCAATCTGTCACTCCTGACATAGCAGACTGTATGACTGTCCAATTCAAAATGACCAATAACAATCCATTTCCATCCAATAATTCCTAGGATGTCGATCTTCAAGCATTCCATTCAATTTTTGACAACTTCCTAAATTTTCCTAAATTCAGTTTATACATTCCACATTGCAATTATTAATGGATGTTTCCAGTTGTTTCTTCTCGAGTCACGCCACATCAGCAAATGAAGGTCTTGAAAGCTTCACTCCATCCAAGTCATTAAAGTCAACTCTAGTTTGAGGAGGCAGCTCTTTCCCAATCACATTTTGAGTACTTTCCAGGCCAGAATGGCTCTTCTGACAATATATCAGGTTAATATTCCCCTGCTATTTATAACATTTTCACTGGCCAGCATTTTGAGAAGCAGATAGCCATGTCCTTTTTCCCCAGTCTGTCTCAATGTGGAACTTCCAATGAAACCTGTCTCCCATAGGTGACCCTGTTGGCATTTTAAACATTAATGGCATAGCTTACAGTATAACAGCAATGCACAAGCAACCACAGTATGACAAACTGACAAATAAGTGGTGGCCCTCAAAGAGTACTAATGTAAAAGTGTCCTGTTTATTTAGCTATGTGTTTATTATTTGTCTCTCCCTCATCCCCTTCCACAATGTAAAAGCTTTCATGACAAGGATTTTATCTGTCTTGCAGTAAGAATACAGACTCTCCATAATCCCAAACTTACTTGGCTGTGGTTTTCATAATGCTCCCAAGTCTTTCCAGACAATGTGGAACACAGAAGCTGCAGACTGGAGTCTGTGTTTACTCTGCACTGTTCCTCTGGATCAAAGACACTGTCACCAGCCTAATAGCAAGTAGCAGCACCACAAGATTCCTGTTATAGTGCTTCCTGTAGCACCTCACTCAGCCCCGAGTTGTCACTTACTCTTGAACATTTTAATTTGGAATGTATGCCACCCTCAGTTTAAAACATATTTGTTGAATGAGTATTTGCTATGACCATGTGCCACTTTGACACCCAGGTCAGCACACCTATTCTTGGCCCCAATCATTTCTGGCTCAAGCCTCACTCTCAATCAGCATGTCTCACCTATGCATAAACCAGTGATCTAATGACTAACACCCTACAAGCTCTTACATATGGAAGAACACCATTATTTTCCTTCTGTAAATGTGAAAATGAGGTTCAAAGAGGTTAAGGAATTTAGACAAGCTCACATAGCATTTAAATGGCAGAGTCAAGATTCAAATCCAGTCTAAATGTGTTTTCCGTTATGCTTTGCTTCTCTGTTCAGTTTCTGTAGTGCTAAGATCTAGCACAGGACCCATTTTAAAACATTTGCTTCAATGTGAAATTTATAGTTTTGCTACATGCATTTTGACTCCTCAGCTTTTGGGTATTTATTTTGGCCTGCTAAAAGTAGGTAAGTTTTTCACTTGATGTAAGTGTGAGAAAAACAAAAATAAGGCCATTACTACTAGATGGTGCCAACGTAAGTAAATGCTCTCAGTCCTAGTTAAGACATACTCCATTAACGCCTATTTAATTGATGTTGTTGGTGTTGTTAGTTAGGTGCTATCAAGTCAGCTCGGACGCATAGTGACCCTATGTACAACAGAACGAAACACTGCCCAGTCCTGCGCCAGCCTCACAATCCTTGCTATACCTGAGCCCATCATTGCAGCCACTGTGTCAATCCATCTTACTGAGGGCTTTCCCCTTTTTCACTGACCCTCCACTTTTCCAAGCATGGTATCCTTCTCCAGGGAATGGTCCCTTCTGACATGACCGAAGTAGGTCAGACAAGTCTGGCCATTTTTGCTTCCAAGGAGCATTCTAGCTGCACTTCTTCCAGGACAGATTTGTTCACTCTTCTGGCAGTCCTTGGTACTTTCAGTATTCTTTGCCAACACCACAACTTAAAGCATCAAATCTTCTTCGGTTATCCTTATTCACTGTCCTGCTTTCACATGCACATGAGGCTAGTAATATCTTAAATATCCATTTTCTTAAAAAAAAAATTAATGGGAATTTCATTTCAGTGTTTATCTACTCAATTCAGAAGTAATCTTTACCAACCTCCACTTAATCTGCTCACCTGATTAACCTTCTCCCCACGCCCTCTGTGAGGTGTACTTTAATGTGCTTGCACAGTTCTGCATCTCCAGAGGAGTTGTATTTTACCAACTCATGCTCCCAGATCTGTTTATGACACTTATACCTGTTACTGAAATAACATTATTTAAATATATGTAAATCCAACAAAATGTGAGTGCAATAACAGTTGATTCTATGAAAATTACGTCGAATGCTTTATGAGGAGTTAATCAATATACTACTACAAAAACATTTTTTAATTAGTAGGAAATGGCAGAAAACTGTGTAGGAATTAAAGAGAAACTGTATAATTTGAAGAAGACACTGAACTTTTTTCAAGATTTCTTTTCAAGTTTCTCAGTTTTTGCCGCATTTAAAAACAACTGGAAAATTGTAGTTGATGTATCATTAAAGTGTGGTTTCTATAAGAAAGAAGAAAGAATACGTGGCTCTGCAATCAAGTGACCATACTTATTCTCACAGAAAGACTGACATAGAATTATACATGTACGTTGTTGTTGTTGTTGTTATGTGCTGTCAAGTTGGACCTGACTCACAGCGACTCCTTTCTGAGGTGGTATCACTACAGGAGTGGTATCACTCCTTCTGAGGAGTGGCTGGTGGGTTTGAACTGCCAGCCTTCTTGTTAGCAGTAGGTTTAAAATATTTTGGATATATACGTATCTTTTTTCCCCCCAATAATTTCCCTACTTGAATAGCTTTTTTTTTATCGCTAAGTGATCAACTACAATAATAGCCTTTATATTGTGTTATTTCCTCCTGATGATGACAGTCTTTTAGGAATATCTCATAAATAAAACACTATCACAACACCACACTTTTTAGTTGTTGTTGTTACTTGCTGTGGAGTCAATCCTGATGCACTGCAGACCCTACGTGTGCAAAGTAGAACTGCTCCAAAAACAAACCCACTCTACCTCATCAATAAAATGGACACACTATATCGAACTGTCTACTGTACTGAGATTGTATTAAACATTCTAATGTTTATTCCCAACAAATGATTTTATGTCACTTGAAAAGAATTCAATTTAAATTAAATTTCTTTTCTAAAGGAATGAGATATTTCTGTCTCAAATAATTTCAATTTATGCAACATATAAAGTTCATGCAATATTTAAAACCCATCCATTCAAAATTATCAGGTGCTTCTTAAATTCTTATATGATGATAAAAGTTCTAATGTAGACAGAAGCTGTGGCTGAACACTCATAATAATTTGGGACTGAGAGCATTTACTTACATTGGCACCATTTATTAATGTCTTTGTTTTTGTATTTCACACTTACATCAAGTGAAAAACATATCTACTTTTAGCAAGCCAAAACAAATACCCAAAAGCTGAGGAGTCAAAATGTACATAACAAAGCTATAAATTTCACAATGACACAAATGTTCTAAAAATTCAAGATCTTTTAGGATTCTCCAAATGTGTTAATCAATACACCTAATGAAGAAGCATAAATCTTGGAAACACTCTGGAAAATGAGAAAAAACAAAAATTTCATTTATAAAGGTACCTGTATTTCCAATAGATAAATTTTCTTTATAGGCAATATTAGTTAATGACAGAGCTACTAATCCTACTATCAAAGGCACCATGGGAAAAATAGAAAGGACACAGGTTTTGGTATCAAATATGGCTCAGATCCAAACTCTTAGAACTTAATAGTTGCTGTGTAATGCTGAAAGAATTTCTTAACTTCCTTGAGTCTATTTCCTCTTTGCAAAAATGGGGATAGCATCTATTTTACATGATGGCGAAAACATATGTGTGTGTGTGTGTGTGTGTGTATAAAATACCTAGCAAATAGCTAGAGATAAACCCATGTGAAAAATCAAGGTATATACACACACCATACATATAGATATATAAAAGCCAATTATTCTTTATACTTTTGGAAGATGGAAAAGGTACAAGAACTCTCAAGTGTGTGAAAAACTTTGTGTACTTAAGCTTATATGCACTTTACTTTGAAAAGGGTCCAGTTTTCCATCAGGTTTTCAAAGGTGTCTATAACCAGAGAATATTTAAAAACCCACTTTAGAATACCCATTGCTTTAATTTCTCTGTTCCAAAATTTATAAAGTTAATGTTTGCTTGGAAACTCTAGACACAAGTTAAATTTTAATTCGCTCAACAGCAACAAGAAAGTTGAATTAAAAGCAAGGTCATGGTAAAATATGTTTTTTTTCTTAATCACTTTTTGTTTTTTGTAAGCATGAATTTATTTAGATGAAATCATGCTCCAATTTTGTCATGTAGTAATCATATATCGAAACTCAAAATCAAACTTTAAAAATCTAAACAAAAACAACAGCAGTTAACAATAAAAATGAAATTAGGAAAACCTGAAATAGTCAAGTTAAGTTAAAGCTCTACTGCTTTGGAGTTAATTTTTCAAATTACTACATTCCTTCATTCCTACTAAAGTTAACAACCTTTAATTCAAACAGCTTAAAGCTCTACTGCTTTGGAGTTAATTTTTCAAATTACTACATTCCTTCATTCCTACTAAAGTTAACAACCTTTAATTCAAACAGCTTAAAGCTCTACTGCTTTGGAGTTAATTTTTCAAATTACTACATTCCTTCATTCCTACTAAAGTTAACAACCTTTAATTCAAACAGCTATTATATAAATATTTTAAAAAATGTGTGTACCAAGGAGACTCTAAAGAATCAGGGAAGGGATCTTAAGTTAGGAATCAGGAAACTAGGTTTATACTCCTATCTGTCACCCAGTAGCTTTAAGACAATGGCACTGTGATCCTACAACAAAACATGCAATCCCCAAAATAGGTTACTAACATACTTGCTACCCTAAACTTGTGTTTTATTACTAAAATACAAAAGGGAGCTTATATGACAAGAGATTTGATCCTAAGTCTAACAAGAAACATACCTACCACAAAAACCACTTGAATTACAAAAAAAATTCCCTACTGTCAGTACTCTGTTGTTAATCACAGTCCAGGCAATTTTGACTTACAGGGACCACATGTGACACAGCAGAATTGCCTCATAGTATTTTCTAGGCTGTAATATTTATGGGAGCAGATCACTAGGCATTTCTCTCATGGGGTACTAGGTGTGTCCAAACTGCCAATTTTCTGATTAGCAGTTCAGCACTTAACTGTTGTGCCACCAGGACTCCTTGTCATATAGACTCACAGCATGTCTTAGTTTAACAAAGCATCAGAACCCCACCATCATGATCTTTTCCTCAAGGTTGTCGGCACTTACAAGGAAGATTTAACAAAGTTTAGAGAAATAAGTATACACAGAACAAAGAGCAATTTTAAAAAACCAAAAACCAAATTCACTGCTGCCAAGTTGGTTCTGACTCATAGCGACCCCTCCTTGGGTTTCTAAGGTGGTATCGCTACAGAAGTATGGCCCCGTCTTCCTTCTGAGGAGTGGCTGGTACGTTTCAACTGCCAGCTTTCTGGTTAGTGGTCAAATGCCTTAAGCGTTATGCCACCAGAGCTCCTAAGAGCAGTTTGGTGTATCTATTCTAAAATCCATTTTATTTCTAAACTGCCTTTTCCAAAAGAAATATCTTTCAAAGGAATATAAAATAAGGTTTACATACAGGGATATCCCTATCCTGAAGAGATCCAAACTAAAACAGCAACAATAAAAATCTATGCAAATGTTAGGTATTTAATAAGGCTGCCAAATACACTCTATAGCTGAGCAATATACCCAAAAGGCAAATTAACAAGAGGTTTTCTAAAAGGCTGTGGTGAGTAGTATTTCAGGACTGCAATGTGATAGTTATTAAAACAAACATGGGAGGCATTCTCCTGGTTACTAATAGGTCCATGTCCCCAGTGCAAGAACTACTACAAACACTCTTGGCTGAACTCCCACAGTCTAATCTCTCTGGCCTAAATCATCTTTTGCAATTTTCCTCCATGTTACCATTAAGTGAATTAAGAAACTAATCAATTATTTGTTGAAGGTCAGATATACTACAGCACAATGAACCCCATGCCACCAATGGATAAAAAGAAGGTGTGGATAGAAACTAAGATAAAATTCTTGAAAACAATGCCTGAGAATCTAGCAAATATTATAACTGTACAGAAAAGAGCAGGGGCAGTGGTAGTTCATTGGTAGGCTTTTCTTCTTCCACGTAAGAGACCCCAGGTTTAATCTCTGGCCAATGCACCTCAAGTTTAGCCACCAGCCCTCTGTCAGTGGGGGCTTCGTGGTGCTATGATGCTGAAGAAGTTTCAATGGAGCTTCCAGACTGCGAATGACTAGAAAGAAGAAAGGTTCTTGACCTACTTCCAAAACCAGACATGAAAACCCTATGAATCACACCAGTCTGATCCCACTGTGCATTGGGTCACCATAAGTCAGGGCTGGCTCAACAACAGGTAACAAGAACATTAGCACAGAACAGAAAGACATGACACACTGGTACTGTTACCACAGGATATATAGCAAACATTTTTTTCCACGTCAAAAAAATGTTCATCTAGCATCTGATTCAATACCTTGATACACAACCCCAATACTAATCAAGGCTTTTCAAATGCTTAAAGTCATAAACAAGACTTCCAAGCAAAGGCTAATGAAGCCATCTGGGAAAAACGACCAGGAGGTCCTACCATCGCCAGTGTTTCAGATTGAACAATTGTCAGCACTTCTTTTATTTATTTATTTTTTTAATTGCCTAACAGAGAACTGACTCCAAAAGCCAGATCCTCTGCTGACATCCAGGCCCCCATGGAGCCTCTTTCTTCCTAGTGCTTAATTCTTTTTTTTCTTTTTTAACTGTGGTTTGGGTGAAGATTTACACAGCAAATTCACTTTCCATACAGCAGTTCACATATACTTTGTCTCATGTCATTCACCACAGTTTACCACAATGCAACAACTCCCCTCCCACTTCCTCCCCATAGTTACCTCTTCCC
>NW_006922030.1:362047-366484 GCF_000298275.1 Orycteropus afer afer | reverse complement strand
ATCGCTCGGTATCGCTGCCAGACCGCAGCTCGCTCTGTCTCCTTTTTTGGTATTTTCACCCAAATTCTTCTGCTATTTGGGGTTTAGTCCACTTCTATATCCTCCCCTTCAAGGCTCAGGGGTCCAGAATTATCTTCTGTGTCTGTGTTAATTGGTTTCCCTTTTCTTTGTTGAAGAGGGTCTATGCAGTCTTTTTGCCTAGTCCACCATCTTGCCGGATCTCCCCCAGGTGCTTAATTCTTATCTCGTCAGCACTTCTTAAGTTAAAAGTACAAAGATATCAGTCTTCAAATTCAAATATTTTGCACCACATCTCAACTAATTACAAAGGACATAATGTTGGACCCACAATTTCCTATTTGTGCAAGAGGAATTCAGAGATTATTTCTTAAACATTTATTTCTATTTCTTTTTGCTATTCTCAAAGCAGTGTTCCTACTGGAAGGAATATAACTAAATAAAAATTTTAGATGCCAATTTGACATATCTATCAAAAAGTAAAGCATTAATATATTCTTTGATCTACCAATTTCATCTTAAGTAATCTAAACCATGAAAATAATGGATGCAAATATAAAAATGTTCACTGTAGTATTTCTGTAAAGTGAAAAATCATACACGCAGATTAACATACAGGATTCCACACAAAACAGTGAGCTGAATGCCTAAGTATTGATGTCTAAAAACCTCTAAGATACCTTGTTCAGTAAAAAAAAACAAGTTGCAGAACCACATATATAGTAAAAACAAATTTAAGTGTGTATGTGAGTGTGTGTATGTGTGAATAAATGTACAGAAAAGGGTCTGAAACAATTCATACCAAACTGGTAAGAGAGGTTACCTATTGAGAAAGAAAAACAAAACAAAAAAAAAGGATCAATGTGTGTGCGTGAGTGTGGAGGGAGAAGAGCAATTTTGAAGATGGACATTTACTTTTTATTTCATATGCTGTTGTCATTGTGTGTCCTCGAGTTAATTCTGACTCATGTTTAGCAATCCCACATATCGTTATTATTTAGATGTTTACATTATATCTATAAAATATTTGTTCTGTACAGGAAGAAAGATGAAATGTCAAATTTTAGCTACACTCTAGAATCATTTATGGAGGATGCTTTAAAGAGTAAAATAAGTAAAAGCTGTTAGCAGTGAAAAACACCCCTTGTAGACTTTCCCTTCAATGGAATAAAGAAAAATTGTGGGTGGCATCAATCAGTAATTATAAATGAATATGACAGTGTATTCATGAAAGAACAAGCATCATTCAAAGAACTAAAGAACTTGTACCTCAGAACTTCAAGAATATAAAAGAAATTGAAATCATAAACATTAAAAAAGATGTAATCTTTCCAAACTTCCCTTTGAGATAGGATTTTAACAATGAATCCTATTACTTTGGTACAAAACGAATACTGTGGAGATATGTTTGTTTGTTTGTTTTTTGGCATGTATAAAGAGCTAAAGGGTATGAACTGTTTACTCTTACCTGTACATTTTCTTCTGTAACCTGAATTTCTGCAGTGTAAACATAATCAATTAGCATCCTCAGGGTCCAGCCGTCAACCTCTTTTATTCGAACTCTCTTTGCTCGACTCTCACTCATCTCACCTAAAACACAAATGAGTAAGAGTAAAGCTACAGCAAGGAACTGTTGAGAAAAATATCAATGCCAGATTAGGTTAATCCATCCACTTGCCACTGAGAATCCAGTAGGAAGCTTGTTGTTGTTCTTAGGTGCCGTCGAGTCGCTTCTGACTCATAGCAACCCCATGCACAGCAGAACAAAACACCGCCCAATCCCGCGCCAGCTCCATGATCCTTGCTATACCTGAGCCCACTGTCACAGCCACCATGTCAATCCATTTTGTCGAAGGCCTTCCCCTCTTTCATCGACCCTCCACCTTACCAAGCATGACATCCTTCTCCAGGGAATGGTCCCCTCTGACAACATGACCAAAGTAGGTGAGACGAAGTCTGGCCATCCTCACTTCCAAGGAGCATCTCGGCTGCACTTCCTCCAGGACAGATCTGTCAGTTCTTCTGGCAGTCCATGGTACCTTCAGCATTCTTTGCCTCAAAAGTATCAACTCTTCTTCTGTCTTCCTTATTCATTGTCCAGCTCTCACATGCATACAAGGCTACTGGAAGTATCATGGCCTGTGTCAGGCACATCTTAGTCCTCAAGGAGACATCCTTGCTCCTCAGCACTTGAAACAGTTCCTTCGCAGCCAACCTGCCCAGTGCTACACGTCGTCTAATGTCCTGACTGCTGCTTCCATTGGCCTCAATTGTAGAACTAAGCAACACGAATTCTCTGACAACCTCAATCTTTTCTCCATTTATTGTGATGTTGCTTACTGGTCCAGTTGTGAGGATTTCTTTCTTCTTTATGTTGAGATGTAATCCATACTGCAGACTGTGTTCCTCAATCTTCATCAGTAAGTGCCTCAAGTCATCCTCACTTTCAGCAAACAAAATTGTATCATCAACGTATTTCAGGTTATTAATGATTCTTCCACCAATCCTGATGCCACATTTTTCTTCATATAGTCCAGCTTCTCGGATTATTTGCTCAGCGTATAGACTGAATAAGTATGGGGAAAGGATACAATTCTGATGCACTCCCTTCTTGATTTTAAACCATGCAGTGTCCCCTTGTTCAGTTCAAACGACAGCCTCTGGTCAAGGTACAGGTTGCTCATGAGTACAATCAAGTGTTCAGGAATTCCCATTCTTCTCAATGTTATCCATAATTTGTCATGATCTACACAATCAAATGCCTTTGCATAGTCAATAAAGCACAAGTAAACATCTTTCTGGTATTCTTTGCCTTGAGCCAAGATCCATGACAAAAACTGCATGCAATATAACACCTGGGGCTATAAGATCAGTATTTGATGCTATCCATGCTTTTGAGAATTTTTTTTTTTTTTCTTTATGGATTTCTACTCATGACTGGCCACCACTTGTCTGCCAGTCTGTTGCACTGTGGTGGCTTGCATGTTGCTGTGAGGCTGAAAGCTATGCCACCAGCATTTCAAATACAGGGTTACCCATGGTAGACAGGTTTCAGTGAAGCTTCTAGACTAACAGACTTGGAAGAAGGAAGGGGCCACCTACTTCTCAAAGAACTAGCCAGCAAAAACCTTACGAGCAGCAGTGAAACACTGTCTGATAAAGTATTAGAAAACTTGATGAACATCCCTGAACATCTCAGGGCCAAAAGATGAGCCCCTCAGGTCAGAAGGAACTCAAAATATGACTGGGGAAGAGCTGCCTCCTCAAAGTAGAGTTGACCTTAATGATGCAGATGGAGTAAAGCTTTCAGGACCTCCATTTGCTGATGTGGCACAAGTCAAAATCGGAAGAAAGAGCTGCAAATATCCATTAATAATTGGAACATGGAACATACAAAGTATGAATCTAGGAAAATTGGAAGTTATCAAAAATGAAATTGAATGCATAAAGATCATATCCTAGGCATTAGTGAGCTAAAATGGACTGGTTTTGGCCATTTTGAATCAGACAATCATATAATCTACTATACTGGGAATGACAAATGTAAAAGGAATCGTGTGGTATTGACTGTCACAAAAAATGTTTCAAGATCGATCCTGAAGTACAATACTGTCAATGATAGGATAATATCCATATGTCTACAAGGAAGACCACTATTATTCAAATTTACACACCAACCACCAAAGCCAAAAATGAGGAAACTGAAGAATTTTACCAACTTTGTTGTTTGAAACTGACCAAATATGCAATCAAGACATGTTGATTATTACTGGTGATTGGAATGCAAAAGCTGGAAACAAAGAAGAATCACCAGTAGTTGGAAAATATAGCCTTGGTGATAGAAATGACGCTGGAGATCGCATGATAGAATTTTGCAAGACCGACGACTTATTCACTGAAAATACCTTTTCGGAATAACATAAAAAGCAGCTACACACATGGACATTGCCAGATGAAATACAGATGGACTACATCAGTGGAAAGCGGTGAAGAAGTAGCTCAGTATCTACAGCCAAAACAAGGCCAAGAACTGACTGCAGAACAGATCATCAACTGTTAATATGCAAGTTCAACTTGAAGTTGAAGGCAATTAAAACAAGGCCACAAGAGCCAAAATACGACCTTGATTATACCCCACCTGAATTTAGAGACCATTTGAAGAACAGATTTGACACAATGAACACCAATGATCAAAAACTGGAAGAATTGTGGGACGACATCAAAAACATCATCCATGAAGAAAAGCAAAAGGTCATTAAAGAGACAGAAAAGAGGTTTCCAGCCAAACAAAGTACAGGCACGTGAGTTAAACATTTACCTCAAGTAGACACACACCCTGGAGAGAACAATCATGGGAGAAGGAAGGGCTGCTTATGCACAGGGAGCCAGCTCAGGGCGCAGAAGAGTATGGAGGGATGG
>NW_006922030.1:349766-360298 GCF_000298275.1 Orycteropus afer afer | reverse complement strand
GATAACTATGGGGAGGAAGTGGGAGGGGAGCTGTTGCATTGTGGTAAACTGTGGTCAATGACATGAGACAAAGTATATGTGAACTGCTGTATGGAAAGTGAATTTGCTCTGTAAATCTTCACCCAAATCACAATAAAAAAAAAATAATAATAAAATAAAAGAATCAATGGTATTGAAGGAAGAAGTCAAAGATGCACTGAAGGAATTAGTGAAAAACAAGAGTCCAGGAATTGACGGGATACCCTCTGAGATGTCTGAATAAACAGATGCCATGCTGAAGATGACTTGAAGCACTTAGTTATGAAGATTAAAGACTACAGTCTGTAGTATGGAAAACACTTCAACATAAAGAAAACAAAAATACTCACAAATAGACCAACAACCAGCATCACAATAAATGGAGAGAAGATTGAAGTTGTCGAAGATTTCATATTACTTGGTTCCACAATCAACACAAGTGGAAGCAGCAGTTAAGAAATCAGATGACATACTGCATTGGGCAAATCTGCTGCAAAAGACCTCTTTAAAGTGCTGAAGAGCAAAGATGTCTCTTTGAAGACTAAGGTGCTCCTAACTCAATGAATAAGGAAGACAGAAGAGCAACTGATGCTTTTTGAGCTGTGTTGGTGGTGGCAAAGAATACTCAAAGTATCATAGAGTGCCAGAAAAAACTAACAGATCTGTCCTGGAAGAAGTACAGCCAAAATGCTCCTTGGAAGTGAGAATGGCCAGACTTAGTCTGACCTACTTTGGTCATGTTGTCAGAAGGGACCATTCCCTGGAGAAGGCTATCATGCTTGGTAAAGTGGAGGGCCAGCAAAAAAGGGGAAGGCCCTCAATGAGATAGACTGATACAGTGGCTGCAAAAATGGGCTCAATATAGCAAAGTTTGTGAGGTTTGCATAGGACCAGGCAGTGTTTCATTCTGTTGTACATAGGGTCGCTATGAATCAGAGCTGACTTGATGGCACCTGACAACAACAACAACAACAGTCATGACTGGAAGAGTAAAAATGTTACCACCTTAGGCTAACGGCAATGAGCACTTGCTGTATAAGACCCCCCAGGTTGGCATCACTCATTCAACAAGCATTGGAATGCCTACCTGGGGCACACATGACCTGCAACAGACCCAGAGGCTATGCCCTCAGTGGGAGGATGCAACCTTCATACAGGAAACAGTAAGAAAACCAGTTACATAAGATGACTAGGGAGCAAAGTAAAGAGGAATCAGGCACTAGGCACTATGCTACCAGAGCTCCCAGAAATGGGTTAGTCAATGCCAAAGGCTTGTTACAGAGATCTTCTAGCCCAAGTTTACTTCCTGTTTGTCACCTGTGGTAACTTCATCCTGAACTACTTCCATACTACCACTTATTACTAAAGCCAGGCACATTTCTATATCACTGCTCCCTAAAAAGTGCTGTAAGACTTCACTCTAATACCCATTGAGGTAATTTAATCATTCAGGGATCACAAATAAGATCCTGGCTCATGGAAAGAGACAGGAAAACAGAAGGGACAGCAGCTAGACCAAAGAGGGTGAAAAAGAGTAGCAGCTTTGAGCACCAGTGTTTGGATCACATAAAAGGACTAAAGATATAGGAAAATATAAGTAACCAAATGGTGGGTAAAGGAAGAAAACCTCAATTAAATTCTAAAACCAGTAGAACCAGTTGATGTTAAGTCATTCCTACTCATGGCAACTGATGTGTGTCAGAGTAGAAATGTGATCCACAGCATTTTTAGTAGCTAATTTTTTCAGATGTAGATTACCAGGCCTTTCTTCCAAGATGCATCTGGGTGGATCTGAACCTCCCAGCTTTTGGTTAGCAGCCAAGAGCATTAACCATGTGTACCAGTTTTTGGAGGGAGTCCAAAAGTTAAAGTGAGTATCGTAGGACAACCTTAACAAAAAAAGTTTGGTTCCATAATTCATTATGTTTCAAAAGAAAAACAGCACTAAAAACAATGCCACCAACCATCACTTTCACCTTAATCCAGCATCTCCTATAAGAAATATGATGCAATGTCTTCAAAATTTCTTAAAAGTTCTTTTTTTTTTTTTTTTCAGATATAGGGAACTGTCAGCAACCATAACCTATCACAAAAGCCTACGGGAATTCCTAATTACACAAAATTGCTTTGCAAACACAAACCCTGGGAGGAAAGAAATAATAATAGTAATGTACATTTAACTAAGTACTTCCCTAGAGATTATATCTGTCGAGACAGCAGAAAGCAGCTGCTTTTCCAAGAGCTAAAATATCTCAGAAACTACCCTGCTACTTCCCAACAGGAGAAAAAAAACATCCATCTGTGTTACAAGGGAAGGGGTTCTAAGAAGAGGTACATAATGTCTAGATAGCAGATAAAGAGAGAACTGAGTCATGTATTTGTTGCTACACAAAGTTTTATTTCCTCTTAAAGAAAGCCAAAAACAAACCAAACTCATTGCCATCAGTGGTCAGTGGGATCTGACTCATAGCGGGTTTCTGAGGTGGTATCACTACGGAAGTAGATTGCCCAACCTTCCTTCTGAGGCTGGTGGGTTTGAACCTTCTGGTTCTGATGGCACTATGCCACCAAACCTCCCTCTTAAAGAAAGGAGGGTCAAAAATGGGAAAACAATTCTTCATCCACGTGGAAGGCACCTTCCTGTATCCTACTTTTTCTAAAGCTTGTAGGTGAACACACAAGTTGTAGATAGACTATAAATCTGACTGTAGCACTCAAAAGCCTTCAGATGCTCCCCATAACCTGGGGTTCAAATCCAAGTGTATATTCCTTCCAGGCCTGGCTGTGCTCTGCTATCTAGTCTCATCTCTTTCTCCTTCCAGCCTTAATAGTAAGGATCTTTCTCTATTTATCCACAAACACCACAACGTCTTACCTTGATGTTCTTACTGAGCTTTATCCATTTTGTTCCCCTCTATTCCATCCCAGGGTAACCCCCACTCATCCTTCAAGATTCAGCTGGAACCTCCCTAGGGAGCCTTATCTGTTGGTGAC
This sequence comes from Orycteropus afer afer, assembly GCF_000298275.1. Lineage (NCBI taxonomy): Eukaryota > Metazoa > Chordata > Mammalia > Tubulidentata > Orycteropodidae > Orycteropus > Orycteropus afer. The sequence continues at coordinate 357,286 of NW_006922030.1, read as the reverse complement.
CCAAGGCTTGGGTTAGGCTCCTATTCTGCGCATGCATGGGTACCATGTGCAAATTCACTCTTGTCATACTCATCTCTTCATCTGGTTCTCCCTACTTGCATTCTTGAGCTCCCTGAGAGCAGGAATTGACTCTTTCTTATCTCTGTATCCCACAATGCTTGATTTAGTGCATGCCCAATAAATATTTGCTGGATGAATGTAGATAAATGGAAAGTAAAGCAAATGCCAATTTAAAATGCATTATCTTTACTTAACACAATAAATGTAATTTAGTATTGTGCATAAGCATTCTAGCAATGAAGGATTTAGGCCAACAAACATTAATTAGATATCCATTTTATGCTGCAGGCTGAGATATAAGCACTTTTACTTATAAACAACATACCATGTCTAGTTTTCATGAAAAAAAATTAGAGTCCTCCAAATCATAAGAGCTTAGGGACATATGTGTACCCAGAAACATTTCTACTTCAAGGACCTTTAATCAGGGCTCCTGAGGTCCAGAATGAACTGATAATTTCATATATCCACTCTGAAGTTCTACAAAGTGAGTAAGTTTAAAGTAGCACACCCCAGGATTCATTTCAATTGAAACATTCTATGATTCTAACTTCAGTTATCATTTAGCATATAAAAACACTTGAAAAAATTAAGGATATGATTCAGAACCTTTTACTATACTAAAACCCTGAAAAAAAATGAGTGATAAATTTATAGCTGCATTTAACAAATAAATCTGATTACATTTCAAGTTGCACTCACCATCTACTCTAATCATGCCCTTTTATTCATTGCTACTGCTGGGTTCTAAAGAAGCAACCAACACACAGGCACTTTCAGTCTGGCAAGCTGACCTGAATGCCCCCACCAACCACTCTGTGCAGGTCATGCTAGGTAACTGCCTAATTCTGTAACTAATTGAAGGCAAACATGGTAACTGCATTCTCGTTAGTTTCGGTTGGGTTTACGTAACTGCTAGGAAAGGCTTCCTAGCTCCTAAAAGAGTGACAAAGAAAGTGACAGTCCTTCTCCTTCCTTAAGACATTAGGTTCACTCTCATAGGCATCTTGCATCTCAAAAAAAAACAAAAACAAAAAAAAACCTCACTGCCCTCAAGTCAGATTCAACTCATAGCAACCCCCTCCTTGGGTTTCTGAGACAGTATCTCTAAGGAAGTAGATTGCCCTGTCTTCCTTCTGAGGAGTGGCTGGTGGGTTTGAACCTCCAGCCTTCTGGTTAGTTGTCAAATGCCTTAGGCACCACACCACCAGAACTCCTATCTTACATCTAAGAGGGTAAAATTTTTACTAAGGATAGTAAGAATAGAAAGACAAAAGGAAATATGTCCCTGCTGAAGTTTTCAAGCTGCAGGATCCACTAAAGTTTTCAAGTAGCAGGATACTACTAAAACCAGTTTGAACAGTTTTGTATCATATGCAGCCTAAAGCATTCTGACTATGCTCTTTATTCTCAATATCCTACTTTATTTTCATTATAGCATTCATCAATATCCCAAATTATCTTTCTTTATGTGCTCAGTGTCTCTCTAAACTTTCCTCCTCTCCCCTTGAGGATAAAGACTTGTCTGTCTTCTTCACCTCTATTATTTCCCAGAGCCTAGACAACACCTAAGAGCTCTGGTAGCATAGTGCCTAAGGCACCTGACTGCTAACCAGAAGGCTGGCTGTTCAAACCCACCAGCCACTCCTCAGAAGGAACTACCTTGGAAACCCAAGGTTGGGTCGCTTTGAGTTGGGTCCGACTCAACAGCACATAACAACAACAAGACAACATCTAATACATACAAGATGCTCAATAAACATTTCTTTATAAATGAAAGCATAAATCTTAGATAAAAATAATCTCACAAACAACAAAAAATCTAACTTCTTAATCATTCAAATAGTAATCTATCTTTTCCTATTCTAATTTACCTTACTGACTCATGTTTAATATGACAAAAGAAAAAGCACCAAAAAAAAGGATAGTAAAAATAAAAATTTAGTATTTCTCACAAGATTTAGAAAAAACAACCCAGCAGCACCAAATAAACAAAACGTATTTGTTAAACACATTTTAACAAAATTTTAAGGCCACATTTTTAAAATGCACATTTGTAACAAACAAGTAATCTAAAAACAGAAGAATTCAATTTGAGAAGTTCTTTCTCAAGTAAAATAACTTGGTCTTGCTCTAAATAGGTTCATACTTCACAAAGTAAAAACGTGTGACTACATCAAAGAATTCCTTTTCACCTTCCCTTCTCTACCCAAATACCTGCAACTATGGTGTGTAACAGAATTCTTTTTTAGGTGACATAATTTGAATAAAAAATTTACCTACAATTTAAAGGAGATTAAATACAAGAGCAACAAAAGAATATCAGAATATTCTTCCTTTATCTAATAGGTGAGTCATGGGAAAAGAAAAAAAATGTAGGATAATACCTTCTCACTGTAAACACATCTTCAATGAGTGAAACTATAAATTAAATACGCATTATGTTTGATGGAATGGAAGTATCCAAAGGTCAACTTAGTGTCCTCACTGTATTTTATACAAAAATGTTTAATAGGACTTTAGACCAAATAACTCATATTCAGGCAAAATCTTAAATGAATACTTACTCTAAACTGTATCTTCATATCTTCTTTACCTAATTCCTGCCAAATTGGTGAATATACACAGTGGATTCAAAAGCAGGAAACAGTACAAAGATTGCCAGAAAGGTAAATAGTATATATTGCTAACAAGCCTTAGAAGTTTAGCCTAATAAGCACAGAAAAGACGTTAAAGATCATTAGTCATTAACAACAAAACTAAATACAGGACTTCCGGTAAGATGGAGGAATAGGCAGACAAGCGACACAGACTCTCTTCAACAAAAACAGAAAAACCAATTGACAGATACAGAAGATAATCTTGGAGCCCTGAGCTCTGAAAGGAACTATACAGAAATGGATTAGGAACCAACTAGTGGAATACCCGAACAACAGTGAGTACAGAGATGGTTGGAGCTGTGGACCATCAACTACTCTGATGGGATCAACAGTCTGAATTATTTCCAAGTGGTGTTGGGACCTGAGAATTGACCTAAAGATCAACCCTGGTCGCCAAGGGCTGCAGGGATGACTGTGCTGGTGGCCTATGACTAGGAAGAGAAACAGAAAGGAGGTAGACAACCTGAGCTATTGACTTTCTGCTTCCCGGAGGGCGCAGCCATTTTGATTGTATACACGTGGCAGCCATTTTGGATATTTATAAGTGGCAGCCATTTTAGATATTTAAAGTGACCAAAGGTGCAGCCATTTTGAATGTTTACAAGCGGTGGCCATTTTGGATTTTAAAGTGATAGCATTCTCATTTGGATTCCAGGGACCTAAAAATAGGCTGTGGTCACCAAGGTCGGCAGGGATATACCAGAAGCTGACAACAGTAAAGGAGACGGGTGTTGAGTGTATAAGTGCTGTCAACTAGCAAATAGAGGAGCACAGTACCCTGCTTGCATAGATAACATACAAAGAAAACAAAATCGTGGGCAAGTCACTCCAACATACAATCATCAATTAAGTATAAACACAAAAATGTCACAATGTCTCAGAGACAACAGAGAATCATAGACCACACAAAGAAGCAAGATAAAGCAGGAGAATCAAGAGACCAGGATACAGACCCAAAACACATCCCTGAGGAAGATGAAGCACTGGAACTCCCTGATAAGAAATTCAAAAGAATTATATTTAGGTATCATCAACGAATTGAGAGAAAACACAGAAAAAACCCTAGAACAATTTCAAAAGACAATACAAGAACAAGATGACAAAATAAATGAAAAATTAGAAATGATACAAAATCTACACAGAGAAATCCAGAAGATTAATGACGAATTTTCAGAAATAGATAAGACATTGAATGGGCAAAGGAGCAGAACTGAATCAATGGAAAACAGAATTAGGGAGATTGAAGGCAAATACCTGAATACTTCTTTGGAATTGAATAAATCAGAACAAAGATCAAAACAAAATGAAGAAAGCCTAAGGTTCATGTGGGATACCATCAAAAGGAATAATCCACATGTAATCAGAATTACAGAATACGAAGAGACAAATAAAACCACAGAGAAAACTGCCAAAGATTTGTTGGAAGAGAATTTTTCTGGTATGATGAAAGATGAGAATATATCCATTCAGGAAGTCCAACAAACCCCAAACAGGATAGACCCCAAAAGAAAATCACCCAGACATATCATTATCAAACTTACCAAAACTAAAGACAAGGAAAGAATCATGAGAGCAGCATGGGAAAAACAAAAAGTTACCTACAAGGGACAACCAATAAGACGACTAAGCTCAGATTTCTCGACAGAATCCATGCAGGCGAGAAGACAATGGGATGGTATATACAAAACCCTGAAAGAGAAAAATTTCCAACCAAGAATTATGTACCCAGCAAAACTGTTTCTCAAATATGATGGTGAAATTAGGATATTTCCAGATAAGCAGAAATTAAGGGAATTTGTTAAAACCAGACCAACCTCCAAGAGATGCTAAAGGGTGCCCTTTGGACAGAGAAGCAACAACAGTAAACAACAGCTGACCACTAACACACAGGATGATATATCCCAGAAACCATCTCAGCTATGGAAGTATCCAAAGTAAGTAAGCCTACAAGTTTGGAAACAGGGAACCAGAGACATCAATTGACAAGTAAGGACAACTACAAACCAAAAAGAGGGAAAAAACTGTGTCGTTACAGAACTTCTAGATGGTAGGGAAGTCAAGACAACTACAAGATAGAACAGACTGTTCTACACTTGGGAAGAAAACTATAAATCACAGGGTAACCTCAAAGAAAAAGGATAACCTTCACATCAAAAAAGAGGACCAACATAAATATTCAGCAAATACTAAAACAATAGCAATGAAGGAAGTGATAACATGATTCATAAACAAAAGAAGCTCAGCATAGAAAATTATATGGAACAAAGAAATTGACACCATGAAAAAGCACATAACAAAAATGACAGCAACAAATTCATATTTGCTGATAATTACATATATGGCAAGGGACTTAGAGATAAGATTTATAGCGGAAGAGTGGATGACCAAACTATGGTACATACACATACTGGAATGCTATGCAGCACTAAAGAATAATGCAGAGTCTGCAAAACACCTCATAATATGGATGAACGTGGATGACATTATGCTGAGCGAAATAAGTCAATCACAGAAGGACAAATAAAGTATTAGTTCGTTGTTGTGGAGGGTCAAGGAAAGGTTTATATATGGAGGGAAACTTTCTTTGTTGGTTGCCAGGGGTAGGAGGGAGCACTGCCAAAAAAAAAATGCATTGACCTATGTCACTTTAGTTTTGTATATTTCATGGTACATAAATTTTATTTCAAAAAAATGCATTTAAAAAACCACAAAAACTAAATACAAATTAAAACCATAATTGGATGCCATTTCACCTTTATAGGAATAGCTATGATAAAAACCACAGACAGTAACAAGTGTTGGCAAAGATGTAGAGAAGTAGGAACCTTCATATACTGCTGGTAGCAATGTAAGATGGTGCTGCCATTTTAGAAAACAGTTTTAGCAGCTCTTTAAAAAATTAAGTATAAATTTTACCACATGACTCGGCAATTCCACTCTTTGCTGTCTACCCAATAAAAATAAAAATATATGTCCACAAAAGGATTTGCATGCAAAATTTATAGGACATTACTCATAATAGCCCCAAACTGGAAACCCAAATATCCATCAATTGGTAAATGAACAGTCAAAATGTGGTATATCCATACAATGGAAATTATTTAGTAATTAAAAAAGCACACTAATGATACATACTATGATACAGATGAACCTTAAAAGCATTACGTGGGATAAAAATGTTCTAAAACTAATTTATGGTGATAATAACTTTACTAAAAACCTTTGAATTGTAAATTTGAAACGGGTAAATTTTATTACATGTAAAATATGCCTCAATAAAGTTGTAAAAAATGAAATTTAGGTACTCAAAGTAATTCACAGGTTATATATATCAGAAATTATCACAATATCTCTATTTTGCATCTATTTTAGCAAACAGCAATCTAAAATCTGAGCAAGTACAGAAAGGGTATTGTCAGGTAGAACAAGTTGAACTCTAGTTCACTATTACCAGTTAACTGAGATACACTAGAAATACATCAGCTAAAGTATTAAGAGTAGAGAACCATCAGACAAAAAAGGGAAACTGAAATGTGTTTAGATCATAAAATAAAAAAGCAAGCTAAACACATGATAATGATATGTTCTCCTGTCTCTCTCTAGCATCTGTTTCCCTAGATACCTAATGCCTAAGTTTTGGGAGTTTGGAGAATCTAAGTACTTGAGGAAAAAGGAAAGTATCCTTTATCTTGCAGTTCAAAGTTAGTCACTGAATTTTTTTTTTTGTAAATTTCTTTTAGTCACTGTATTTTTGTTATCCATTGATACAAAACATTTATTCAAATAGAGGGAAAAAGCCTAAAGCTCTCTCAATCTCCTATTCTTACAGAACACAGAGGAAAGCAGTTTAAAAATCTGGAGTTTAAAAAAAAAAAAAAATGATGATCACCATCAATACGAAAATTACTACAAACATAAATTAAGCATTTTCTATGTGCCAAGTAAAGTACTAAGAAATTAATATGTATGAGCTCATTTATTCTTCACAAAATCTTACAAAGCAGGTAATAGCCTCATCTCCCAAACGGGGAAACTCAAGTACAGACTGATCAAGTGAGTCTCCCAAAGGTCTAATAATTCTGATAAGGAAATAGCAACAGCACTTTCTGAGGAAAGCCCATCTAGAGGGGACAGCACTTCACTAAAGAATTACTAATATATTCCAGACGAAGTCCTCTTTTTACAGGCCAAAAGCCTCATTCTAAACAATGTCCAGGGTGCAAAATAAGACATAAACCATGAGACTAAAACGAATACCAATAAACTCAAACTCAAACTCACTGCTTTCGAGTGGAATCCGACTCATTGAGACCCCTCCTTGGGTTTCCAAGGCGATATCACTATGGAAGTAGATGGCCCAATCTTCCTTACAAGGAGTGACTGGTGAGTATGAACCACCAGTCTCCTGGTCAGCAGTCAAATGCCTTAGGCACTACCTGGAGATTAAAATCTGACTGGTCCTATTCTATTATTAGTATTGACTTTTCAAATCAGTCTCAACAGCACCCACCCCAAAAACTTTCACAAACTTGCTAGCCTTGCTACATTCTTGATTATTTAATTCTCGTTAGGAACAACGTGACTGTAATGTGCTGAGATACACCATGGAAAGTTTTTATTAAGCCCATTCTCTCACATGGCCTTCTGTACTTACCTTCATCTGTGTAAATCCTTCACAAACAATAAGTTTCAAGAAACGTCAGACACAGAAAATAACAAATGCTGGCGAGGTTGTGGAGAGATTGGGACTCTCATACACTGCTGGTGGGACTGTAAAATGGTACAACCATTGTGGAAAGC
>NW_006922030.1:301513-348941 GCF_000298275.1 Orycteropus afer afer | reverse complement strand
GTATATGTGAACTGCTGTATGAAAAGTGAATTTACTCTGCAAATCTTCACCCAAATCCTAATAAAAAAAAAAAAAAAAAAAAGAAAGAAACGTCAGACAACTTTCTCGTGGTGCTTTCTCCAACAGCCAGGGCTCTCAATGTTCTCACACCACAGCTCCCACAGTCTGTACTATGTGCTTTTGGCACATAGATCTCCCATGTACTACTCAAAGTATGTACATCTCACCTCTCCAACTACATAATAAGCTACTGGTGGTAAGGAGTATACTGTATTGTTTTTTTATTTCCTGCAGTACCTAAGAAAATGTAAAGTACAGGAGATACTAATAATTACTAAAGGATGAATAGCTTTATATTTTTGCATAACTACATTTCTATTTACAGTATAGGTATTTTCTGCTTGTTCAACCAATACTCTATAACCTCAATGAAAAAATAGATAATAACTTCATTTCTCTATATATTATTACTTTTTTTTTTTTAAATGAGGTTTAGGGTTTAAAGTGTAATGGACATAAATTATTTTCTCCAGAAGTACTAAAACCATTCTGTGTATTTTGAGTTTTCTAAGTAAAATTTAAGCTTGTCATCTATAAACCACCCTATTTTCTTATAGTTCCAAATCAAAAGACATTAAATAGTTGTTTTCACTGTAAACACTGAACAAAGAAAAGTGAAAATCATCAGAAAAAAAAGTAAAATATTAAAAGTACTTTTCTCTGGCCAAAATAGGAAACTGTCAAAAAGCTATTACGAATCCCAATGAGGTAAACTGAGTTCTTGTTGCTTTTGTCGTTGTTGTTGAGTGCCGTAGAGCTGGCTCCGACTCATAGCAACCCTATGGACAAAAGAATAAAACACTGCCTAGTCCGGCACCAGCCTCACAATCAGAATGAGCCCATCACTGCAGCCACTGTGTCAGTGCATCTCATTGAGGGCCTTCCCTTTTTCGCTGGCCCTCCACTTTACCAAGCATGACAGCCTTCTCCTGGGAATGGTCACTTCTGACAACATGACCAAAGTAGGTCAGACAAAGTCTGGCCATTCATACTTCCAAGGAGCATTCTGGCTATATGTCTTCCAGGATAGATTTGTTCATTCTTCCAGCAGTCCATGGTACTTTCAGTATTTATCACCAACACCACAACTCAAAAACATCAACTCTCTTCAGTACTCCTTATTCATTGTCCAGCTTTCACGTGCAAATGAGGCAAATGAAAATACCATGGCTTGGGTTAGATGTACCTTTGTCTTCAAGGAGACATCTTGGCTCGTTAGCACTTTAAAGAGGTCTTTTGCAGCAGATTTGCCCAATGCAATACACCATCTCATTTCTTGCCTGCTGCTTCCATTGGCATTAAATGTGGAAACAAGTAATATGAAATCTTTAATGATTCAAAGTTTTCTTTTATCGTGATGCTGCTTATTGGTCTAGTTGTAAAGATTTTCATTTTATGTTGAGATGTAATCCATACTGCAGACTATAGTCTTTAATCCTTATCAGTAAATGTTTCAAGTCATCCTCACTTTCAGCAAACAAGGTTGTGTCGTCAGCATATCACAGGTTGTTAATAAGTCTTCCTCCATGACATGTTCTTCTTCCTATAGTTCAGCTTTTCGGATTATTTGCTCAGCACACAGACTGAATAAGTATGGTGTAAGGATATAACCCTGACACACTCCCTTCCTGAGTTTAAACCATGCAGTATCCCCTTGTTCTGTTCAAAGGATAGCCTCCTTGTCTATGTACAGATTCCTCATGAGCACAATTAAGTGTTCTGGAATCCCCATTCTTCTCAATGTTATATATAATTTGCATAGTCAATAAAACACAAGTAAAAATCTTTCTGGTATTCTTTGCCTTCAACCAAGATCCATCTGACATCAGCAATGATATTCCTTGTTCCATGTCCTGTTCAGAATCCAGCATGCATTTCTAGAAGTTCCCTGTCAATATACTGCTGCAACCATTTTTGAATTATCTTTAGCAAAATTTTACTTGCATGTGATATGAATGATATCATATCACATGCAAGTAAAATTTTGCTAAAGATAATGATATGAATGATATCATTCCACAATTTTCATTCTGTTGTGTAAACTGAGTGAATATATTTAAATATAAAGGAGGAAAGTTGAGCGAATAATTGTGAGTATGTGTGTATCACAACAAAAGATAAAGATGAAGAGGAATCTAGAATGAAGCAAGAGTGTTTTCCTGCATTACAATGCCTGATTTTATAAAAAATAAAATGTTAATAACAAAAGAAAATGTACGAAGAAAATAAAAGACCAGCTCTATATACATTAAAAATAACACCCACAGCTAAAATATTTCATACCTGTAAACATGGCGTGAAAATAAGGACTACAGGCAGCCAGCACCACTCTATGAGCAGAGATTTCCATGTCTTCGGCCACAATTGTGACATCACACAGCAAATTTTGACTGTTTACAAATCAGAGGGGGAAAATTAATTAACATAATAAATGTGCAAAAATATTACAGTAAAAGTTCGCTATTTAGAAGTCAAAAGTTACTTAAAAAACTGTCATCCATTAGAACAGGATCCCTCAACATGAAACATGAAGAAAACAGTCATGACAAAACCCAACATGCCTTGGGCCCTCACTCAGAATCTTGCTTGTAGCCTTTATTTAATAGAGAAATCTTTTCAAAATTGATCACTGCTTTGTCAACCTAAAGGAAATTAGTGATAGTGAACCATCAGTGAACTGCAAAAGTAGAGGCTGAATTAAGAACACTAACAGAAACAGAACAATTAAGAAGTGGCAGATAACGGTCTGACATTAAGCTGAAGAGAAAATAAAAAACATACAGAAAACTAAATTGTGTCAAAATACCACACACAAAAAAAGAGATGTTAAATGACCTTGGGCCATCACATAAAGGTGTTCCTAACCTAAGCCATCTATTTTCAATTGCCTCATATGCATGTGAGAGCTGGACAATGAATAAGGAAGAACAAAGAAGAAAAGTTGATTCTTTTGAGAGTTGTGGTGCTGGCAAAAAAGTACCACGGCCTGCCTAAAGAACTAACAAATTTGTCCTGGAAGAGGTGCAGCTGGAATGTTCCTTGGAAGTGAGAATGGCCAGACTTCATCTGACCTACTTTGGTTATGTTGTCAAAAAGGACCATTCCCTGGAGAAGGATATCTTGCTTGGTAAAGCAGACGGTCAGTAAATAAGTGGAAGGCCCTCAATGAGATGGACTGACACAGTGGCTGCCAATGATGGGCTCAGGTATAGCAGGGATTGTGAGGCTGGCACAGGACTGGGCAGTGTTTCATTCTGTTTTATACAGGGTCGCCATGAGTCAGAGCCGACTTGATGGAACCTAATACTAACAACAAATTCAATTATATTCATCACTTGGCTGATGAGTGAAAGGCTTTGAAGGTATTTGGGTATGTGAAATTTAATCAGAACATTGTACCAATGCAAATACCTCATTCCTCATGGCCAGAAAACATCCCGTATGTAAAATTAAAAAGCATTTTTCTGCATTAAACATCGGAACAATACACATCCTTTTCCAGTGCACATGGATCATTTTCCAGGATAAACCATATGCTAGGTCACAGAAAAGTCTCACTTCATTTTAAAAGACTGAAATTGTACGAAGTATCTTCACAGACCACAAAGAAATGAACCTAGAAGCTAGAAATTAGTAACAGAAGGAAAACACAAACATGCAGAAATTAAGCAACACATTATTAAACAACAAATGGGTCAAAGAAAAAGACCAAGAAAGAAATCAGATAGTATTGTTGTTAGTTGCCCCTGACTCATTACTGACTCATGGCAACCTCATGAGTGCAGAGTAAAAATTCTCCATTGGGTTTTCAAGGTTGTGACCTTTTGGGAGCAGATTCCCAGGCCTGTCTTCTGAGGTGTCTCTAGGTAAAATACATAAACTACCTAAATTGAATCAAGAAGAAATTTTAAAATCTCAACAGATCAATAACAAATGAAGAAACTAAATCCAGTAATCAAAATCCTCCCAACAATAACAAAAAAGTTCTAGGCCAGATGGCTTCAGTAGGGAATTCTTCTTAAACTCTTCTAAAATACAGATGTGGGACACTTCCTAACCCATTCTAAGAAGCTAGCATTACCCTGATACCAAAGCCAGGCAAAGATACCACACACAAAAAAAGAAAACTACAGACCATTATTCCTTGTGGATATAGATGCAAACATCAACAACAAAATACCAGCAAACTGAACCCAACACCATATTAAAAAGATTATACACCATGACCATACAGGATTTATTGTAGAAATTCAAAGGTGGTTCAACATTAGAAAATCATCCATTGTAATATACCCTATTAACAGAAAGAAGGAAAAGAACTACATGATCATCTTAATTGATACAGAACAAGCATTCAACAAAACCCAACACCCTTTCTTGATGAAAACCCTCAACTAAATAGGAACAGAAGGGAAGTTTTTCAATATGATAAAACCACACAGCTAACATCACACTAAATGGAGAAAGACTGAGAGCTTGAAGTTCAGGAACAAGACAAGGATTCCTGCTCTCATTACTGCCATTTCAATACTGTACTGCTAGAAGTTCTAGCTAGAGTAATTACACAAGAAAAAGAACTAAATGTATCTAAATCAGGAAAGGAGAAGTAAATGATCTCTACCACAAGTGGCATGATCCTATATATAGAAAACCCCCAAGAATCCATAAGAAAGCGATTAGCACTAATCAAAGAACTCAGCAAAGTTGCAAGGTACAAGACCAACACCCAAATTAAGGTAGGTTTCTATACAACAGCAATGAACAACTGAAAGAGAAAATGAATGGAAAATAATTAATTTATAATAGTATCCAAAAAAATAAAGTACCTAAAAATAAACTTAACCAGGGAAGGAAAGACTTAGACACTGAAAACTATAAAATATTGTTGAAAGAAATTAAAGACCTAAATATAGGCAGTTCCCGGATTACAAACATTCAACTTACATACAACCTGTTACAAACCAATCCATTAAGCCTATTGAAATTCAAAGCATATACAACAATTCATAATAACAAACATGCTACTTTGTACTGTGCATCAAAATATTATTACTGTATTATGATGTTAAAATGTTTTATTGTATCTGAAAGTGTTTGTTTAATAGTTTTTTATGCATAGAAAGGTACATTATATACTAAGGCACATTTGACTAACTGACGTTAGATACAAGCTATACCTAGCTGTTAGGATTTAGGTAAAAATTCGACTTAAAGGCAGACTTAGGAACGGAATTCATTAGTAATGTGACTGCCTGAAAACGAAAAGACATCCTGTGTCCCTGAACTGGAAGACTTAGTTAACACTACTCAAAGCAATCTAAAGCAATTGCCATCTGCCTCGGAAACCCAAAGAGGGGTCGCTATGAGTCAGGGCTGACTCGACGGCACATAACAACAACAACAACAACATTTTTGCAGAAATGGAAAAGCTAACACTAAAATTGCCATGTAATTTGGGATTTAAAAAAAAAACAAAACTCATTTCCATTGAGTCAATTCGACTCATAGAGAACCCTCCTTGGGTTTCCAAGGTGGTATCTCTACAGAAGTAGACTGCTCAATCTTCCTTCCAAGGAGTGGCAGATGGGTTTGAACCACCAGCTTCCTCTTTAGCAGTCAAATGCCTTAGACATTACACTACCAGAGCTCCTAATTTGGGATTGCAAGGTCCTAAATAGCCAGAGCTATTATGAAAAAGAACAAAGTAGAAGAACTCGCACACTTCTCAAGTTCAAAATGTACTATAAAATACAGTAATCAAAACAGTCTGATTCTGGTAGAAGAACAGACATATAGAGCAATGGAACAGAATTCAGAATCCAGAAATAAACCTATAAACCAATGACTTTTGACAAGGATGTCAAGTCCATTCAGTGGGAAAGAACAGTCTCATGAGTAAATGGTGCTGAAACAACTGGCTCTCTGCATGCAAAAGTTGGATTCATGTATCACACCATACACAAAAATTAACTAAAAATGGATCAAGGACCTAAATGTAAGAACTAAAATTCTCAGAACAAAATCTAGGGGTAATGTTTGGGGCCTAGTTTTTGACAATAGAGTGTTCCATATGACACCAAAAGCACAAGCAATAAAAGACAAAATACGTAAGTTACACTTCATCAAAATTACAAACTTTTATGCATCAAAGGAGTTCATCAACAAAGATACAACTTACAGAAAGGGACAAAATATTTGGGAATCATATATGTGATAGGGAGCTCTGGTAGTATAGTGGCTAAGGCACTTGACTGCTAACCAGAAGGCTGGCGGTTCAAACCCACCAGCCACTCCTCGGAAGGAAGGTTGGGCAATCCTACTTCCATAGTGATACTGCCTCGGAAACCAAAGGAGGGGTCGCTATGAGTCGGGGCCGACTCGAAGGCAAACAACAACAACAACAACAATATGTGATAAGGGTTTACTATCTAGAATACATAAAGAACTTCTACAACACAGAAGACAACCTACTTAAAAAAAAAAAGACTTGAAAAAATTTTTCACCAAAGAAGATAAACAAATGGCTAATACCACGTGAAAAGATGTTCAATGTTATTATCAATTTGGAAAAAGCAAATCAAATTCACAATGAGATACTACTTCACTCCCACAAATATAGCTATTACCAGAAAAATGAAAAATAACAAGTACTGGTGAGGATGTAGATAAACTGAAACCCTCATCTACCGCTAGTGGGAATGTAAAATGGCACTGTCTTTGTGGAAAAGAGTTTGGGAGTCCCTCAAAAAGTTAAATATAGAATTACCATATGACCTAGCAATTCCATTCCTATGTATATACCCAGAAGGCTTGCAATCAGGTTCTCAACCAGATACTTGTATAGCAATGTTCACTGCAGGATTATTCACAATAGGGAAAAGGTGGAAACAACCCTAATGTCCACCAACAAATGAATGGATAAAAATGTAGTATATATACACAATGGAATATTACTCAGCCATAAAGAGAAAGGAAACTCAGATACATGCTACAACATGGATGAACCCTGAAAACATTATGCTGAGTGAAATAAGTTAGATACAAATGGACACATATTGCATGATACCACTTATAGGAAATACCTAGAACAACCAAATGAATAGAGACCAAAATTTATTACTAATTACCAGGGTGGGCAGAAAGGGGAAATGAGGAGTTATTATTTAAGGTGTACCGAGTTCCTGTTAAAACCAAAAACCAAACTCACTGCCACTGAGTCAATTTCGACTCACAGTGACTCTCACTGGGTTTCCAAGGCTGTAAATCTTTGTGGAAGCAGACCACCTCATCTTTCTTCCACAAAGCAGCTGGTGGGTTCGAACCACCAAGCTTTGGATTAGTAGCCAAATGCCTTCACCACTATATCACCGGGCCTCCTTCAGTTTCTGTTAAAGGTAATGAAAATAATTTGGAAACAAACAGTGGTTGAGGATTACACAACATGGTGAATATAATTAACATCACTAAATTGTATGTGTAAAAATGACTAAAATGGCAAATGTTTCCTTATATAAATACTTTACCACAGTAAAGTTTTTAAAACAGGATGGAAAAGAATGTTTTTAGTAAATGCCCCCCTCCTGGCCCTTTGAATTGGCATGGAAAGAGTGAGGACTTATTGCTTAAGAGGCTATATTCTTAACTTTCTACACTTCAGACAAAAGGAGTACTGCTACAGAGCAGAAGGTCAGCAAAGTCTTCTTCAAAGATGCAAGCAGTAAATATTTTCAGCTTTGTAAGTCTGTCACAAGTGCTCAACTCTACCACTCTAGCATGAAAGACCATAGATAAAATAGGCTTGGCTGTGTTCCAATAATGCTCCACTTACAAAAACAGGTGGGTAGGCCAGATTTGGCTTGTGGGTCACTGTGTGTGGCCACTACTCTGACACTCAGAGTTGGTGTCTTTGAGAACACTGTGAGGCAGTCCCTAAGTGTAATCATTGGCATTCTCATAAGGTGCAGTACCAATAGCAGGACAGTGGTGAAGCCCCTTCTAATAACATTCAGGGCACTAGATATGAACTAGACAGATAAGGAGCACTCATATAGGAGTTAAAATTTTCACAGCTTCCAAATGAATGTATGCATTCAAGCAGAGGAGACTTTATAATAAAGTGAGTATTTATAATTAATTACCTTGCAAACACATTATATTTCTATCTTCACACAGAAGACAGATATGCAAATCTGATTGCCTCAATCTCTCCTTTAATTCTCCATCAATTTTCTATCTCTTGGTTTTTGTTTTCTCTTTTTTCTATAAATTCAACATGTTTATCAGTCAGCTTGAACTTGGTGAGATGCATCAATAAAATGGCTTGGAAACCATTTTATTTAGTAGATTCTATACAACTTTCCATTATTAAAAGAACAGTATAACTTAAACTTACATCAAGTTGGTGGAATTCAATGGGAACATATTTGTAAGCAGTGTGGACAAGTGGGAAACTTGAAGGACTTGATGAAGCTTGTATGAAAATGTTGCTTGTAAGCTACCAGAAAATTATAGCAGGCAGGGCCCCAGCAGGAAATAAGCAGAATGAGGAAGGGGTGGCAACTATGAACCACACACACTTTACAGACACATGAATACAGTACTCAGAGATTTGAAGTGCAGAAAGGAGTTGTGTTTTGCCACACCCATTTCAACCATCAGTAACATGAAAATGGTCATTAGGTTGAGCAAGATAAGACTTAAACTCAGGAGTTTTTTTGCTTGTACTGGAAGATGCACCAGCAATCTTTTTTGCCAGAAAACTAATATGGTATTCAGATATTTTATGGAGAATATCTAACACCACACATAACCTCTAGAAAGTACCACTACGTGCTTTCGAATTAGTTAAAAATGGATATTTTATAATTGGAGGTATAATTATGACTGCTTAATAATGTTTTCTTTAAGGTAATAAAATATCTTTTTGTCAACTGAAGATAAACTTCATCCTTAGTGTATACCCCATGAGATATGAACAGCTTTTAAAGCCAAAATAGCTATTCTCTTGTGCTTATTATGCTTTTTGGAGAGCCTACTGGCATCTATGTAGTGTCCCCTTGTGCTGTTCGAATGACAGCCTCCTGGTCAAGGTACAGATTCCTCATGAGTACAATCAAGTGCTCGGGAATTCCCATTCTTCTCAATGTTATCCATAATTTGTCATGATCCACACAATCAAATGCCTTTGCATAGTTAATAAAACACAAGTAAACATCTTTCCGGTATTCTTTGCCTTGAGCCAAGATCCATCTGACAACAGCTATGATATCCCTTGTTCCACGTGGATTGTGGGGCTGGCGCGGGATCAGGCAGTGTTTTGTTCTGCTGTGTATGGGGTCGCTATGAGTCGGAAACGACTCTACGGCACTTAACAACATAACAAGAACAACACTGGCATCTATCCTCCCTCCAGTCTAGGAGAAACTGTCTGAAAAAGGAGTACTGCAGCATCAGTGGTAACTATATTCCAGGCCACCTGGACAGAAGTAATGCTCACGGAAGGAGCCCTGTTGGCACAGTGATTGAAGTGATTGGCCAGTAGGCAAAAGATCAGTGGTTCAAATCCACCAACCACTTTACAGGAGAAAGATGTGGCAGTCTGCTTCCCTAAAAATTATAGCCTTGGAACCCATATTTGGCACTTCTACTCTGTCCTGCATAGTCACTAAGTGTCAAAATTGGCCTGATGGCAATGAGTAGTAGTAGTAGTAGCATACTGCTCATGGGTGAGGCCAAGGGAGTGGCTCACAAGGCCATATGAGACATCAAGCCAGTCCTATATTAGAGTCATACAAGGTGGCACAATGTTATTAATTTGTAATGCCTTTAGATCAATGTGGAGAACTGAAAAAGTCTACCCTCTACTCTGAGAATAATTTCCTGAATTCCATGGGTTCATAAACAACTAGGTGGGAAAAGTCAGTAGTGTTTATAGGAGGGTACTATGCCAGAGCATTGCCTGCAGATATCATTTGATTTAATCCACACTACAATCTATTATTATTATTATCCCCCAATTTAAGGCTGGGGAAACCAAGGTTAGTGAATAACTGGCCTAATATCTCCCAGTTAGGGTCAAAGCCAGAATTTAAATCCACAGAATCTGACTCCAGAGCCTCTTAACCACTACACAAAACTACCTAAAGTTGTGCGGTGTTAGGATTTTTTAAAGCTTGAATAAATATATAGAATAAAAATTATAAATAACAACTATTTATTAGTTGACATACTCTGTACACTAAAAAAAAAAAAAAAAACAAACCACTGCCATTGAGTCAGTTCATACTCAGAATTGGGTTTCCAAGGCTATAAATCTTTATGGGAGTAGACTGCCTCATCTTCTTCCCATGGAGCAGCTGGTGGGTTTAAATCACCGACCTTCTTCTGGTTAGTAGCCAAATAAATGTCTTATGCACTATGCCACCAGAGCTCCTTATACTATATACTAGGAACTATTTTTCTGAAGTTCAATATATAGCTTATAAAAGGCCCGATTTTAGCAGGCTTTTAAAACTACCCCTAGAGAATACTTAAAAAAAAATAATAATAATAATTTATTCATTCATTTAACAAAGCAGAGCAAAACTATCTCTGCCCTTAAGGTGACCAGTAGTAGAAAAGACTAACACTACAACAGTTACAGGACACAGTGGAAAGCACCATCAAATAGATGCTATAGGAGTAGGGGAGGATCTAAATCAAACTAGGGGTCAGAAAAGGCTTCCTGCTGCTGATGCCCTTAAGCTGGCTTTTAAAACCAAGTAAGAGGTAGCTGGATCAAGAAGGAGCAAGAGAACTCTGAGCAGTGTGTGCTGTGGCCTGGAGATCTGAAGCAACAAATAGAAGGGTGTGAGTGAAGAAAAGGAGGAAAGTGAGTTGGGTATCAGCAAATGTCCTCGTTACCTAGTGCTGCTCTGACAGAAATATACCACAAATGGGATGGCCTTAACAAACAGGACTTTATTCTCTTACAGTTTGGTGGCTTTAAGTCCAAGTTCAAAGTTCCAGGCTCTAGGGGCTGGGTGAAGACCCCTCAACCTTGGAGTCCAGCTCTGCCTCCTGCTCCCGGCCCACTGGAGCTAGAGGCATTTCTTCACTTGGACAGCTGCTGGCTGCTGAGACTGACGAACCCAAGGTTGATAAGTAAAAAGGTACAGTCCCGATATTACCACAGGGCAGACCGTTAATTTAAGTCCATTTTAAGTCCCAAGGTTGGCAGAGCATGGCAGGCTGCTGAACGATGACATGGCTACATGCAGGGTCAAAGTGTGCCATAAGCTAGAGACCATTCCCCAAGGCTTGTCCTTATATACAGGAAGCAGACCACATTCCCTAAGGTAGCTACTCAGCTGCTCACAGTACATTGCACCACGGAATTGATTACCAGTCTCATCAGGAGGAATACTACATCTACCTGCCCAGTCACTCAACCAGGCCCAGCCAAGCTGACACACAAACAGAACTACCACAGCAAAGTTAGCACAAAGTCTCTCCAAAAGAGGCCATCTGGGTTTTGCTCTAGTGGCCAGGAGATAAGGACACAATTCAGTTAATTACATCCTATGCTTATTTTCCTTTTGCCAGTAATCCTTCCTAGTGCTCCAGTTTTGTGATGGAACATAAGTGGAATTATACTTAAACACCTCAAGATCACAAAATTAATTACAATTATTCCTTGATCCAAACGTTCTAGTATATGCTGGCTGGCTATCACACAATTAGCTCAGCCTTACTGGCTTGTTAGTTGATGTTCATTATTTAATAAAGTTAGAATACACCGTCAAAATATTA
Organism: Orycteropus afer afer; assembly: GCF_000298275.1. Classification (NCBI taxonomy): domain Eukaryota; kingdom Metazoa; phylum Chordata; class Mammalia; order Tubulidentata; family Orycteropodidae; genus Orycteropus; species Orycteropus afer. The sequence goes on along the minus strand of NW_006922030.1, from coordinate 337,091 downwards.
TACAGCTACACCTTGGGCTGGTTCACAATGATTCTAAAGGCCATATTACAAATCAAACACATCTTAGATGAGAGAGATCTGACCAACCTTTCTATCTATGAGCCAAAGTTTGAGTATGGCCCATATGTTTTTTCAAATGTGCATACTAAGATGAAGGTGAATGGCTTTTGGGTGAGATAGAGAGGACTAAGAATGAAAAGTCTGGCAATGTAAATAAGAGAAATTTATTTGAGCAGTCTACGCTTAAAGTCTTAGGTGATATGTTTCAGAGTTTATATCCTATTATTTGAAATCTAATGAAGGAACAGGGAGCTCTAGAGGCATAATGCCTAAGGCATCTGACTGCTAACCAGAAGGCTGGAGGTTCAAACCCACCAGCCACTCCTCGGAAGGAAAATTGGTCAATCTACTTCTGTAGAGTTACTGCCTCGGAAACCCAGGGAGGGGTCACTATGAGTCAGATCCGACTCAAGGGCAGTTGACTTTTTTTTTTTTTAATGAAAGAAAAGACTGTAGAAAAAATGTTCTCAGAATAATGGAATAAATAAAAGTTGTTATTTACAAAATTTACCATTTATTCATTCATCAAATACTCAAAGTAACTTGTTGTTTTAGGTACCAATGAATGGATTCCAACTCATAGCAACCCTATATGATAGAACAGAACTGCCCATAGGATTTTCTAGGCAGACATTTTTTTTTTTTAATTTATTTTTTTAAGCTTTTTATTGTGATTTGGGTGAAAGTTTACAGAGCAAATTGGTTTTCCATTCAATAATTTATCCACGTTTTTGTGTAACTGACTGCAATTCCCACAATGTAACAGCACTCTTCCCACTTCCTCCATGTATTGCCATTTCCATTCATCTTTCTTTCCTATCCCTTCCTACCTTCTCAACTTTATCTCTAGGCAAATACTGCCCTTTTGATCTCGTACAGTTTACTGTTCTAAGGAATGTGCACCTCCCTGGTGTTACTGCTCACCTTATAGACTTGTCCATTATTTGGCTGGAAGTTGAACCACAGGGATGAGTTTAGTTCCAAGCATGAAAGGTGACTAAAAGCCACAGTCTCAGGGTTCTACTACTCTCTATCAGACCAATGATAGACTGAATCTTTATAGAAGCAGCAGATCAGCTACTGGATTCGAACTGCTGTCCTTTCATTTAGCAGCCAACAGCTTAACCACTGCAATCCACCAGGGTTCCATTATCCAGAGTGCCTACTAGGTGCCAAGCACTATGTTAGGTCCTATGATACCACAATAAACAAGATAACATCCCTCACAGCAAGGTGTTTACAGTTTAGCAGAGGAGAAAAACAAAGTAACAGGTAACTACAAAATAAAGCAATGATTATTAAATTGGGACAAGTGTAGTGTTTGGGAACACAGAGGATAGGGAAAGACCAACCTTTAATAGAAGGATTTGGAAAGAAGTCGCTTTTAAGATCAAATCTAAAGAAGAATAAGAATTAGATGAGCATTATGCAAAAGTCAAATGACAGAGGAAACAGGACACTCCATCTCCTAAATACAGCAATACAATGAAAACTGGTCATTCTCAGGAAAAAATTACTTTGAAAATGAATGAAACATGACTGAAATAAACTAAAACACCCATTGGTTTTCTGATATAAAACTACTTAATTCCTAGGACAAGAAAAACTTTCTATTGTTTTTTTAAAATACAATGTTTATCTTCTTCAAGTAAAATGTGCCATCAGGTTATGAAATATAAAAATAGCTACTAGTTACATGAAAAAAGAATTTGCTTTCTCTGGGGCAGGGGAATTTATATGGCATCTGTCTAACTTTCTTCTTACGGTTCCAGGGAAAATCTGGAAGGACTTTGCTGCCACATGGATCAGAATCAGAATAACATCCAAGGTGCCAGGCAGGTGAGATGAGTTTTTCAGCCATAATCCATGTGGCAAACAGATCGTGGCCTAGGAATGGGCCCAAAAGTTGGTATGAGAGGAACAGCATTAGCTGTTTGGTCAAAGAAACAAGAGACAAAAAGAAATGAGCCAGTGGGCCAGATGCCAAGGAAATGAGAAACTAATCAGGAAGCAGAAGACTGAGACCAGATATAGAGCTGCTGTATCACCAAGTGTTGGCTACTTGACACATAGGGAGGTGGGTTAAGGAGATATGTTTCAAAGGTGAAAGGCTTTCTGATAGCAGATTTAAATTAGCCACTTTTAATCCAACCTCCTCTAACTGGCAATGTCATCTAATAGATAAGGCAGATGCAACCTGGCTAAAATATCAATAACCTTAAAGAACCAGAGATCCCCATGAAAAGTGTCATTCATCACTGTTTTGGTTCTCTAGTGCCGCTCTAAAAGAAATACCACAAATGTGTGGTCTTAAACAAATGAATGTATTCTCTTACCATTTAAGAGGCTGGAAGTCCAAGCTCAAAATGCCAGCTCTATGGGCTAGGTAAAAGCCCCTCAACCTTAGACTTCAGCTCTGCCTCTTGCTCCCAGCCCACTGGTGCTAGAGGTGTCTCTTCACTCAGGCAGCTGCTGACTAACGCTGACAAACACAAGGTCAACAAGTGAAATGGCACAGTCCCAAAATTATCAAACCACATTTAATTCACTAATTCAAGTCCATCAACAGTCCCAAGATTGGCAGACAATATGGCAAGCTGTTGAACAACAACTCGGCTACATGCAGGATCCCAGCATGCCAAAAGCTCCAGACCACTCCCAAAGTTTCCTGTTATATACTGGAAGCAGACCACATCCCTAAAGCAGCCACTCAGGTGCTCCAGTAGATTCCACCATGGAACTGATGATCAGTCTCATCACAGGGATTAATGCCATCTAGCAAACCAGCCACTCATAACCAAGCCCAGCCAAGTTGACACATAACCTTAATTACTACAATCACTGTCTTCCATTTTTTGCTTCATAAACCCATAATGGATAAGTGGCATCTTTGAATTTCGGTGACAAGTAAGCACAGGAAAAACCTCGATGTTTAGTTTAATAAGATTTAAACCACAAGTTTAACTCCTGAAAAACAGCACAGCCCCCTCAACAGATTTAAACTTGTTGCAATTTTTCAAACAGGAAGAAGAGACAACTTGGAAAGTCAAAACCTACTATAGTTAACAACTTAGAAACTACTTTAAACAAGCAGATGGTTCCCAAAATAGTTGTTGTTGTTGTTGTTGTTAGGTGCTGTCAAAACCATTCTGACTTCTAGCAACCCTGTGTAGAACAGAACAAAGCACTGCCCAGTCCTGGACCATCCTACTTGTTAAGCTCGAGCCCATCACTGCAGACACTGTGTCAATCCATCCTGTTGAGAGTCTTCCCCTTTATTACTGAACCTTCACTTTACCAAGCATGGCATCCTTCTCCAGGGAACAGTCCCTTCTGACAACATAACCAAGGTAGGTGAGACAAAGCCTGGCCATTCTTGCTTCTAATGAGCATTCTGGCTGCACTTCTTCCAGGACATATTTGTTTGTTCTTCTGGCGGTCTTTGGGATTTTCAGTATTCTTTGCCAACACAATTCAAAGGGATCAATTCTCCTTCAGTCTTCCTTAGTCACTGTCCAGCTTTCACATGCATATGAGTCAACTGAAAATACTATGGCTTGGGTTAGGGGCACCTTAGTCTTCAATGTGAAATCTTTGCTCTTCAACACTTTAAGGAGAGAGGTCTTTTGCAATAGATATGCCAGTGCAATACAATGTCTCATGCTTCCATGAGTACTGCCTGTGAATCCAAATAAAGTGAAATCTGTGATAAGTTCAATCTTTTCTCCATTTATCATGACGTTACTTATTGATACAGTCGTGAGGGTTTTTATTTTATTTATGTTGAGGTGTAATCCATAGTGAAGACTGATCTTCACCCATAAATGCTTCAAGTTATCTTCACTTCTAGCATGTAATGTTATGTCATCTGCATATTACAGGTTGTTAATTAGCCTTCCTCCAATCTTGATGCCATGTTCTACTCCATATAAATATGAAAACAGAGAATCTATCATTCTTTTCAGACAGAACCAAGATAGCAGAACAGTAAAAAATGACAAAATAGAGCCACAAGAACACCCTGGAGAAAGTATGTTACAGAATCTGAAGAGAAGGTAAGGTACCATCTCCAGATTTGAGAACAAGCAAGAAAACCTGGTCAGAGTTGAAAGGAAAAAATGAAGAAACAAAGTGAACAAAGGGACAGGAAACAGATGAGTTAGGGAAAAGCAGATGAGGAAGGTGCAGAGCAGAGAGATGAAGATGTTCAAGGACTCTAGAGAGTAAAATATTAATGCAGAGGGGATTTTCTGAATGTGCAGGTGCTAAAACGGCGAGGAGGCCACATGTTCTGACCTCCTCTAACCCTACAAGGAGAAGGCAGGATTACCAGCAGTAACCCAAGGCCTATTCCTACAAGGCCAGACATGCTGCCTCCCTCCAGCCCTTTCACCAACCGTTCCTCCCAAAGCACCCACCACCTCTCCTCTGGGTTCGATAATTCACTGCAGTGGCCACACAGAACTCACGGATTTTGGGGTTTATTAGGGAAGCACCAGGCTACAACTCAAGTTCAGGAAGAATGCTCAGTCTCTCTCCCAGCCCACCGTCCCTCAGCCAAGAGTCTCTCACAGTCTCTTTCCCAGCAATGCTGGTCCCTCGGTGTCTCACTCAGCGATGCGTGTCTCTTGCGTCTCTTTCCCAGCAGCATGAGTCTCTTTCAGGGGCGCGTGTCTCTTTGGGCAGCACGTCTTCCTCAACCAGCAGTCAGAGAGAGTTCTGCCTCCAGGAGGCCTCCTTTTGAGCCCGGCAGGGTGGTCAAACTAGCCAATCACAGCATCAGAACTCTAAGCACGTGAGAGAGAGTGGGAACCTCCCAGAACACTGTATTGTGCCACGCCCAACAGAAATAACCCAGTGGGCGACTTTAAAATCAGGATCTCCTCAGTTGCTAATAGCAATTCCCACCTTGGAGTTTACAAAGACTTATGGGTAGAAAAGCCACACTAAGTAATTTACTACACCGCAGCAGGTGAAAAGCTCGATTGCATGGGTAGAAGATATAGAATATGTGCAAAAGAAATTTCCCCACTACAAATGTCTCTTTAACATTTCTGAATCATGACAGGCAGATACTCTTAGCTGCAGTAATTTACAAGAAAATGATCAAAGTGGAAATTATCTGATTACCAGGGGATAATTAAGATGAATTCTGAAGTAGCATAGAATTTCACACATGGTAGACATCCAGTAATATGGAGAAAGGGAAGAAGAAAAGGATTAGTAAATTCATTTATTACTAGCCATTCTTTTCTTCATGTTCCATGAAATGAACGATTTAATGATTCTATCTGAGCTCAATAAGCACCACTTAAAAAGAAATCAATCACAGGTGCTTAGAAACACTATAGAAGATTACAAAGTCAAACAAAACTGGTGGCTTCTAATGTCACTTAAACTTTCTTAAATAAACAAGTTTTCTTTATTTTGGGCTCTTCCCAAGGACTCTGTCCTTCAAGAAATGTGTTATAGTCTACTCCAGTACAACATGAAAATGAAAAAGCCTGACAACGTGTTACACTACAGAAAATAAATAAATACCTACACATATATATGCACAGTAAAAGAAAAAAAATTATGTAATTTTCTAAAATGCTTCTTCTAAAAAAAAAGACATACGCTAATGAAGAGAAGGGCACGTTCACTTGAAGTTCATTATTTAAATCACTTGCCATCTAAGCAATAAAACACAAATTATCAAAGAATAATCACAATTCAAATATTTCAATGATAATCTAATCTGTTAGTAATTTTAGTAGTGACCTGGGTCTATGAGGTCTAAAAGCCCTGGGAGAGTCCTGGGAAGGAAAATATAATAACCATTCCTTCGAGAGAGAGCTTCAGGCTTCTCTGTTTAAGTGTAATATAAGAATTACTGTTATAAATGAATAGCTAAATCTTTATGGCTCATGTGTGATATAAAGGTGAACATGTATATTGTTTCATATGATTTATTCTTACTGAAAAGCTTCAACTTCTAAATATAACTTAAGGATCAAAATTGTCTTCCTTTTAAATAGATGCAAAACTAAATATGTTGGTCTCCAGACACCAAAACCAAACTCACTGTCATCAAGTCAATTCCAACTTAGTGACCTCCATAGGGTTTCCAAAGCTATAAATCTTTATGAAAGGAGATTGCTTCATCTTTCTTCTGTGGAGTGGCTGGTGAGTTTGAACCACTAACCTTCTAGTTAGCAGCCAAATGCCTTAACTACTGTACCACCAGAGCTCTTTTGGTCCCTACTAATACTCAGTGCCTAGGGCATTTGACTGCTAACTAGAAGGCTGCTGGTTCAAATCCACCAGCCACTCCTTGGAAGGAAGGTTGGGCAACCTACTTCCATAGTTGTACCACCGCCCTGGAAACCCAAGGAGGGGTCGCTATGAGTCAGATCTGACTCAACGGCACTGAGTTTGGTTTTTTTTTTTGTATTTAATGCTCATTAAAATCTTTAAAGCTCAAGTATAACTTACCCTATAGCCTAGAAAACAGGTCTGTTGTAAGTTTTTTACAATTTATTTTAAAGGCTAAAATTCTGTTTGAACTACCTTTTTAAACTACCTCAGAAAGCTCACAGTCTAATTTTCTCAATAAAACATGTGTCTAGGATACAGTCTGTTCCTTTGTCTCCTCCACAGACCCAATTCAATGTGTTGTACATAATAAGCATTCTGTAAAGATTCACTGGTTTGATTTTGAAAATGGTGCTTTGAAAAACTTCACTACATCCATACTTAAAAAATTTAATGTTGAGAGATAAATTTCCACAAAAGATCGTTGTTACTAGAAGCTGTGGTTGCTGCTAGCTGCAGTGCAGTCATGCCTCAACTCACGGTGAGCCCATGCACAATGGAAAGAAACTCTGCCCGGTCCTGCACCATCCCTGCGATGGGTTGCTGATTGGACCACTGTGATACATAGGGTTTCCACTGGCTGATTTTTGGCAGTAGAACACCAAGCCTTTCTCCCTAGTCTTAGTCTGGAAGCTCCACTGAAACCTGTTCCGCATCATAGCAACTTGCAAGCCTCCACTGACACAAGGGTGTAACTGTGTATAAGGGGTACTGGCTGGGAATTGAACCCAGGTCTCCCAAATGGAAGTAAAAAATTTACCACTGAACCTGCAGACCATCCTTTTACATCCCTGCCAAATTGTCCCTCCATTGTCATTAACCTTACAATGCTACTCCCCTTCTCAAAAACCTTCACTGATTCCCACTGCTCAGAGGATTAAGTCTAAATTCAATCACAATATTCAATCACAATATTCTGCCCTTCAGTAACTTCCTACCCTATTCTACAGATTTCCCAGTATAAACCCTTTATTCACTTTATCCAACAGGTTATCTTTATCCTCCTCCTACTCATGCAATTATATAATCCAGGAACTACTTTCAAGTCTCCCATCCCCTATCTAAACCCTACTGTACCAACTCCAGGGCTCTGCTGAAGCCCCACCCCTGGACCATACAGATTGCTCCTATGACAATGTTTTTTGGCACCCACATTTTGCCCACAATCTTCCATCACCTCACTCTCATCTCTCTGTACTCTAGCAGCTCTCTAAATACTTGAAGGACCTGCACCAAATCTGATACCTTTTTTTTTTTTACACAGCCTTTTGGGCATACTAATTGATTTCAAAGGAGAGTCAAGTGCTTACAAATATTTGTTGAATAAACTGTCAGAACTCACTGCAATTGATTTCAAAGCAGAGTCAAGTGCTTACAAATATTTGTTGAATAAACTGTCAGAACTCACTTCAGGGTTTAATGGGACATTTTAAAGTTATCAAATTGTTTTAAATTATTCAAGCTCACTTTGGGCTGGGGTATGGATTGAGGCCTCTGGGCCACCTATCGAAAACAAACTAGTTTTTTAAAAAAAAAGAAAAAACTAAAGAAAGTGCCACATTCCTTTGGTATAAAACAATTTAAATTCTATACCTTAAATCTTACCAAATGCCCACCTCTTCACTAGGAGCTCTGGTAGCATAGTGACTAAAGGCACTTGACTGCTAACCAGAAGGCTGGCGGCTCAAACCCACCAGCCAGTCCTCGGAAGATGGGGCAATCTACTTCAGTAGTGATACTGCCTCGGAAACCCAGCACATAACAACAACAACCTCTTCACTTCCCCAAAACACACTTTATACCACTTATCATTGGGAGAAAGTGACTTTTACTTCTAAAATTTTGCTTCCATCAGTGAAAGGTTCATAAAAACACCTTAGTGAATAGCTGATATTCTACCTCTTACAGGTTAGAGCCCAAGAGCAGAGTGGTGAAAACAAGGAAGTTCTCCCTTCTCAGAAGTCAAGAAACCACTCTCAGCTACCCTTTTCTGGCAACAGGAAGTTGATGCAAGGACAGGAAATAATTAATGATTTTCAGCCTCTTCAGAGATTATTTTTCTTTAAGAATTTCTCAAACTGGCTACAAGGGTAGAAAGGAGGAAGGTAACATTTTTGAGAAAACAAACAAACAAAAGGTTCTGATGATCCCAAAAGACAGTTCATTTTTCAAAACATTGTTGGCTTGGGACTTCATTAAAACGATCCTGGTTAAGAGACCTGGCAGCCAACATCCTGGCTATTCAAAGGTCATTCTTTGTTCAAAAATCAACATCTGCTACCAGCCTGGAGACACAGCAGGTGAAAAGGTGCAACACAAAGAACCAGAAGGTATTATTATTTCATAGCCATATAGTTCACACCCAAGATGTGACAAATAGGTAAATGAAGGTCAGAGCTAAATAAGCCCTAGAAAGAAGCAAGGACAACACAAGACTTGCTTGCACCAGATAAAGAGGACAAAAATCTCACAGGCTCAGAGAACGTCAGAGCAGCAAGAAACCTTAGACATCAGCCTGTCCACTCCCCTTTCTATAGCTAAGGCTCAAAGAAGTAAAATAATTGGCCAAAGGCCAAAGACCTTGTCCCAAAACTCAGGTCATTCACCTCAGGGGAAGAAGCACTAGGAGTCTCCCTGAAGTTTAATGAGTCGTACTTAGGTTAATAGAGAAACCCTCACACTTCACAAGTGGAAAGGTCTTGTGCCCTACAGAGTAAGAAAACTATAAATAGTCACTCTTTTTCAACTCTTCAAAGAGGAAGAAAAGCCATGAGAGATCTCAGTCTTAAAATAACCAGACTATTTTCCTTACTTTTCTTTCAGTCCCACTTAGTAACCACGACATTTTACATTCTAATAACTACTGTCACAACAGGATTCAAAAACTGAAACAGCATGGCCAGACTACATGGATTATCCCGGCTACATAAACTCCCAAGTAATAAATGAAAACTCAAATTTTTAAAATGTTGTCAGTTTAACTTTCTCTCATCCCTTTCCAATTCATACTTCACCCAATGGCAGTGTGTTCTTTTCAAAATGTAAATCTAATCATGTCACATCCCTGCTTAAAACTTTCCAATGGGTTCCTTCTATGGTAACACCAAACATACAAGGCCCTAAATAGCCTAGCCCTCACCTACAATCCCTTCAGTCTCCTCTCTTACTATGATCCCACTCTACTCCTCTAACAGTTCCTCCAGTGAGATCAGCTCTTCCTCACCACAAGACTTTGGAAACTGCTACTGCTGCTCCCTATGGCTGGAGCACTGTTCTCTAATCTCCCCTACCCTCATCCCAACTCTACCTTGTTGCCTCTATTTTCCTTTAGGTCCTTTTTTGTCAAAGTAACCTTCACTGACTACTATTATCCACCTTCACAGCATCAGGCAGCTCTCCTTTGTAATACTAAGTGTCATAATAACTTACAATTATATGTGTGATTATTTGATTAAGGTCTGTTTCCTGCAATCAAGCATAAGCCCCATAAGGGTAGCAACATGTCTGTTTTTGCTCACTGATATATCTCCAGCATCTAGCAGACATTTATTGTACCTTTAATTAAAGAAGAATAAATTAATGACAGGAATAAATGGTGGGCTTTTAGGAAGACACTATGGAGGGGCTAGGGAAAAGTTCAACTAATCCCTTCTTAGCCCAAGCTTTCAGCATTTCAGGCAGATGCATGAGGAATACTTTTACAAAAAGAATGACAGGAAAAAGAAATGTCTTTCATAAAATACTAAGAAAACAGATCTAAAACTGTTAAGTAACATGGATATTGGCCTTTCAATTTAAAAGCTACTCATTTTACAATCAACTTATAAAGTCACTCTTCACTGCAGTGGCACCTAACATACTTGAGAACTACTATCTTAGCAGTGGAGCCAGCGTTAACCTAAAACCACCATCATCACCCACTAATCTGTCCAAAAGTTTCCATATTCTTTACAATAAGCAAGAAGCCTTACACCAGCACTGTCCAACAGAAGTAAAATGAAAGTCACAAATGCAAGCCATACATGTGAAATTTAAATTTTCTAGCAGTAACATTAAAAAAGTGAAAAAGAAACAAGTGAAGGTAATTTTAACAATATACAGGTATGTAACTCTTAACATGACAGGACATTATGTATTTTGGATATTGTGTGAACACATCTCATATATATATATATATATATAAATACACACACAGACACACATATATACATATGTCAAATAACCCCTGAGCAAGCTGTTTTTGCTCTCCCTTAGTACCCGGAGCCTTGAAGTTTACAAACTTGCACCTCCAACTGGCTGCCTCTGAGCACATAAAACTTTCTGAGCAGTTTCAGGGCACCTGGTTGGAATCGAAAGCCCAGCACCTCCCCACAGGAACAGACCTGCAAGGTGGCTAGGCAGGGCATGTTATAGTGGCAGCCAGGCAGGAGTGGAAGTAGCAGCAGCTTGGGGCTGCCAAGCTGTGGCTAAACTGGGGTAGCCTTTGAAATGCTGCAAACTCAACATCAGACAGCCTCCAGGCACTCTTCCTAGCAAACCCCTCCTCCCCACCCCAGGAAAGTATGTGTGGTCAGATGTTTCCCAAATGGAAGGACTTTATATGACACATACCTGTATTTAACTGAAAATACCCAAAATATTATCAACTTAACATAGACTTAGTAGTTTTAAAAATTAAAATTTTTACATTATATTTTCATAGCAAGTCTTAGAAATCAGTGTGTTTTCCACTTACAGAATGTCTCATTCAGACTAGCTACATTTCAGCAGTCACATGTGGCTGGCTAGTGGCTACCACATCGGCCAGAGCAGTCCTAGTCTCCAAGCACACTTCTGATAAATTATTTGTGGCCTTCCTTCTTTTAAAAAACATTGCAGAAAAGGTTTTTAATGTTCTCTGTATCAAACAAAAGAACCACTGGGTATATTAACTACAAACAACCAAAAGATAAAGAGATGCACAGTTACATGTATATTAATGTAATGATACCTTCTTAATTCATTCATGACTTTAAAAGCTTTCTTCATATGCCACGGATTCACTGTCACTGGGCAGTGTTTTTCGGTATTATCATCTTTTGAATCGAGAGGCTTCTGGTGACCCTGCTTTGTGCATCTGTACATAAAAGAAAAGAACAAAAAGCAGAAAAAGACCTTATTAAAGATCATTTAGTCCAGGCATATCAGGCTACAAAAGGTACAATGAAAATGCTTACCTCGCTTCCTGGGAGGAAGTCTCACCTACAGTACATCTCAGTATAGGATCAAGACACAATTCAGAATACTTTCTGATGGCCACTATGGTTTCAACAAAAAAGTGGGTAATTACTTCCCTAGTATCAAAGATAAGCTCCCTAATATCAAAGATGAGCACAGAAAATTGAGTTAAAGTGATTTTGCAGAGACCTCTATAAAAATGCTGGGAAACTATCTTCTCTGTCAGAAATTAACTTGCTTTTATAATTTGCCATACATTATTTACAAACCAAGACAAGAGCAGGACCACATTTTGTACAAACTTCAAAAGCTCGGAATCTGATTTGAATTTTGCTATTTGTAAGAATATTTACCCTCATATATTTTGGACATAAGGATGCCTGGTTCCTAAGAGCTGGGCTGCTAACCAGAAGGTCAGCAAGCCAAACACACCTGCTCCTCCACAGAAGAAATATGTGGCAGTATCTTCTTGCTCCAGTGAAGATTTACAGCCTTGGAAACCCTAAAGGGCAGTTCTACTCTGTCCCACCGGGTCTCTATGAGTCGGAAACAACTCACCAGCAATGGGTATGGTTTGTTTTTCATTCTGGACCTACTCTAAATGAGATTAATCATGTTAGCTGAGTATTTACTGTATGGCAGCCACTATGTTATAAGCAGCTTACTTCTATTACCTGGTTAATCATCATAATAACTCTGTAATGTAACTACTACTATTATCCCATTAAAAAGATCAAGAAATTGAGGCAAAAATAGTATGTTTAACTTGGTAAATGGCAGAGCTGGGTAAGAGTACAGCCAGTCTGATTCTCAATTTCATTCTTTTAACTAATACTTCCTATATTAACTCATGAGCATTTAATTACATATTTAAATTTCTAATTTTTAAGAACACAAAGCTATATTACTACTGCTGCATGAAATATTCTTTCAAGACTTGAAGGCCAAAAATTATTTTAGAGTACCCTGGGAAGGGACGGGGATTAACTGCAAATGGACCCAACATAACTTTTTGAGACAATGGTTGCACAATTCTATAAACTGTGATTTACTACAAATCACTGAATTGAGTAATTACAAGAAACAAATTTTACAGCATATAAATTATACCTCAAGAAAGTTATTAAATAAAATTTCAAGTTACTAAACTAAGCCTAAGAAAATCAGATCTGAATAAATAAATAAACATGTATGTGTGATGTGTGTGTGTGTGTGTGTGTGTGTATCTCATACCAAGAACAGCAAGTAAGCATCCTTATTTATTGTTGCATTTCTCTTCATACTTCTCCTCCAGATCTATTTCTGAAAGGATGATTCATTTTAAAAATATTATCACTCATTAATTCACTCAGCAAAGATGTTTTGAGGGCCAAATATGCACCAAGCGCTATTCTAAGGAATTAGTAAACAAAACAATAATCCCTACCCTCATGAAGCTTAGAATCTACTGAAGTGAAAATATAAGTAATCAACAACTTACGATGGGGTTCTGTTCCAACTACTCTTTTTATCAGTATTTTTACAAATCTGACCTTCATTTGTCTTTGGAGGCAAGCATGAGAATGGTAACATCAGCAAAGCACACGAGTATATACTATTAATGATAAAATGCACAAGAAAAAGCAAAAAATGAACAGTTGTAAGTGCAGTTTGTCATAACTTGCATACACTGTAAGTTAGGGACTACCTATATAATGAACGCAACATAAATAAAGTAGATGACATGTTAGAAACAAAGTACTTTGGAAAAAAAGAAAAAGCAGGCCAGGGTAAAGAGTGTCAGAAATGTCTCTATTATGACAGTAATAGAGGGGGGGTATTATTTGCAGTACTCTACTGGGTGATCAGATAAGGTCTGAGAATCAAGTTTTGAACAAAGATTAGGAGTTAAGAGAGTTATCCAAAAAAAAGTATCTTGGAGAAGAATATCCCAACAAAAGGAATAACTAAAGTAAAGGCCAATATGTGTGCCTGGTATGTTCCAGGAATTGTGAGGCCAGTGTAGCCAAGAGCAAAGTACAGGGGCTGAGGGTGGCTGGGTACAGATCATGCAAGGCCTTGCAGGACACTGTCAGAACTTTGGCTTTTAAAATCCTGAGTGAGACGGGAATGTTTTGCAGACGAGTGACAGAATTCAACTTACATTTTAAAAGGATCTCTTGGGCTGCTGGTTGAGAATAGTCTGTATGAGTCAAAGATGAAAAAAACAAAACAAAATTCACTGCCATCAAGTTGGATCCGACCCATAGCAACCCCTCCTTGGGTTTCTAAGGCTGTATCACTACAGAAGTAGATTGACCAAACTTCCTTCTAAGGAGTGGCTGGTGGGTTTGAACCGCCAGCTTTCTGGTTAGCAGTCACTTTGTCACCAGAGTCACCTCAGGCACTTTGTCACCAGAGCTCCTCCTTAAAGATGAAAAGGGGGAACTATTTAGGAGGTGCAGTGTAGTAAATTACCTGGTATGGCTTTTCTAGCCATAAGTCTTTGTAAACTCTGTGGTGGGATTTGCTGTGAGCAACTGAGGAGCTCCTGATCGTAAAAGTTATCCATCTGGGGTATTTCTGTTGCGCAGTAGCACAAAGCAATGTTCCAGGAAGTTTGCTCTCTCTCAGGTGCTTAGAATTCTGATGTTATGATTGATTAGTTTGGCCACTCTGTCAGGCTCAAAGGGAAGTCTCCAAGAGGCAGAAGAGGTCTCTGTGACTGCTGGCTGAGAAGGACGTGCTCCTAAGAGACATGCGCTCCTGAGAGACACATGCTCCTGAGAGATACGTACTTCTCAAAGACATGCACTGCTGGGAAAAAGACTCAAGAGACATGCATTGCTGAAAGAGATACCAAGAGACACACGTTGCTGGGAGAGAGACTGTGAGAGACTGTTGGCTGAGAGACGGTGGGCTGAGAGAGACTGAGCATTGTTCCTGAACTTGAATTGTAGCCTGGTGCTTCCCTATTAAACCCCATAATCTGTGAGTTCTTTGTGGCCACTGCAGCGAATTATCAAACCCAGCAGAGAGGTGGTGGGTGCTGCGGGAGGAATGGTTGGTGTCAGGGCTGGTGAAAGGGCTGGAAGGAGGCAGCATGTCTGGCTTCACAGTAATGGGCTGGAAGGAGGTAGCATGTCTGGCTTCACAGTAATGGGCCTTGGGCTACTGATAGTGATTTTGTCTTCCTCTTGTGCGGTTAGAGGAGGTCAGAAGATGTGGCCTCGCTGCCCCTTTGGCAGGAGGATATTACAGTAATGCAGTGACAGATGGTGATGGCTGAGAACAGGGCAGTAATAATGGAGGTGATGATTAGTGTCTGGGTTCTGGATATATTTTGAAGGTATGGCCAACAGGACTTCTTTACAGAGTAGTTGTGGGATGGCAAAGCAAATGAGAATGACTCCAGGTTTTCAGTCTGAGCAAATAACTGACTGAGTTTCTGTTAACTGAGATCCAAAAGGCGGCAAGTGGAACTGGATGGAGATAGGAAAATCAAGAGTTCAGTTTTATGCTCACTTATTTACTATGTTAGACATCTAAGTGAAGATGTCAAATCAGGAGCTGGGTATCAAAGTGGAGACGGAGAGAATCACTGATTACATGGATAGTATGTGAAGCCATGGATCTGAATGAGATCACAAAGAGTGTACGTAGATTGAGAAGAGAAGATAACCACAAAGGTTATTCCTGCTCCTTTCCTTCCCCCACCCTCCCAAACCAACACTAGTTGAAGCACCAGATTCCTCAAGAACTTGCCCACTAGAAGTAGGTATCAGTCTTACTTCCCTACTTCCCCACTTTGTAAAGGTGCCTTATAAATAAAGTTCAGAGCCCTAGTGACAAAACGGTTAAGCACTAAGCCATGAACTGGAAAGGCTGGAAGTTTAAATTCACCTAGTCGCTCTGTGGAAGAAAGATCTGGCAATCTGTTCCCATAAAGATAAAAGGCTAGAAAACTATACAGGGCAGTTCTATTCTGTATACAGGATCACTAGAAGTTGCAATTGGCTACAAGTGAAGTTACTCCAGGCACTCCTCCAGTGGAAGAGTCCACAGCTGGAGTGAAAGAATGGGCACTCTACTCCCTGTGGCTGTGTGTGTGTGTGTGTGTGTGTGTATAAAGGATGAGATATACCTGGCCTGAGAAAGAGAATGCATTGTTTAAGCCTAGACGCCTAAGGATGAAAGATCATCCAAATTTGGAGAAAGATATTGGGGAAACATTTCTTTATATAAGGCATATATTCTCATAATGCCATTTTCCACCATCCTATAATAAAGAAAACAGTGGGAAAAGAGGGAAAGAAGAAGTTATATAGGTATACACAAACTTTCAAACTGTATAGCACCAAATGTCCATATATACAGCAAGTTAATAATGTTTTCCAAAGCTGCTCCTAGTTTAATAATTTAGAGGTTGCAAACAGAGTGAAAATATTATTCTAAGGATTGGCAAAACTATCATAAATACTTCTCAATGTTCAGAGTAAAAATCAAAGTAACTCTGCCCTAGAAGAAATATCATTGTTTAAGAATCAAAAATGTTTATATTTTCCTAAGAAATTAGGAATTAAAACTCCCTGAAGTTGAGGATTAACTTTCAGACAGCTATCATAAAACAATCAATGCCCATATTGGTGCTTCCTTAAAAGTACGTTCAGCTCCTTCTTCTGATATACTCCTTTCTGGAGCAAGAAAACACACCAGAAATTCTACAAAGAAAGACTTTATTTAAAAGGCTTAAAGGAATAAAGAAGAAGTAACATTGAATTAAAAGAAAAAATGTGTTCTCTGTGCTAAGCACCACTTACAAATACAGCATCCCTGCTGCACAGGTCTATTTTCAACACGAATACCCTTTCCATAATTTTCTATTTCCTATGTGGCTTTCTTTGTGTTAAGTGGGCTCTCATTCAGAAGCAAAACTGAGTAACAGAAAATGATGCATAATGTTTAAAACTATAGATTTGAAAAATGTACCTATACTAGGAATAAGCAACTAAGTGAGATGTAAAGGTTTAGTCTTTTAAGTCACACCATGTAAAGCCAGGTTTACACTTTCTCCTTGCTTTCCTTCAAAAGCAAAAAGCTAGCCTTTTCCAGAAGAGCTTCTCATTCTAAGAACTGTCTTCTTTAAATTCTGAAGGAGATACTTTTTCAAGGTCTTATTTCATCTTGTCTTTACCCAGCTCTACCCTCCAACAACCAGTCTAACGATTATCCAATAGCCTACTGCTATCCAAACATACTCTAAATAGTTGAGGTTACAAAGGAGTTGGATTCTAATATATTGCTATGCTTTATAATAAGTAATCCTAAAGTATTCTTCCAATGACTGACCCTTCAACAAATTCCCAGCTGTGGGTAAGGATGGCTTCTCAGACAAGGTGATTTTCTGACTCTGTCTAAGAACATATCACAGACAATAAGTGAATTCTCAGAAAGGAAGAAAATGAAGCTCTTTAATGAGTCTGCTGTCCCCAAAGAGTCAAGATTCTATAAGCAAGCAAAGTTTTAAAACCTACTGCAAAAATTCTGTAGACATTTTAGATATGAAGTATAATTTTTTTTAGATCTATAATATTTGCTTTGGAACAATGAATTAGACAAAAGGTGGTAGAAGAATCACAACAACCTGAGCAATTTTTTATAACTATGTATAACCACCCCTTCCTACTGGGGAGACTCAGGCAGGCCCTTTTTAGGATTGGGTCTATCAGAATGACAGCATCTCTGGGTGTAGGTGTAGAGGTGAAAGGCTGCCATGTATGATTTAAGAAAAAACAAAAACACAGGTGGTTGTAATATGTTCCACCACCCACTTACCTCCCACTCCCAGACAACCATCTCAGATTGAAAGCATGAACAAATATTGACCGTTCATGTTTTCAGGTGAAAACAATGCCATAACTCATGAATTATGCAGCTGCAAAATGTAACAGGGGACCAAAGCCATTTTCATATTCAGGACACAAACACTTGGCCCCTGGATGGTCACCATCTCTATTTTCTCCTCTTCTCCCCTCTGCTTGCTCACCTCAATAGCTGCAAGACTCTGCCCCCTCCACCCCCAGTTGCAATGAGTCACCCACCATTACTCACAAATTTCTGCCAAGTTCAAGGTAGTAACTTGTTTTCAGTTACCATCCAAGTTACACTCCTCCTTTGAAGTTTCTCCATTACTTTGTAAATTTCTTTTATTATTTCTGCTATCTTTCTAGCTAAACTCTAGAGGCTCTTATTATCTTATTAACATTGCTCCATACAAAAATCCAGGCTACTAGAAACAGAAATTCAACCAAATTAATATTTTTACTAATACATGTTACATCACTCTACCAAACCAAACAAAAACCACTGTCATAGAGTCGACTCTAACTCATAGTGACCCTACAGGACAGAGAACTGCCCCACAGAGTTTCCAAGGCTATAAATCTTTACAGATGCAGACTGTGTTATCTTCCTCCAGTGGAAACGCTGGTGAGTTCCAACTGCTGACCTTTTGATTAGCAGCCAAATGCCTTAACAACTCTACCAGCAGAGTCTTTAGAAACAGAAATTCAACCAAACTAATCTACAATCCCCAACAAAACATTCTCACATCCTTCATCTCACCCAAATAACCACCATATTACTCGGAAACTATGCAAGTTACTCAGAAGCTGTGCAAGCAGAGGGCTTTTTCCACTGGAAAGATGTTTTGGCTTGTAGTAGGGCTGTGTTTTCAGTTTGTGCAATTAACTAAAGGCAAAGAGACAGACTCTGCAAATTCTCTTCAAGTGTCTGGATTTTAAACTTTTCTGAGGTACAGAGCCAGCACACAAACTATAATCTATAAACATATGATCATATTACCAAGTCAAAAAAAAAAAAAACAACTCACTGCCTTCAAGTAGTTTCCAACTCTTAGCAAACCCTCCTTGAGTTTCTGAGGCGGTATCTCTATGGAAGTAGATTGCCCAATCTTCCTTCCGAGGAGTGGCTGGTGGGTTTGAACCACCAGCTTTCTGATTAGCAGTCAAATGCCTTAGGCACTATGCCACCAGTGCTCCAAACAGTTTTAAAAATAAGTTAGCATCTGCCCTATAGATATACAAGAAATTGAATGTTATCTTCAGCATGCAGTCCCTTAGAATTGAATATGAAGCATCTTGTGGGATGAAAACCCCATTCCGCATCAAGTCATGGAAACCTTACATGAAACATCATAATGATGTCAATGAATGCATTAGTTCTAACACATACATTGCTAAAAATTATATTCTCCATTTCCCAAAGCTGGAAAGGAAACATTTACAAAAACTGCAAATGCCAAATTTTATTCAAATGAATTAGTAGTTAAAAAACAAAACACTGTACCTATTGGAGGACAGAGGGAAGTTTTACACACTATCCTTTTCTCCCCCTAGGACTTGTTTGTGTGGCTTTATGTTGAGTGTAAGTTAGCCCTGGCAGGAAGAGGTGGTTAGGATGTCTGAGGTGAAGAGCTTGATGGAGGTTGGAGTATAATTGCTCTCTGATAGTAGAACAATAGAGCTGTAAAAAGCTCTGCTTCAGTTCAACTCAGCTCCTTTTCCCTACCACCTACGTGACAAACAGAGCACAATCAGGCACTTTATGTCCCTGACAATAACTATTACCAGGAAAGGGACTGGAGTAGCATGTCTTAGGCAAGATCAACTTTTTAAAAATATTTCATAAACAATTAATGAAGCATTTGTCAGAGTTAGGTGCTAAAATAAGGAGAAAGAGGTTGATGATCCATTGCAAGCAGGTCCATGTCTTGTATCACTCATATTTCTGACCTTTCTTTTCCCAACTTTCCCAGTACTGCCATCACTAGGTTGCTAAGTTAAGGCGGCATATGAGTTGGAAATTCAGTCAACTGGGCTACCTTTTCTAGCATTGGATAAGAAGAGAACCAGAATCAGACAGAAGAAATTACTGTTGGTCCTGCCTTTGCCAAATACTAATCAAATGACCTTGGATTAGTAATTTAGCCTTTCTGGGCTTCAGACTGTTTACTTTTAAAATAAGTTTCTGTTATTCCACAAACGTCTAATGTGATATGTAATATAAAAGTCAAACATAATAACTCATCAGGAGCTATACGTGACTAAACATGGTATTAATGCAAACACAAAGTTTAGAAGAAAAATGTGAGATTTGGGGCTAAACTGAATATGAGGGCAGATATTATGGATTTTGTTGGCCGCCTTCATTTTTAATTGCAACAGTCAATTAGAAGTTATTATCAATACTCCACAGTCACAGTAATATGACCACAGCTGTTAAGCACTACCCAGATGGTCCCTAAATGTCCTACACTAAACAGGATGAGGGATATAAAGGAGGCTGAACACAGGATCTTTTTCCAGTTACTACTAACTGGGGACGCACATCTGAGACCACCAGGAAACAGCACAAGTCAATCCACAGGTGCAAAATTGCAAGCCACAGATTACAAATACTATAGGAATGCAAAGATGAGCAGGAATGAGGTGGAGTAAATAGGGAAGAAAAGCTTTGTGAAGGAGATAGGGCTCAAACTGGGCTTTGGAGGAACTCTAGTGTCAACATGGACAGGAGGACAGAAGCAATGGAAAAAGAGTGGTCAATATTGGCTTGGAAGAGAGCAGAGTTTATGCCGGAAGGTTAAAGTACATAATGACTTTGAACATAAAAGATAAGGTCAAAATGACAAGGGCTCTGACTGTTTGGCTGAGGTATATGGATTGGGTAAGACATCTGATGTGACCCCAAAATGCTGGAGGGTCAAAATCAAAGTAGTAGGTGGATTCAAAAGGTGAAAAGAGAACACACAAAGTTTAGTAGGAGACTAATGAAAAAAATTCAGGTATCAAGTGATAAAATCTGCTCATCAGAATAGTGGTAGACAGAACAGACACCTGAAACCAAGACTGTACAATGCTTGGAAACTGGTAAGATGTAGAAGATGATGAGAGAAATCAAACACTATTCCAAGGTTTAGGGTATCATACACCAGAAAAATAATAATGCCATTGAATAATTGGAGATGCTGTAAAAGGAAGTCAGCTTAAGGACAAAAATTATGAACTCAGGTTTAGACATTTTGACTTGAGGTATGAGGTAAGAAGAAATATTCTGTAAGAATCTAAAATTTCAAGATTGAAGAGCCAATGCTGAAGATAGACATGGGGCTGTAACTTAGAGATTAATAGTTGATTGTAAAGAAGAGTTGATGCAGGCCTGAGTCTGTCAGGAACAGCTACTGCCAACAAACAGGAATGGAAGAGAAGTACTCTAAGACAACGGAAGAAAGTAATCAACAGAGAGAGATTAAAGTCCTAGTTTTTTCACTACTTGGTAAATTGGGAAACAAATCTAACTTCTATTTCCTCATCGAAAATAAAGACCTAAAGTATAGGTGTTGATAAGATTAAATGAAATGAAATAAAAGAGTGTCATGGAAAGCAAGGACCTGTTTTTCAAGGTCGGATCAATGAAAAAATACTCATCAAAAGTACACTTTAGCAAATGCCAACAGTTGGCAATGTGAGAAAGTACAGTGCTTAACACAGAGAGCATACTAACTCAGGACAGCCTTGTGAATGTAAATCACCTCAGTGGGAAGAAAAAACAAGAATTCTTCTGCATGTAACGTTTCTCTTGCCTGGCATGCTCTTCCCTCTTGTGAACTCGGCTCAAACACCATCTCTTTAGAGACACCATAACCCTATCTAAAACAGCACTCACCACCCCTCAGCATTCTCAACTCCCTCATCCTGCTTTATTTTTCTTCACAATACTTGAGATTACTGATATTATACCATAGATATTTGTTTACTATCAGTTTAAACCATGAGGAAAACAACACTGGTTTATTTTCTGAGATATCGTCAAAGCCCAGCCCTCAAAACACTCAATAAACGTGCATGAGAAAATACCAACTGCCTCATCATAAAGAGTAAATAAATTTGAAATTTTGGTAGAGTACTATATAAGAGCATCTGAAAAACAACTTTCATTCTTTCTATCACCTTGAAATAGCCTTTCGCCTGATCTTAAGGAGAACTCGAGTTGTTAGGTGCTGCAAGTGGGTTCTGACTCATAGTCACCCTATGTACAGCAGAACGAAACTGCCCGATCCCACGCCATCCTGGAATCGCTGCTTTGCTTGAGCCCACTGTTGTAGCCCGTGTCAAACCACATATGTGTATTTATATACCCATATGTAAGTGTGTATTCCATATACATATGTTTATCTATTTAATCTTTTATTAAAGTCCTTTGTTCTTATTAAAATGAAGAGAGAAGTACCATGATTTTCAACGTTATGCAGTTCCATAACAGGCAGAGATAAAAAAATTCCAGTCACCTTCACAAAAGTACACTTACTAATATTTACTGAATGCCTACTACGTTTTATATCAGACAGTGTTTCACTGCTATTCATAAGGTGTCCTAAAAAATGAGAGGGGTGGAGTAATTTATAACATAAGAAATTTTTAAGACAACACATAAATTCTACTTATTTCCAAAGTGTACATATGTTCCCAAATGCACCTCAAAATTTTCCACAGATATGTTACTTCCTTAACCCATATATCTTCTTTTAACATCATCTTGTGAACCCTTATTGCTCCTAAATATGTGAAACGTTTTTTGTGTGTCACTAAGGAAACTCAACTATGATCTATCTGAGAGAAGTCCGTTTTATAGTTAGGACTAGATAAACAAAAACAAAATACTTCCAATGTGCAGTAAAAGACAAAAGAAATGACCAGTGGGGTAACCTGAAGCAAGGTTCCAAATGCACAGTAATTAAATCTTAAAGTTAGAACATTAAAGGTCATCTGATCCATTAGACCACAGGTATCAGGCTTCAATGAACTTTTTACTGGTCTGTAACAAAATGAGATAGTACAATGAGTTCAAATAAAATTAAATTTACTCAATTTAATGTTTATCCTTTAGTCTGGGATTATGTCCTTTCTTGTATTTAGGGAAAGGTATTAAAATGCACTTTCTTTCACAAAAAGATGATGATAGCAGTTAATAATTATTGCTTTATCAAATAATTATTTTACTTGGCAAAATTAAAAAGTTAACAATTCTGTTGGACTCCTTTTTATTTTAATTTTACAGGTGAGTAAAAATCCAAAAATCTGAGAACCTCTGATCTAATCCAATCAATCTCCTGATGCTCGAATTCCTCAGCATCACAGTCAACACAAGATATTTGTCTGCCTGTTTGGACACCTCCAATGACAGTATACAGTGATAAAGGAATCACTAACCGAAAAAAAGATGTAGCTGTATAGGAGGTATGTTTGCTTGGTTTTGTGAAGGAAAAAGCAAAAAAATCAAGGCTTTATGTGTAAAAGAGGAACCACTGTATGAAAGAGGACTCAGTAAGAAAATGAGGGCCAAGAAAACTGTTCACTATGGGGAAGTCAAAGAGATGCACTTGGTCCTACATCTTGTCATCTTCCCTCAACTTATTAATTGTGAAATTGCTTTATAATAATTATAAAATCTAGAAACATAAAACATTCCTGAAGTCAAAAATGATCAGTTTCATTTTCGTTTGCACATCTCAGTTTACTATCTGACATTCTTTACTAGTCTATATCTAGTTTTCAGGTGCACTCCTCTCAGGTTTGATCAGAGACAAATGCCACATAGTCATAATATCATCCAGACTCCAAAAGGCAACAGGAGCTATAGGTCATATATATTCAAGAAAGCAAAAGCAATAAGCAGAGATATAAAGCCCAATGACAACCTAAGTGAGAATCAAAAATGATAAAAGAGAACTAACTTGGTGGCAAGGAGTGGAAAGAACACAGGAGACCAAAACCTAATTTCAATGAGCCCCTCCTGAAGAAAACAGGAGCCTAGTCACAGACGCTTGCCATCCCACCAAGACAATGTGCTAACAGACCAAAGGGGCGCAAGTTGAGATTTGAGAATGTAAACCTGGCTGTTAAAAGAGAAGCATGAGCAAAAGCACTACACACACTACCAGGGAAACACAGACATTCAGATATCTGCAGAACCAATGAATTAAAACATAAAGACAAAAAAGGACTCAAAAAAGGATCTGAGTGCCTGCTTTAAGCCATGCCATGCAAGACACTTTAAATCCATCCTTCTTTGCCTTAAAGCCCAGGGTAAAAATCTAATCTTATCAAAAGCTGAGCCTTTCCAAAAACTTCCTCTGGTTCTCTGTCCTAGCCCAGCTCTGGCACAGTGAAGCTCCATAAAGTCTTTTCCCAAAGACATTGCTTGCTTTTCTCAAATTGGGCACCCATGCTCCAACGTGTAAGGAAAAACAAGTTAACTGAAGTGAAGGCAAACAGGCCAAGGAGTGGGAACAAAAAAAACTACTTCTGATCTACAAAAAGGTAAATAACACTGTAATGAGTTCTAGGATGAGGGTTAACCCTGGATGGACCAAGAGAATAAACATTTCTATTTACAATTAAACAGACAAAAAGAATGGAAAAGCCTCAAGTCTTGCCAACTTTAGCCACCCATGACTAAAAGGAGTTTTAACAATTCTTTTGTCCAAGCTGGCATGGCATTCCAGGCTTCTCATTAATCATCTCACTGTTCCAGCACTAGTGATGAAGTCTCAAAGAATTGTGCTGAATACCAAACGTATTAGTTGATCTGTTCTAGATTCGGCTTACCAATATTTTCACGCATACATTTGTCTCATTTTTAATTATTTCAATTTAATCATGTTCTATGTCTCTACTACCTCCCTCCAGAGCCTGCTTTTTCACACCCTTCTTTTCATCTGCATTCTAAGATCACCTTGTAATGCCTTTTAGTTCCCTCTGCTCTAAAGGTAAAGAGGGATTACAGAGAATTGAAATGAATGAAGCAGGTTTACTACAAATAACATAACTAGATTCTATGTGCTACCCATATATAGGTAGCATATCCTGTCTTAAGTGTCACTGAATCTAGACAGAACCCTCCTGTGCTGGTGCTGTGCTAAGGCAGCTGGTAACAATTCACCATCATGTTTCCTGGGGGTTCAAGAGCCTCTCCCAACCTGCTTGAGAACATGTCCAGATCACAGAGCCTTCCAAGTCACAGATCAAGAAGCAGGTGAGCACCTGCTTCTATCAGCCCAGGAGGATCAATTCAAGAGTCTTATGTACTCCTTAGCTCCCCAAGACCTGTTCCACTCAAGCTAAAAACTGAAGGTACTTTTAGAAATTGTAGTCCCAGAATCCTATTAGCCCTCCTAAAAAGCCTGAGCATCAAAAAATTATTCAACCCAAGCCAAATATCCCTATTTTGGCTGGAATTTTGCCAAATAACCACAAGAAACTGGTTATGTAGTGGAGCTAGCCAAATCTAACTGAAAATGATAAGGCTCTATGAAAAGGTATGCTGTTCTTCAGAATGAGGTTTGCCTGAGCTTCGAAAAAGTCAAATTCAAAGGGCTCTTCATAAAGGTTAACTAAGGAAAGCAATGCAAATTATAAATTGCAAAACTCTTGGGAGTTCATTTTTAGTAAGATGCTTAGAAGAAAAATAACAAACAAAAAACCCTACACTGTATATGCAATTAACATTTCTTCCACATAATTTTTCTGTAGATATTATTTCTGGAAAGTAATTTTGTTGCAGGTGATCTTGAAAGTATTTGGGTATCAAGGAAAAAGGCACCGTGATTGGGAAGGTCAATACACTAATAATTTACCCAGGATACCAAGGAAACAGAAGATGCTCTGTGATTTCTGGATAAAATTTTCTGCAGTGCCAGGTAAAAGAGGTCACATGCTCAGAACAACCGTGGCTCATTTAGAGTGATGTGAAAGCAACAAACCTAAGATCAATTAATTCACTTAGACATCGGATTCCTAATACTTTCTCATTTCCTTTTCTTCAATGGACTCCGGGCATCACATCTCTATCCTTTACTAAGAGGTTGGCAAGCTGGGCACCAACAACGCAAGCATTTCAGAGAGGTATAGACAGACGGAGTCCCCATGCACAGCCCCATCCCGAATCTTCTATTCGCCTGAGAATAGGAAAACCTTCCCTGGAAATAACCGGGCAGCGTTTTAAGTCACTGCCTATCAGGCTGAGTTTCTCTCCACCACAAGAATGCGGGTATCCGCACCTCGTCACGCCTCGCATCTCCCACCTCCCGCCGCCCCCGGGGGTCCCCTCCCGGGTGGCTCCGGGCGGTCGTCCCCCGGCAGCGCCCGCAGCCGGCGACAAGAGCCGCAGCGGCGCGCTCACTGCAGCGGCACAGCCCGCCTGCCCGCCGCTCACTTACACTGGAGGCAACGGCGGCGTCTCCATTGTGGCTTCTCTCGGGCTTCAGAACGCAGGCACCGTCTGCCGCCGCCAGCACCATTCCAGCCGCGGACACCGGCACTGCCCGCCCGCCAAGTGGCGTCCCATCCGCCCCGGAGAGGGGGCGCCGCGCTCGCCTCACAGCGCGCCACCACCTGCGGCGGCAGCCCCCGCGGCCATGGCCCGCTTGGCCGGGCACGCTCCGTCTGCCTGAGCGGCCCCCGCGCTCGCACGAGTGCCCGGCGGCCGCGGCGGCGGCGGGATGGCGGGCGGGTTCGCTGGCTCGGCCACTTCCGGGTTCAGCCCTGGCCGTCGCCGACGCGGTGACGGGACGGCGGTGCGGCCTCCCGCGGTGGCGAGGACCCCTCCCTCGGCACCTCCCCTTCCTCCTGCTGCCGCTGCCGCTGTCGCTCTCTGCCCCTGCTGCTGCTGCTGCTGCTGCCGTTGCTACTGATGGTGGAGGCGGGCGGGCGCGAGCTTGGAGTGGGGCGGGCGTCCCCAGACCGGAGCCCGCTGGTCAGGACGCGGGCTTCTGCCACCCGCTGCTGGACTGTCGGTCACCAGGGCTGCGAAGCTAGGAGATGGGAAGGGGATTCTCTGCAGGAAAGGAACGCCCGAACGCACAGCATAATAGCACTGTGCTTCACAGGAGTGCGCACATGATTCTTTTCTGATTTGAGCCTATGCCTAGGGAAATGGGATAGATAGGCATCACAAACCACTTCCTTTATAAATGGTGAAACTGAGGCAAAATGAAATGAAGGTGACTGTCTTTCCTTCTCAGTATACTACCCATTCCTTAGACAAGTAAACTGACAACGTACTGAGCAGGGTTGTGATGTTGGGGAGAGGACAGAGAGCAAAACCAAGTCTCTGCTTGTGGAGCTCTCAGTCTAGGCGGAGGGAAAGAAACAATAAATGATACCCGCTATGAAGAAACATAAAGCTGAGGGGAGAGGGATGCTGTTTAGATGGCGTGGTCAGGGAAGCCTTCTCAAAAGGTATCTTGTAAGAGACGAGCAAAATGGACTATGAGTAATCCTAAGAGTGCCCAGGGCAGAGGGAAGAGCAATGCTGAGATCCTGGATGGCTTATTGCAAAACTAGAACAGCGTAGCACGGTGGTTCTTCAAGAGCACCCGCTGGACAGGCGCAGCTTTTGCAAACCTAACCTGTTGCTGTGAAGTCATTCTGATTCTTGGTGACCCCATGTGCTACGGAGTAGACCTGCTCCATAGGTTTTCTTGGCTTGTAATCTTTACAAAAACCAGGCCTTTCTTTTATGGTGCTGCTGGGTGAGTTGAACCTTCAGCCTTTTTAGGTTAGTAGAAAAGCACAAACAATTTTCACCACCCAAGACCTGGGAACTTGTTAGAAATTCGAATTCTAGAGCCCAGACTTCAGACCAAACTGAATCAGAAACCCAGCGGAGGGGCCCACCAATCTGTGTTTTAACAAAGCCTGCAGTTGATACCGATACCTGCTAAGGTTTGAGAACTAGCTGAAACTGAGTGAATGCAGAGGACAGTGGTAGGAGTGGGGTAGGAGGAGTGTGACAGATCCTAAACGCCTTGTAGGAAGGCTATTATAAAGGATTTGGTTTTTAGTATGAGATAAGTCATACAATTGTGAGCATCTTATTCTGGTAACTAAAAGGATCACTTTGCTGGGGTTTGTTTTAAATACTACACACACACACACACACACACAAAAGGAAGGGAATAAAGGAAACAAATAGGCATAATGTTGTTTTGAGTCTGAGTGGTGGATGCATGGGGGTCGTCACAGTATTTTCTCTATGTGTATATTTGACAGCATAATAAAAAAATTATTTTTTAAAAATGACTTATATCTAAGTGGGTAATATAATATGTGTTGAGCCAGAAACAATATTAGACTAGCCCAGGTGAAAGATAAGAATACTTGTACTAGAGTCTGAGTGTTGGAGAGAGCTGATCTATTTAGAAGATATGTTGTTGTTGTTATGTGCCGTTGAGTCGGACCCGACTCATAGTGACCCCTCCTTGGCTTTCCAAGGCAGTATCACTACAGAAGTAGATTGCCCCATCTTTCTTCTGAGAAGTGGCTGGTGGGTTTGAACTGCCAGCCTTCTGGTTAGCAGTCAAGTGTCTTAGCCACTATAGGAATTGCTAATAGATTAGATATAAGAGATAAGAGTCAAAGATGATTCTGAAGGTTTTGATCTGAGCACTTGGGAGAATAGAATTGCCATTTACTAAGATTGAGGAGATTTGGAGAATAAATTGGAGGAAAAAGATTTGTAAATACTGGTTTCAGCATGGTAATTTTGAGGTGAAGAGCCCTGGTGGCATAGTGGTTAAAGCATTAAGCTGCTAACCAAAAGATCAGCAGTTTGAACCCACCAGCTGCTCCATGTGAGAAAGATGTGGCAGTCTGCTTCCGTTGGAAATCCTATGGGGCAGTTCTACTCTGTCCTATGTGAGGGTCATTATGAGTAAGAATCAATTCATTGGCAGTGGGCCTTTTGTTTGTTTGTTTGAAGCTTGAGATGTCTGTTAAGCATCTATGTGAAGATAATCTGTAGACAATTATGTATGTGTGTCTGAGCTGGATTTATAAATTTGGAAGCCCTCCTTGGGTTTCCAAGGCGGTATCTCTACGGAAGTAGATTTCTCAGTCTTCCTTCCAAGGGGGGTGGTTGGTGGGTTTGAACCACCACCTTCTGATTAGCAGTCAAATGCCTTAGGCACTGTGCTGCTAGACCTCCCTGGAAGCTCTTAGCATATAACATTTACCAGTTGCTGTCAAGTCAATTCCAACTCATGGCAACCCCAGTGTGCAGAATAGAACTGCATTCCTTATGGTTTTTAAGGCTGTGACCTTTTGGAAGCAGATTGCCAAACCTTTCTTCCAATGTGCCTCTGAATAGATTCAAACTGTCAGTTTTTCTTTAGGTATCAGGCACTTAACAATTTACACCATGCAGCAACAGATGGTATTTAAAACCCATGACATTAGTTGAAATCAACTGGATACTATAGTTAGAAAAGAGAAGACCAACAACTGAATCCTGAGGCACTTCAACATTTAGAAGATGAGGGGTATTCAGCAAAGGAGATGGAGAAGGAACAGCCAGTGAGATAGGAAGAGGACCAGAAAAGGTATATTGGAAGCCTAATAAAGTGTTCCAAAAAAAAGATATTGCCTCAGTTAATTGTGTTTTTGTTGTTGTTGTTGTTTTGTTTGTTGTTTTTCAGTATTCCTAAGCAGGAGCTTGCCCCTCTATTTCCTGATAGCGTTATTGAAACACCGTTAGTAAGAAATACATGATGAGTTATTTCTTTAGTGTTGGTGGTAGTTTCATTCAGATTGATAAAACTTTCTCCTTTATAAGGTCATTATTAAATGAGGTAATCTATACAAATTTAATACTAATCTTTACAAACATTTAGCACATAAATATGAAATGGAAGCACTTAATAAATATTACTTGCTACTACTCCTACACATTTCTGTGCCATCAGTTTCACCTGGCTTGGCTAGGACTTGAGGTTATGTGCCAGAACCAAGAGATGCACACTAACTTTGGTTTCATCAAATCTTTGGGTTTACTTCTGTCATAAATATCTAGTGCCACTATAGCAGAAATACCACCAGTTGATGGCTTTAACAAATGCCTTAGTTCACTACTGCTGTTTTAACAGAAGTACCCCAAGTGGATGGCTTTAACAAACAAATGTATTCACTTATAGTTTAGGAGGCTGGAAGTCTGAGTTCAGAGTGCTGGCTGTAGGGGAAGACTCTCTTTCTCTGGACTCTGGGTAGGAGGCCCTTGACCTTGGGCTTTATTCTGCCTTCCAAGCCCACTGGAGCAAATAGGAGGCGTCTCCTGACTCTCGCAGCTGCAGAAGCTGACGAACACAAGATTGGCAGGTAGTACAGCAGTCTGTGGAAGCTCTGGAACATAGTGCCTAAGGCATTTGTCTGCTAACCAGAAGGCTGGCGGTTCAAATCCACCAGACACTCCTCAGACGGAAGGTTGGGTGATCTACTTCCGTGGTGATACTGCCTCAGAAACTCAAGGAGGGGTCGCTATGAGTTGGATCCGGCTCAACAGCAGTGAGTTTGGTTTGGTTATAGCAGACTGTTGAATGCTAAGGCTGAGGAATCCAAGATTGGCAGGTAAAATGGCAGATTTTTGTCTCACATGCTGCTAAGGCAACAATCTCAAGATTTGCAGGCAACACGCAGGCCACTGGTTCCAGTCCAGGAACTGGAGATGATGATGGGCAAAATGCGGGATGCAAAATGAGCAGAAGGCCAGAGACTTTCCCAGAGGTTCTCCATATTTACTGGAAGCAGGCCACGCCCCAGAGACAGCTCCCCTCTGACTAATTAACTGCTCACAGTAGATTCTACAGTGGGGGTGATTATACCATGTCCAGTCTCATCACAGGAAATAGCTACATCCAGCTGACAAGCCACTTAGAATCATGGCCCAGCTAAGTTGACACCTAACCTTAACTACTACCACAACAAACAAATTTATTTTCTTCCAGTTTAGGAGGCTAGAAGTCCAAATTCAGGTTACTGGCTCTAGGGGAAGGAAGGTCTTCTCTCTCTGTCACCTTTGAAGGAAGGTCCTCGTTCCTTGGCTCTTTGGTGATCTTCATGTGATATGGCAACTGTCTTCCTCCATCTCTGCTTGCTGACTTGCTTGTTTAATCTATTTTATATCTCAAAAGAGATTGACTCAAAACACACCCTACTTTAGTCCTGTCTCATTAACATAGTGCAAACAACCCATTTCGCAAATGGGATTATAACCACAGGTGTAGAGGTTAGGATTTACAATACGTATTTTGGGGGACATAATTCAACCCATAACAACTTCCTTTCTCTGCATGCTAGCTGTGTGATGAAGATTGTGTCACCAGCCATTTTAAGAGCTCTTCCAGGAGAAAAACAAAACAAAACTCCTCTATTGCTTTTGTGTCCTCCTACTTAGGAGCTCTGGTAGCATAGTGCCTAAGGCACTTGACTGCTAACCAGAAGGCTGGCGGTTCAAACCCACCAGCCACTCCTCGGAAGGAAGGTTGGGCAATGCTACTTCCATAGTGATACTGCCTCGGAAACCCAAGGAGGGGTCGCTATGAGTCGGGGCCGACTCGACTGCAAACAACAACAACAACAACTTAAAATAGTGTTATGTATACAAGTAAACACTAAATATAAGGATGTGTCCATCTGACAAGTATCCAAACAACTTTAAACTATAGCATCTTGCACATCTGCTTGTGAATTAGCCTTGTTTGTTGACTTCTTAAGAGGCCTAGCTCATCTACTATGCTGTATGTCTACCAAAACTTTTCTTTTTCACACCCCTCCAAAAATTTGTTTTATCGGTATACTGGGAAAGACTGTTTTTTTACCTATGTACACTTCAAACTTGTTAAGAGGTAAGTATCAATTTACAAGCTCAAACATCC
Organism: Orycteropus afer afer; assembly: GCF_000298275.1. Classification (NCBI taxonomy): domain Eukaryota; kingdom Metazoa; phylum Chordata; class Mammalia; order Tubulidentata; family Orycteropodidae; genus Orycteropus; species Orycteropus afer. The sequence goes on along the minus strand of NW_006922030.1, from coordinate 305,689 downwards.
TAAGATGATGCCACCATATAGATTTGAAAACAGTGCATGATCCTAATTCAAGTCTCTGCCCTGGGACTTATTCCCTGAGGAGAAGATTGAGAGCTGAACCCACAATTCAGACCCTGAAATTTAGATTAGGCTAACATTTAATCTAGAAGGAAAATAGGGCAATCTACTTCCATAGAGATATCGCCTTGGAAATCCAAGGAGGGTTCTCTATGAATCAGGACAAACTCAATGGGCAGTGAGTTTGGTTTTTAATATTTAATCAAATGTCTCATTTAAGAATCTTGAGGCAATTTGAAAATATTAATTATACTAAGCCTTTGTTGTTTTCTGAAGACAGTGATAGAACCCATGGCTTTTGGATATAAGCCAGTCTTCCTAAGATCAGTAGCAATTTATGAGGCCAAATTTTCATTTTCATATTTATGTGGGCCAAGCAACTTAACAAAGCTGGTCCTCAGCCATATGCAGCTTCAACACTTAACCCTGTCTCACCCTTCATGAGAAAAGTGAACAAAAATACTTGTGAGTATGTACACAAATCATCACTACTGTGGGGGAAAAAACTTTTAACACTTCTTTTGCATATGTCAGTTTCACCTTCTCAGGTAAAGAACACAAAGAATTAGGAAGAGGCTACCCAGGGCCACCAAAGACTTCTCATTTTCACTTCCCTTGACAGAAGAACTGACTGGACCTGCAGAGGTATTTGACCTCTCTCAGCTTAGTTTATTAGCTCCATCCACCTCTGAATCATTCTTTAGATGAGCCCTTCACCCCACATGGGCATGTTGTTGTTGTTATAAGGTGCCATCCAGTAGTCTCTGACTCATAACAACCGTATGCACAGCAGAATGAAACACTGCCTGGTCTTGTGCCAGCCTCACGATGCTTGCTACACCTGAGCCCATTCTTGCAGCCACTGTGTCTATCCATCTCATTCAGGGCCTTCCCCTTCTTCGTTGACCCTCCACTTTACCAAGCATGACATCCTTCTCCAGGGAATGGTTCCTTCTGACAACATGATAGTAGGTGAGACGAAGTCTGGCCATTCTCGCTTCCAAGGAACATTCCAGCTGCACTTCTTCCAGGACAGATTTGTTAGTTCTTTTAGCAGATCGTGGTATTCTTAGCACTCTTCTCCAACACCGCAACTCAAAAGCATCAACTCTTGTCCGTTCTTCCTTATTCATTGTCCAGCTCTCACATACGTAAGAGGCAATTGAAAGAAAATACCATGGTTTGGATTAGGCACACCTTAGTTAATCTTCAAGGAGACATCTTTGCCCTTCATCACTTGAAAGAGGTCTTTTGCAGCCGATCTGCCCAATGTAATACGTCATCGGATGTCTTGACTGCTGCTTTCATTGGTGTTGATTGTAGAACAAAGTGATATGAAATCCTTGATAACGTCAATCTTTTCTCCTTCCACCGTGAAGCTGTTTATTGGACCAATTGTTTCCTAAAGGATTTTTGTTTCCTTTATTTTGAGATGTAATCTGTACTGCAGACTATAGTCTTTAATCTTCATCAGTAAGTGCTTCAAGTCATTCTCAGTCTCAGCAACCAAAGTTGTGTCATCTGGGTATTGTAGGTTGTTAATGAGTCTTCCTCTAATCCTGATGCCACGTTCTTCTTCACATAATCCAGCTTCTTGAACTATTTGCTCAACATACAAGTTGAATAAGTATGGTGAAAGGATAGAAACTTGAGGCACTCCCTTCTTGATTTTGAACCAGGCAGTATCACCTTGTTCTGTTCGAACAATAGCCCCTGATCTATGTACAGGTTCCTCATGAGTACAATGAAATGTTCTCGAATTCCCATTCTTCTCAATATTATCCATAGTTCGTTATGACCCACACAATCAAATTTTTTAGCATAGTCAATAAAACATAATTAAACATCTTTCTGGTGTTCTTTGCTTTCAGCTAAGATCCATGTGACATCAGCGATGATATCTCTCATTCCACGTCCTCTTCTGAATCCAGTTTGCATTTCTGGAAGTTCTCTGTTAATATACTGCTGCAACCATTTTTTGAATTATCTTCAAGAAGATTTTATTGGCATGCGATATTAATGATATTGTTCTATAATTTCCACATTCTGTGGGATCACCTTTCTTTGGAATGGGTACAGATATGGATCTCTTCCAGTTAGCTGGCCAGGTAAGTGTCTTCCAAATCCATTTGCTGAAATGTCTCCATGGGTATTTCATCAATTTCTGGAGCCTTGTTCTGGCCAATTCCTTCATTGCCACTTCAACTTACTCCTTCAGTACCATTGGTTCTAGATCATATGCCATCTCCTGAAATGGATAAAGATCGACCAGTTCTTTTTGGTACAGTGACTGTGTATTCCTTCCATCTTCTTTTGATGTTTCCTGCATCATTCAATATTTTTCCCATAGAATTTTTCAATATTGCAACTCAAGGCTTAAACTCTTCCTCAATTCTTTCAGCTTGAGAAATGCCAAGCATGTTCTTCCCTTTTGGTTTTCTAACTCCAGGTCTTTGCACATTTCATTATACTCACTAACTCACAGAAATCGAGTCAGATCCAACCCATAGTGACCCCTCCTTGGGTTTCCAAGGCAGTATCACTATGGAAGTAGATTGCCCAACCTTCCTTCCACAGAGTGGCTGGTCGGTTTGAACTGCCAGTCTTCTGGTTAGCAGTCAAATGCCTTAGGTACTATGCCACCAGAGCTCCCCTGTAATTGGCTTTGTTGGCTCAAGCTGCTTTTTGAAATCTTCTGTTTAGCTCTTTTAACTTGTCATTTCTTCCATTTGCTTTAGCTACTCTCTGTTCAAGGGCAAATTTCAGAGTCTCTTCTGATATCCATTTTGGTCTTTTCTTCCTTTCTTGTCTTTTTAGTGACCTCTTGCTTTCTTCATGGATGATGTTCTTGTTCTCATCCCACAATTCCTCTAGTTTTCGGTCATTGGTGTTCAATGCATCAAATCTATTCTTTAAATGGTCTCTAAATTCAGGAGGAATATTATCAAGGTCATATTTTGGCTCTTGTGGACTTGTTTTAATTGTCTTCAACTTCAAATTGAATGTGCATGTGAGCAGTTGATGGTCTGTTCCATAATCAGCTCCTGGCCTTATTTTGGCCAAAGGTATTGAACTTCTCCATCATCTCTTGCCATAGATGTAGTCAATCTGATTCCTGTGCATTCCATCTGGTGAAGTCCACATGTATCGTTGTCATTTATGTTGTTGAAAAAAGGTATTTGCAATGAGTAAGTCATTGGTCTTGCAAAATTCTATCATGTGATCTCCAGCAATATTTCTATCTCCAAGGCCATATTTTCCAACTACCGGTAACTCTTCTTTGTTTCCAACTTTTGCATTCCAGTCATCAGTGATAATCAACACATCTTGATTGCATGTTTGGTCAATTTCAGACTGCAGAAGTTGGTAGAAATCTTCAATTTCCTTATCTTTGTCTTTGGTGGTTGGTGTGTAAATTTGAATAATAATAGTATTAACTAGCCTTCCTTGTAGTCATACAAATACTATGCTATCACAGTGTTGTACTTCAGGACAGATCTTGAAATACTCTTTGTGACGATGAATGCACATCATTCCTCTTTAATTTGTCATTTCTGGTATAGTAGATCATATGGTTGTCTGATTCAAAATGGCCAAAACCAGTCCATTTCAGCTCACTAATGCCTAGGATATCGATCTTTATGTGTTCCATTTCATTTTTGAGAACTTCCAATTTACCTAGATTCGTACTTCATACATTCCAGTTTCCAATTATTAATGGACGCTTACATTTGTCTCTGCTCATTTTGAGTCACGCCACATCTGCCAGTGGAGGTCCTGAAAACTTTACTCTATCCATATCATTAAGGTTGTCTCTACTCTGAGGAGTTAGCTCTTCCCCAGTCAAATTTTGAGTGCCTTCCAACCTGATGGGCTCATCTTCCAGCACTATATTGGACAATGTTTCGGGGCTATTAATAAAGTTTTCCAGTAATATATCAAGCAGTGTTTCATTGCAATTCATAAGGTTTTCACTGGCTAATTGTTTGAGAAGTGTGTTGGATTGGGTTCTCTAGAGAAACACAAAAACCAGCAAAGTGTATATATATATTTATAGAGAGAGAAAGAGAGAGAGAGAGAGATTTATCTTAGGTAAATGGCTCACAAGCGTGTAGAAGC
>NW_006922030.1:299043-301413 GCF_000298275.1 Orycteropus afer afer | reverse complement strand
TCTCTGGAGGAGATGAGGCCCGGAGCCGCCTGGTTCCCGTAAGCACAACAGAGCCGAGAGAATCAAGGTGGCACGCAGCACGCTGGTTGCTGTTCCCAACAAAGGATGAATCCGAAACCTCCAGGGCGAGCGGTGAGCCACTCACTCAAGGAAGTATAGTCCGGAATGCCGTTCTTCCAGCTTGTCCTTGGAATAGCATTGCAAGCAGGCCACACCCCTGGGGAAACTCCCCTTGGGCAGACCGGCCGCTCAGAACTCAGTCATGTGATCCATCATGGGAACCGCCACTCACAACTGGAGTCCAGCCAAGTTGACACATCTTCAACTATCACAAGAAGTAAATGGCTTCTTCCTTCTTCCAAGTCTGTCTTAGCCCAGAAGCTCCGCTGAAACTTGCCCACCATGTATAACCCTGCTGCCATTTTGAAACATGGTGGCATAGCGTCCAGCCTCATAGCAACATGCAAGCCACCATAGGGCTACAAACTAACAGACAAGTTCATCTCCCTTAGTTATTCCTAACCCCTCTGCACCTGCCTACCTCGGGCAATGACCTTAAAATAGACTGGCCCATAAGCAAAAAGCAGCCCCCAAGCCCTGGCCCACCTTCCTCAAGCCCTGGCCTTAATATAGAGCCACCCCCAAGTGAAAAACAGCCTTCAAACCCCAGGCACACCTACCTCAGGTCCTGGCCTTAATACAGAGCCACACCCAAGTGAAAAGAAACCTCCAAGCCCCAGGCTAGCCTACCTCAGACCCTGATCTTAATATAGAGCCACTCCCAAGTGAAAAGCAGCCTCCAAGCCCCGGGCCCACCTACCTCAGGCCCCAGCCTTAATATAGAGCTACACTAGAAAGCAGTATAGCAATTCCTTAGAAAGCTGAAATTGGAGATACTATTTGACCCAGAAATCGCATTACTAGGTATATATCCTAGAGAGGTGAGAGCCAGGACAGGAACAGATATATGCACACCCATGTTCATCGCAGCACTGTTTACAATAGCAAAAAGATGGAAACCACCTATGTTCCCATCAATTTAAGAGTGGATGACCAAACTATCCTACATACACACAATGGAATGCTATGCAGCGCTAAAGAATAATGTAGAGTCTGCAAAACACCACATAACATGGATGAACTTGGAGGTCATTATGTTGAGTGAAGTAAGTCAATCACAGAAGGACAAATATAGTATTAGTTCATTATTGTGAAAAGTCAAGGAAAGGTTTATCTATGGAAGGAAACTTTCTTTGTTGGTTGCCAGCGGTGGAAGGGGAGGGGAAGGAACATTGCAAAAAAAAAAAAAATGCATTGATTCAAGTCACTTTTGGGAGCTCTGGTAGCATAGTGCCTAAGGCACTTGACTGCTAACCAGAAGGCTGATGATTCAAACCCTCCAGCCACTCCTCAGAAGGAAGGTTGGGCAATCTACTTCCGTAGTGATACCACCTTGGAAACTCAAGGAAGGGTCGCTATGAGTCAGGTCCAACACAACAGCACATAACAACAACAGCAACAACATGTCACTTTAGTTTTGTGTATTTCACTGTACATAAATTATATTTCAATAAAATGCATTAAAAATAGAGAGAGACAGCCACACCCAAGTGAAAAGCAGCCTCAAAGCCTTGGGCCCGCCTCCCTCAGGCCCCAACCTTAATGTGGAGCCACCCCTCCAAGCAAAAAGCAGCCTCCAAACCCCGGCCGCCTACTTCAGGCCCTAGCCTTCATATAGAGCCACACTCAAGCTAAAACTAGCCTCTAAGCCTGGGGCATGAGATGTTACAAAAGTCCATCCATTTGTTACATTGTTGAAATAGAACAATTCCTTAGCCATATAAGTAACTATAATCTAAAACTAATATGTCTGATCAGAATATATCACTTGCAAAGAAAAAAGAAGAGCTGTATCTGTTGGTGAAAATTACTTAGACTGAGTTGAAATTAAAAGTTGCAGTAGGAGTAATGAAGACAAGACAGGCACAAAAGCTTTACATGGCAACACGGGAAATTGCCAATTCCTCCTGTAAAGAAAAGACAGACTTAATTTTACCAAAGAATATAAAGTCATAAGATCCTGTTTTTATAATTCCTTTGAAAAGGATCAATGATTCAAAAATAGGATGCTAAAGAAGATAAAGATCTTCCTTAAAAAATAAGTCTTAAATATTGTATTAGTCCGTTATTGTAAAAGTTAAGGAAAGTTTTATCTATTGAAGGAAATTTTCTTTGTTGGTTACCAGGGGTGGGTGGGGAGGGGAGGGAACGCTGTTAGACAGATAGAGATAAGTATTGATTTGGGTGAAGAGAAGGGCAATGTACCAAATGTGAGTGACCAATATGGTAGCATTGAGGATGAGAAAGACA
>NW_006922030.1:279239-298248 GCF_000298275.1 Orycteropus afer afer | reverse complement strand
GTAACTGTGGGAAGGAAATAGGAGGGGAGCTGTTGCATTATGGTAAACTGTGGTCAATGACATGAGACAAAGTATATGTGAACTGCTGTAAGGAAAGTGAATTTGCTCTGTAAATCTTCACCCAAATCACAATAAAAAATTTTAAAAAAAAGTCTTATTTTCTGTGCTAAAGTGCCCAAAAAACATTACTTGAGTTGTTTTCCTACCTTTGAATTTATTATTATTTTTTTCCTTACTCTTTTCATTTGGAAGCAACTTAATGTACATGATATATTATGAAGCATTTCAAAACATTCTTGGGAGATTTTGCTATTTAGCAAACAGATTTATCAATACATCAAGGTATTTATTATAAGTTTTGTGATGTCATATGGGGTGATGTGAGTCTTCTGTTCCAGACCAGTAGGAAATCTTTCATTGAAGAAGTCTTCATTGTTTTCATGCTCTTTCAGATAACCTACCTTACTTCCAGCACACCTGTCTCAGAGTTTCCTAGAGAAATGAAAGCAAATAGTTTGCTGCAATGTTTAATTATAAATCTCCAATAATCAGTACAGGAAATATCTAAAAATCAGTTCCACACTAATGTATATCAGGTAAGAAGTTTCTCTGTGCTTTTTTATGAAAAGGAAATTTACTCAATCTATTTTCATATGTATATAGCTGTGAGTTTGAACTGCAGACCTTCTGCTTAGCAACCAAATCCCTCACCCACAATACCACCTGAGATCCTTAAATAGTATATAGTATCTATTTATGTGGCTTGGTGGTATAATAACCTCATTAGTGAGTTATCTGGGACTAAACATCTTTCTACATAGTCAGCAATGCTGGGGAGTAGGGGAAAGCAAGTAAAAATTCTTGATGAATTATGTAAAGCATTATTAGCCTATTGTCATCTATTTCAAGTTATGCATATGCACACACAAAAAACTTGTGTTTGTCCGAACACAACTGACTGTTAATAGCATAGATCTTAAGCAAAATTGTGAAGTAGGTTTGTCTTTGGCATTTTCATGTTCTATATGCTATTCCTGTTAGTTTCAATACATCTATCACCTATGACAGTCACCATCTGCTGGTCTCCAGTGTCCTCTCTCCACCTCTAATCAAACTTGGAAATTATCTGACATCAGTCAATTAACAGACTGATTAGTTAATTACACTTTAATATAAATGGTTTTTAGACATGGGCCAATGTTATATTGATATTATTTTAGCTAAATACTGTCTTTGTACCCTATCCTCTATCCTCTTCTTCCTAGAATGCATTGCAATGCCATCTATATTATTTTAATCACACAATTTTTCACAAAAAAGTGTGATGTTGAAATGTATGTTTTATTAATAGAGGTATTATGATACAACAACATGAGAGGAATCCTTTAAGTTTAAAAAAGATAACTCTAAGTAGAGGAGATGAAAAATATTCTTAAACTTTAGACCTTTTAAGGCTAAACCTTTGAGTGTTCATATTACTTATTCAAAGTGTTGAAATGGTAATGTAAAAAGATAAGTCATATTTCCACATAAATCCTAAAATTTTAGCTCAGTACAGGCTTTGGAATTATTTTTGCAACTAAGAATCCTTTGCCAGGAATCCTTTCTAGCTCCTAATCTGGTACTAGTCTGTTTCTAGTTGAGGAGAAGCATGTTTAGTGCTAGATATAAGTGGTTGGTCAATTCCTGAGGCATCCATATTTCTTCATTTTCCTTGTTAAGATTTTGGTGATAATCCAACCCAAGAAATAAAATTGAATCCAGTCTGCATATATATGAGAACTATTCTTCACTGAACTAAAAATGAACCTAAACTGCTATTTTGAAGTCTTTGTTAAAAGCCAACTAAAATTAAATCATGAGAAACATATTCCTAGTCATATTTTCTAAAGCAAACTATTCAAGCCAATCATAGTTATATTATATTTATATATAACATCAACTTGACCAACAGGCAGACTGAGAAAATACTAATTAACTCATTTTAATTTGCAACTTCCCCCCACATCCCTATAATTTCTAAACTTCTTTTCTGATTTTTTCCCCAAAGCACTGATCACAATCGGACAAATTGTATATTTTATTTCTATATTTCATTTATTGAATGTCCTATAAGCTTCTGCAAAGGCATGAATTTTAGTGTGTTTGGATACTGCTATATCCTTCTTGTTCTTTCTGTGTGGCACCAAGTAGATTCTGTGTCTTAGTGACTTTAAAGGACAAAGAAGAACTCCTCAACAGGGTTTCCTAGGCTATAATCTTTAGGAGCTCTGGTGGTGTAGTGCCTAAGGCATTTGACTGTTAACCAGAAGATTGGCAGTTCAAAGCCACCAGCTACTCCTCGGAAAGAAGACTGGGCAATCTACTTTCATGGTGATACTGCCTCAGAAACCCAAGAAGAGGTCACTATGAGTCAAATTCGACTCAACAACTCTTTAAGGGAGCAGATCATGAGGTCTTTTCTTCCGTGGAGCAGCTGGTAGATTCTAACTGCTGTCTTTTGTTTAGCAGGAGAGCCTTAACCATGGTGCTACCAGGGCTCTTAGCTATATCCTTAGGGCCAAGGAAAACCCCTGGCACATAGTATGCACTCAACCATGAACCAACCAAAACGTTTACCTCTAGCAATATATATACTAACTCAAATTCAAACAATTTTCAGGTTAACAAATATATACCATATATTAATTTTTATTCTTTTTTACTTTTGGAAGAACATAAGCAGTGTTCCCCAGGAATAAAGAATGCACAGAGGAATTTTCTTTGATATCAGTCAACGCTTTAACATTTATTGATCACTTTGATGAATACACTGTGATAGGTGTCAGACAGAGTGGTAGGAATATTATAAAGCTTAGGGCAAAAATTCTGCTCTTAATAAACTTGCAATCAAATTCAGACACAAGAAATAAATCTGATTAAACAATACCCAACCAAAAAAAGTGTTTACAAGTAAAATGAATATTGAGCTGAGCACTTAGAAAAGAAAGGTATATAATGGGAAAAGAAGACGTATTCAGGGACAGTAAAGGGAGAATTTGTACAAGTTGTTCTGAGAATGGAGTATTAAGAAATAAAGCCAAGATCTTAAAGTCAGAGTCTGTAGATACTTGAATGGATTTTAGGCTTTATGTGAAGGAAGTAGACAATCCCTAAGGAAGTGTGTATATGTGTGTGTGTGTGTGTGTGTGTTTGTGCATACATTTTAGTGCAGGTAATAAAAATGAGCAATCTCTACTGTAAGACTTTCGATCTGGCACAGATAGGCAAAAATTAATGCCAGAAGAGAGGTACTGGAAGCAAGAAGATTAGTTGGGAAACTAGGACAACAGTCCATGTGTGAGATGATAAGAGCTTGAAGTCATGTAGTACAGTATAAATGAAAAGGAGAGGGCAAATAGGAAAGGTGGAATAAGGTGACTTGGTGACTAATGGGGCAATCTACTTCTGTAGTGATACTACCTTGCAAACCCAAGGGTGGGTCGCTATGAGTCGGATCCTCAACGGCAGTGAGTTTGGCTTGGTATTTTGGTGACTAATTAGATATGGGGATCCAGGAAGATTAAGTAGCCAAATATCTCGAGGTATTGAGCCCAAGAATATAGCGATAGAATTGATTTATAATTTTTTTTTTTTAAGTCACATGGGATAGATAATGCTGTGTGTGGTTTGAGGCCTGCAAAGTTTGCAGTAATAACAAAACATTTAAGTAAAACGTTCAGTACAAAACCAAACTCACTGCCATTAAGTCGTATCTGACTCATAGCAGCCCCTCCTTGGGTTTCCGAGGTGGTATCACTATGGAAGTACGAGGAGTGACTGGTGGCTTTGAACTGCCAGGCTTCAAGTTCGCAGTCAAATGCCTTAGGCACTACACCACCAGAGCTCCTAAAATGTTCAGTAGGAAATTATAAATAAGCCAGGACAAAGATAACTGGTACCAAGATAGAATCACTTTCATAAAGTTACTGACCCCTAAAGAAGCTGGGAATGCAACTTTCTTTGGTAAGTTACTTTATAACAAGAAGTAAACTTTCCTGCATGTTCTTCACATTTGTCTCTGTATAGGTTGGCATCCAAATGTTGCTTTCTTGTTCATTAAAAAAAAGAAAAAAAATTAGATAAATAGTACATGACTTCATCCTTATAGTAAAATTAGAATTATAGGTAAAGATTCCTATTGACATCTCTCCCTAACTCCTTGTAAGATGCATATAAAGGCTTCCATTACCATTTTCTGTGTGTCCTTTCATACATTTTCTTATGCAGTTATGTATTATGTGGTAAACATAGAGATAAATGGGTTTCTGGTTGTTTGTTTTACGTAAGTGGAATCATGCTGTAGGACACTATCAGCCTATTAGCAGGTGCTAAGGAAGCTTTGCTGCCAATTTGCTGTAGCCGTGGGGAACCTAGGCAGGGAGAGCTCAGCTGCCAGTTGCCAATACTTCCAAGATTTAAACTGTTACCAATTTCAGGGGAGATTTTGAACATCAGAAAGTTGACTAATGGATTAGATTAAATAGTACGCTCCTAGGTTGATATTCCATTGCATTTTAGTACCACAGACATAGTCTCCCTCCCCTCTCACCAAAACACACTTTTTTTTTTTTTTTAATTTTATTTTTACTCCAATCTTTATAGAGCAAGATTCAAAGCCACTGCTTCTCCAATAAAGATTGTCGATGTTACTATTGTTGTAAGCTGCCTTCAAGCTAGCCCTCAGCTCATGGCAACTCCATGCATTATAGAATAAAACTGTCCCATAGGGTTTCCTTGCCTGTAATCTTTATGAAAGCAGTATTCCAGTCCTTTCTTCCATGGCAAACTAGGTGAGTTCAAACTGTCAACCTTTAGGTTGGCAGCTGATCACAACCCACTTGTGCCATTCTGGCTCCTCAATAAAATTAATTTTTAAAAATTGGATTTTACATTACCACAAATTTTTAGTATTTCTAGATTCTCTATTTATATTTTTCCATATCTTTTGTTCCAATCTGTACTTTTTCTCTCCATAATTTTTTGCTCCAATTACCTTGGCCAAAAAGGCTTTGAAGATGGCACAGGACCGGACAATGTTTTGTTCTATTAGCAGTAAGGTGACTGTGAATCAGAGCCTACTTGACTGCAATTAATAATAACAACAAGGTTTTCTGTTAAAACTCAGAATATGAGGAAGACCTTCAATGAAGGGTTAAGAGAGCTGAGTAATGGTGGATATCTATCTCTTCTTTGTATGTTGGTCAAGATCCTCTAAAATTATATTCTTTTGTGTTGAAGTTATTGGTTAATCTGCTGTAAAATCATAGTAATTACATGTCTATTTATAATAATGATTTATTTTAAAGCATTTTTAAATATCGCATCAATATGCATTTTATTTAAGACAATCCATTTTTAAAGTTCTAACTGTGGGAAGCTATATATGTTCATAATTATGGTTTATTTGATTGTATTGTATATTTGGAACCATGAAGTACCATACTTTAGGGGGTGGAATGAAAATTATTTATGCATTTTTAAATGGATAAGTTTTTTTTTTTTTTTTAATATTCAGTATCTAGGGTAATTTTAAAATCCACTGGATCTGTTTTATATCATAAGCTATGAATACCTATATCTTTACACAGTGGGGCTTCACTAACACAGTTTTCAAAATCTATGTGATGTGACCACCACTATGAACAACTTTGGAAATTGTGATGATTAAATCATATTTGAGAGACTTTTTTTCTCTGATATTGTATTCAATACTAAATAATTTTTTGACAAGTTAAGGTACAGGACCAGCTGAAAATTATCAATAATATTTAAGCAGCAACTTATTATAATCACATTCAAACATATGGTGGAATGCCACTTTGAACACTCATGCAATCCATTCACCTAGTTTCATTTGTGAGTGTGACTTATTCTAAAGGTATTGAGGGACTATTCCAGACCTATCACCAGTACTTCATTCCACAATTTACAGTAATTTTCAAGGCTCATACCTACCACTGTGTTTGCTGTGGAGACATAATAATAATAATAAAAATAACCTGCCTAGGAAGACCTTGCCCCCTCTAGGAAATACATACTTAAATTTATTGGGGAATATGGGTTCATCTGGTAGCATAGTGCCTAAGGTACTTGACTGCTAACCAGAAGGCTGGCAGTTCAAACCTACCAGCCACTCCACGGAAGGAAGGTTGGGCAATCTACTTCCGTAGTGATACCACCTCGGAAACCCAAGAAGGGGTCGCTATGAGTTGGGTCCGACTCGATGGCATGTAACAACAACATGGGTTCATGAGTTAAAGGGTCATGTTGGGGTGGGATTATCTAGGAAACACTTTCTGGAAGAGGTAAAATTTGATCTGGGCTTTGAGGTGTATACTTATAGACTTCAGATTGGTAGAGAAGCAAAGGGAGAATGTTACTCATGTATGGAAGGAGAAAAATGAACAGTGGACCTGGTAGTAATTATAGACCTGCCCTAACTGGAGTGGAAGAGTAGTAGATGAGGTTGGACAGGTAAGCCAAAGTAGTTCTCCAGGGGACCCTCAAAACATAGGTGACAAGTGGCTTGAAATCAGGGCTTCAGACTGGTTCAACCCTGTTCAGTCATGGCCAAGGAAGCAACAAGGGAACAAACTCCAATTTTTAAAATGTGTGTGAACTAGAATACTAACAAGAATGGGGACAATTATGGGTTGAAGCCCTGACAGAAACTTAATCTCACTCAGAAAACAAGGGCAGCATGCACGTAGCATAGTAACCAAATCTCTTAACCAGCTGCAGTGCCCAGCTCAAAGATGGCAGCCTGCTCCACCACTTTGAGTGGTGGCATAGTGCCTAGGGCATTTGCCTGCTAATCAGAAGGCTGGCAATTCAAACCCATCAGCCACTCCTTGGAAGGAAGATTGGGCAATCTACTTCTGTAGAGATACTGCCTCAGAAACTCAAGGAGGGGTCAGTATGAGTCCAAAATGACTCGATGGTGGTGAGTTTGGGTTTTTTTGTTTTAGTAATAATCCAGTGTCACATATCAGGGTCTTGAAGGGCTCGTTACACTTTTTCCAAGTCTCCCATTCCAAAATATCAACTCATAATTTTTCCCCTTCAGTTTTGCTTTCCAAACCAAAACCAAACCCTCTGCCATCGAGTGGATTCTGACTCATAGTGACCCCCACTGGGTTTCCCAGGAGGTAAATCTATATGGAAGTAGATTGCCCCATCTTCCTTCTGAGGAGCAGCTGGTGCGTTTGAACCTCCAACCTTCTGGTTAGCAGTCAAATGCCTTAGCACTGTGCCACCAGAGTGCCTTCTTGCATTCCAGGTCACCCAAATAAAAAATTTGGGTCTATTCGAGTTTTGCTTCAGCAGCTATGACTGAATTAGGTTGAACTAGTTCAAAGCCCGGCTTGAAATTGACATGATAAGCTAGACGTCACTAAGGCTTTCTAACATGGTAATAAAACATGCAAGCACTCATCTGGCTGAAGTATGCAAATTTATCTGGAGTTGGGAGAATTTAGAAAGAAGGGCATTGATTTAGGAGACATAACATATGCATCAAAAGTTTTAACAAATAAACGTACACTTTGACATAGCAATTCCACTTCTAAGAATTTATCCTAAAGACGTAGTCATACATGTACCTAATGAATCAGCTACCAGAATGTTTAATGCATCACATCTACATAACAGTAAATTGGAAACAACCCAAATTGGCCAAAAGATGACTAGCTAAATATAATACCACCATATAATGGACTACTTTGAAACAATTAAAATTGATAAAATGTAAGAATACTTAATGTCATCGAAAGATGGTATGTTGTTGGATAGAGAAATAAGTTACAAAGTACTGTGTAAAAGAAAAAAAAGTATGTGTGCATCTCTCTGTGTGACAAATTGAACAAATATGACACATTTTCGTTGTGTAGAAAACACAATTTTATTTTTGTCTTCCACTGCCTCTTTAAACATTTATTCATTGGTGGGATCTTTCCCTGCCCTCAGATAAACTGTTGAGCAGGCTCATGTCTTAGCTATAAAAAGTCCTCCAGCCAATCACGGTCCTAGAAAGCCACAACTCAGTCCTAAATGATATTCAAAACTCTAAACTCTGTGTTACTTTTTCCCTTTTCCCCAATCCTTGGCCTACTTTAAGCTGTAATCTTGTGGTAGGGAAATGTGGGAGGAACAAGGGTGAGATCTCTCTGCAATACTCTTTAAATTTAGGATAGCCAATCAGGAAATTTGAATTCTAGAACCACCTTTACAAGTTGGACCAGTAAATTAATCCTTCCAATTTTTCATTATTTCATGTGAAAAATGGAATTAATAATACCTTCCCTACTTACATCCAAGATTTATTGTAAACATCAAATTATATCACAGAAGCAGAGTTATTTTGCAACACTGAAAAGTGTTTTAGTAGTGTATTACCAAGTACAACAATTAGACTAGGGATCCAAAACCCAAATGCTGGCAGGAGGCCAGGAAGTTAGCTTAAATGACTAAATTTGGCCAGGTGTAAGATGATAAATAACAACTGACATCCACCTTTAACGTTGGGAAGCAATACATAGTGGTAGGGAATATGGTGAACTAGAGATGGAGAGCTTACACTGATAGAAAGCCCAGCTCCACTACTATTCCTAGCAGATGACCAAATCACAAAGGAATGATCTATTCTTTCTCAGGACATTTCCTGAGCCTAAAACTAAGTTCCTGGTCCAAAACTATTTTAAACCAGCTAAGACCTAGGCCAGCCCACATGAGGCACCTTAAGCTCACCAAAGGTATCATTGGCATAGTAAGAATCACACCCAGCGTGGAGCTTAAGTACCATTTTGTGGACATATCAATGTCAGCTGTGCTGCACCTGCATGCAATGTCAGCCTATGTAATCAGTGTAACCTATGTTCTTTGTACGTACTTCCCTGTTTACAATTGTATAAAATCCAAAGTCTCCCATCAATTGGTGAGCAGAATCTGAGGAACACCCCCTCTGCTCCTTGCTTGAGTGTTTGCAACAAATATTCTTCCTCTCTCCTCACCTCAGTGTGCTTTTGATTGGAATCCAACCTGGTGGAACCTATTTTTAGATAACATCACCAGTCAGAAGGGAGTCTCAAACCTGATCTTATACTGTGTAGAACTACATGGTCTTCTGATATTTCAAGGGAAGGCAGAAAGTCTGACTTTTATGTGAAATATCCTAATTTTCCAATGTTGATAACTGGTCTAAATATGAAATTCACAAGGACCCAAAACAACAAACCACCCCACGACTAATGTTAAACTAATGAATGAGGACTATTCATTCATGTCATAATTCTGCACTAGGCTTTAAGCAACTTGAAAGCAGAGACCTTGACTTTACCCCTGTAATCTCAGTACTTTCACAATATCTGACATATCTGGTGCTTAATAAATGTGGTAAAATGAGTGGATGCATGCCACTAAATTGAAAGACCATTTCTGCAGGTGAAGATGTCAAACAACTCAACACTTCTTCTGCATGAGAATTCTTTTAATTGTAAAACATCTTTCGTTTTATTTTTTCTTAGATGCTGAAGTAGAGTGAAGGAAGAAAGGTAAAGAAATAGATGCAAAATAAGTGACTAAAGTGAGCAATGAGATGAATAATAGAGGAGAAGAACAGTAGCATCTGACTTAGGGGATGTGGGCGTCTGTTGTGGGGGCAGCGGGTAATCAGAGAAGATTTCCTGAGGATGTAGGAAATAGGACTTCTATTTAATTCAACAAATATCTATTGAATGTTTTCTATGGTGAACAAAACAAAGACTTTCAACCCTCATGGAACTTATATTTTATTAAGAGGAAACAAACCATAGACATAATAAATTAGAAAATTATGTAGTATGTTAAAATGTGTGGTCAATTTTAGGTGTCTATTTGACTAGGCTACAAAAAAAACAAAAAACAAAAAACAAAAAGCCTGTTGCCATCTAGCCCATTCTAATTCATACACAGTGTATAACTGCCCCATAAGATTTCCAAGGCTATAATCTTTACAGAAGCAGACTGCCACATCTTTCCTCCCATGGAGTAGCTGGTGAGTTTGAAACACTGACCTTTTGGTTAGCAGCTGAGCACTTAATCACTGCAATATCCAGTTTCCCTGACTAGGCTATACCCACTAACCGGCTGCTATCAAGTCAATTCTGATTCATAAAGACCCCCATCGGGTTTTCCAAGGCTGTAAATCCTTACAGAAGTAAATTGCCTTGTCTTCCTCCTGCAGAGCAGCTGGTGGGTTTGAACTTTCAACCTTCTGGTTAGCAGCCAAATTCCTTACCTACGAGGCCATCAGAGCTCCTTTGGCTAGGCTATAGTTCCTAGTTATTGAATTCTAATCTAGGTGTTATTTGTGAAAGTTATTCTAGGTAATCTGGGTGAGCCTGACTGAATCAGATGAAAGGCCTTAACAATCATAAACAACTACTGACATCAAGTATCTACCATGTGCTAGACACCTTTGTAAATATAAAATGTATTTGTCTTTTTGTCAGTTAATTATTCTTCCATAACAAACCACCCCAAGACTTAATGACTTAGTCTTCTCATATTTGCTCAAGATTCTGTGAGTTGGCAGTCTGGGCAGGGTGTAGCTGGGACAGCTCATATTTATGACATGTAATGTTACTCATGTGTTTACAATAGACAGGTTATCTGGGGCTGCCTAGTCCCAGATGGCCTTATTCACACGACTAGTAGTTAGTTGAAATGGTAGAGTCAACTAGGACAGATGTTTCCCATCATCTAGCAGGCTAGCCCAGGCTTCACATGGTGACTGGGTTCCAGAAGCAGCAAGCAAGAGAGTGAAAAATCTCAGTGTGCAAGGACTTATCAAACATCTGCTTGTGCCACTGGCCAAAGCAGGCCAAATGGCCAAGCCCAAAATCAATGTGGCAGGCAACTTCACAAGGTCATGAGTAAAGAGAGGCATGATTCATTGGGCTTGCCATTCCTGCAACAAAGGCCATCAGGTTACTGCTGCAACAATTCACTAGTCTTTATAAGAACCCTGTGAGGTTGAACTGTTATTATCCCCATTATTTAGATGAGGAAACTAAAGCCCAACAATATATTAAGTAAGCCATATGTTGTTGTTAGCTGCCATTGGGTCATACTTGACTCATGGCAACCCCATGCACAAAAGGTCTTGTACCATCCTCATGATCAGTTGCATAGCAAACCATTATAATCCATTAGGTTTTCATTGCCTGATTTTAGGAAGTAGATTGTCAAGCCTCTCTTCCTGGTCCATTTTAGTCTGGAAGCTCCACTGACAGACAGGTGAAGGTTGAACATGTGGTACATTGGCTGTAAATCAAACCAGAGTTTCTTGCATGGAAGGTAAAAATTCTACCACTGAGCTACCAATGCCCTGAGATTTACAAGGATGTAAATCTTTATGAAAGCAGACTGCTACATCTTTCTCTCACAGAGGAGCTCCTGGGTTTGAACTGTCAACCCTTCAGTTAGAAACCAAGCACTTTAACCACTCCACCACCAGGGCCCAGTAAGTCATACCTAGAAAGAGGCAAAGCCAAGATTTGGACTCACTCTGGCTCCAGAGACTCTGTCCTTAACCATGTTACCATACATGAGGAAAAGTCATGAGAGGTGAAACCAGAGTGGTGAGTGAGGGCACACCATGAAAGGTGTTGAGCATGGTCAAAGTTCCATCCTTCAGATCAGTGCAGACTGTAAGGGCAAGGTACAGGCAGTATGGGGTAGGGGGCTTGATGATTGAGATTAGTGACAAAAGGAGATAGAAAAGCTTTAGCCAAAAAATGGAGTCAGAGTCACAGGCTGGGATGTACCCTCAATTAAACTGCAGAAGGCAGCTTCCACCAAAACAAAACCCACTACCACTGAGTAAACTCAGACTCTAAGGGACCCTACAAGAGAGAGTAGAACTGCCTCATAGGGTTTCCAAGGCTGCAAATCTTTACAGAAGCAGACTGTTTCATCTTTCTCCTACAGAGCAAGTGGTGGATTTGAACCACCAACCTTTTGGTTAGCAGCCAAATGCTTTTACTACTCTACCATCAGAGTGCCTTAGAAGGCAGGTAGAGGCATAAAAAGAAGTCAGCATCTTGGAAGTCAATTCTAGAAGAGACCAAGAGAATGGATGGAAAACAAAGTGTTTTTATTATTGGTGAAAAACTACAAGTTAATTTTGCATCTTTGGGGTGAGGTATAAATAATCTCTTGTTTTACATCAATTTATTTTGAATTATGGTCATAATAGCAGAAATAAAATTCAGTTTTACTCCTTTTTGTGATTGTGCGGGTGTATATAAAAACCAGAGATAGTGAATGTGCTGAAATAACAGTGAGCAGCTTTGAACAGCCTTTGAGTATATTTATAGATATCAAGCACACGAAATACTCCCACATCATACACCCTCTCCCCAGGAATCCAGGATGTATGAAGAATAATACAAGGTGTACATTTGGCAGTCTCTATCACGTACAGGATGTACTGGGTGTAATAACTTAAAAATCCTTTAGAGTACCTGACCAGTGCTTTATCAAAGCTATAAAGTCAATTACTGGAACGTACCTAGACAAAATTCTTTTGAATGTAAGTGTGTTGATTAATTTATGTGTTAACTTGGCTAAGCCATGATTTTCAGTATTATGTAATTATCCTCCATTTTGTGATCTGATGTAAGGGGAGTTTCCTTGTGGTATGGCCTGCATCCAATATATATTGATATTCTGCCATAGTGCTCTCTGTCTTCATCCTGCATCTAACTTGTCCTGCATCTGACCTCTGGTCCTTAGGATGTGAGCCACAAGTTTGTCACATGACCTGCAGATTTTCGGATTTGCCAGCCCTTGCAGTTCTGTGAGCCAACAGCCTGCTGTCAGACCTACCAATTTTGGGTTCATCAGCTCCTGTAACCACCTTAGGAGAGCCTCGAGCCTCGAGTCTGATGCTTGACCCATGGATTTGGGACTTGCCAGCCTCTACACATGTGTGAGCCATTTCCTTGAAATAAATCTGTCTCTGTTTATCTATTACCTACATAGCTACCTACCACTTACCTACCTACCTACGTACTTACTTCTGGTGGTGCAGGGCCTAAGGCATTTGACTGCTAACCAGAAGGTTGGTGGTCAAACCCACCAGCTGCTTCATGGAAGGAAGGTGGGGTAATCTACTTTTGTAAAGATTTAACACCTCAGAAAGCCAGTGGGGTTTACTATGAGTCGGAATTGACTCAATGGCAATCAGTTTTCATATATATATAAAACCAAACTCACTGCAGTCGAGTTGAATCTGACTCATAGTGAACCCTCCTTAGGTTTCTGAGGCAGTATCTCTACAGAAGTAGATTGCCCAGTCTTCCTTCTGAGGAGTGGCTGGTGGGTTTGAACCACCAGGCTTCTGGTTAACAGTCAAATGCCTTAGGAGCTATGCCACTAGAGCTCTCTCTCTCTCTATGTTGTTGTTGTTATGTGCAAATGAGTCAGCTCCGACTCATAGCGACCCCTCCTTGGGTTGCCGAGGCAGTATCACTACAGAAATAGATTGTCCAACCTTCTTTCCGAGGAGTGGCTGGTGTGTTTGAACCGCCAGCCTTCTGGTTAGCAGTCAAATGCCTTAGGCACTATCCCACCAGAGCTCCCTATATATGTATGTATGTGTGTGTGTACATACACACACACATATACACACTTCACTGGTTTTATACATCTAGAGAACCTATTTTAAGATATTTTTTTACTGAGAGTGGTGCTACAGAAACAACATCATAAGGATGAGTGTTTTGAATTTGTTCTCAAGTCTGGCCAGTCTGAAAGGTGTTGATGATTCTGCTTCCAGTATTATAGAAGACACTGCTAATCCATGGAATGAGGTAGCAATAGAAATATGCAAAATATCACCACCAATGGATCAAATATTTGTGAGACACAAGGCTCTGAGTGATTACATATTTGATATTTTTCTAAAGTTTTGTCAGAATAAGTATAAGGAAGCTGGTTGGTTGGTCCTACTTTCACAAGAAAAAGTGGTGAAAGAAGGAAACTAGTCACAACTTAGGTGACCATCAAAAGAAGATTGGATAACCAAACTATGGTACATACACACAATGGAATATTATGCAACATTAAAGAATAGCGTAGAATCTACAAAACATCCCATAACATGGATTGACTTGGAGGAATTATACTGAGTGAAATAAGTCAATCACAGAAGGACAAATATTGTATTAGCCTGATATTATAAAAAGTCAAGGAAAAGTTTGTATATGGAACAAAACTTTCTTTGTTGGTTACCAGGGGTGGGAGGGGAGGGGAGGAAACACTATTAGATAAGTAGAGACAAGTGTTGATTTGGTGAAGGGAAGGGCAATGTACCAAATGTGAGTGACCAATATGGCAGCATTGAGGATGAGAAAGACGTAGAGAGGTACACGGGAAGTACAGACATCAAAGAGGAACCCTTTCACATATACAATACTGCATTGTCAGTGATGGGAAATGTTGACCTATGGGTGGATAGATGGGTGGACAGGCTGGATGGTCACGTATGTGTAGGCAGGTGTAGTGTGCCCATGACTATGTGTAGGATTGGTAGACAATGTTTCTACACGTATATTTGTATGTGCTATATGAATGTCCTAGTATATAGTAAAGCTGACAAGGCATAAGGTTGTGGTGACTTCTTGGTCATTGCCAGGTACCTGGAGGGAGTGAGTAGTTGGACCTGTGGGCTCAGGACCATGGTTGCAGGGGACATCAACCTCAATTGGCATAGCACACTACACAAAAACATTGTTCCACATCCTACTTTGGCAAATAGTGATTGGGATCTTAAAAGCTTGCAAGCAGCCATCTAGATGCAATGATAGGTGTCTCCTCATCCAGAGCAAAGAATAAAGAAAACCAAAGACACATGGAAACAACCAAGGGACTGGTAGACCACGTGATCCACAGCCTACATGACCGTGAGACCAGAAAAACTAGATGGTGCCTGGCTACCACCGTCAACCACTCAGAGAGGGATCAGTGCAGGAGATGCTGGATAGAGTGGTAGAAAATGTGGAACAAAACCCAAAATCATAAAAAAAGACCAGGTTTACTGGTCAGATAGAGCCTGGTGAAATCCTTGAGACTACGGCCCCTAGCTATCCTTCAGGTCTTGAATTGAACTTACTCCTGGGGCTTCCAGCCTAATAAAAGACAGGCGTATGGGCTGACCATTTACATCAGGTAGCTACACTACTCATGGGAGAACAGAAGGGCAGTGTTTGCACAGGGAGACAGCTTGGGGGGGTGTGGGAATCCGTGGAAGAGCAGGACACAGGGAGGGGGTAACTATGGGGAGGAAGTGGGAAGAGAGTTGTTACATTGTGGGGAATTGCAGTCAATGTCATGAGACAAAATGTGCATGAACTGTTGTATGGAAAATGAATTTGCTCTATAAACTTTTACCCAAATCACAATAACATTAAAAATGTAAATAAATAAAATAAGAGTAAGTCTGGAATACAGAGGATTCCTTAATATTACCATGCTCATGGTTAAAGTCAATGGAAAACTATGGCAACCCAATTCTGACTACTAATGGCCCAGACCCTTCAGAAATGGAGGTTTGGGTTACCTCACCAGGTAAAGAACCACAGGCTGAGGTGCTTATCGAGGGCAAAGGAAATATGGAATGGGTGGTGGAAGAATGTGGTTCTAAATCCCAGTTATGACCTCATGACCAGATGCAGAAATGAGGAATGTAATAGTTATGAGTATTTTTCCTTATTTTATTATGTGTGTGTATATATATGTAAAGGAGTTCTGGTGGCATTGTGCCTAAGGCATTTGACTGCTAACCAGAAGGCTGGTGGTTCAAACCCGCCAGCCACTCCTTGGAAGGAAGATTGGATGATCTACTTCCTTAGTGACACTGCTTGGAAACCCAAGGAGGGGTCGCTATGAGTTGGATCCGACTCGAAGGCAGTGAGTTTGGTTTTATGTATATGTAAATATATGCATAGCAAATAGTTTTGTTTTCTTTCCCTCCCTTATCCCATTACTTATAAAATATAATATGTAAATGAAGCTAATGTGTTTTTGATTGTATTAGTTGTATCATGTTAGGCACAAGTATGACTTTATAATTATCTTTATTTAGAGATTATGTGTGGTTTAAGAGATGTGTAGAAGTGCCAAGTTTATAAGGAGTGGACTCTGACGGTTAATGTGATGTATCAACTCGGCTAGGCCATACTTCTCAGCATTTTGTAATTATCCTTCATTTGGTGATATGATGTCAGTGGAGTTTCATTGAGGATGTGGCCTTCATACAATATGTATAGATGTTCTGGAAAAGCTTTCTGTCTCTCTTTCAATACCGCATTAGACTCATCATCATATGACTTCTGGTTCTTGGGACTTGAGCTAGCAGCCTGCTGTCTGACCTGCCAGTTTTAAGTTTGTCAGCCTCTGCACCCACATAAGTCAGGAGAAACCTCCAGCCTGTGTCTGACCCATGCATATGGGACTTACGAGCCTCTGCAACTACGTGAGTCATTTCCTCAAAATAAATCTCTTTTGTTCTATATATTTGTATATGTACACTTCACTAATTTTGCTCCTTTGGAGAATATAGCCTAACAGTGAGTTGTTTTTTTTTTTTTCTCCTCAGATGTTAGCACTGATGCAATTTGTTTGAATCTCTCCAGGCCAAGATATATCAACTGTGACATCAGGTGAATGTACTGATGATGGGGACTCTTCATTATTACTCTATATGGATCTCTATTATCACATTTCTTTTTCTTTTTCTTCTTTTTTAAAACAACTTTAGATATATCATTTACATGCCATACAATTTACTCATTTAAATGTGCAATTTAATGGTTTTAGTATATGCACAAATATATGCATCCATCACCACAATTTTAGAATATTTCCATCACTTCGCAAAGAAACCATTCACCCTTCAGCCATCAACCCTTTACCCGCCTACTTAGACCTAAGCAACCACTAATCTACTTTTCCTAACCTATAGATTTTTCCAGGAGCTCTGGTAGCGTAGTCCTAAGGCACTTGACTGCTAACCAGAAGGCTGGCAGTTCAAACCTACAAGCCATTCCTGGGAAGGAAGGTTGGGCAATCTACTTCTGTAGTGATACTGCCTTGGAAACCGAAGGAGGGGTCATTGTGAGTCGGGTCCGACTTGATGACACATTACAACAACACATTTTCCAGTTCTGAGAATTTAATATGAGTGGAACCATATTATGATCTCTTAGTTTAATGCTTTTAGGATTCATCTATGTTGTGCATTGTGTTAGTACTTAATTACTTTTCATGGCTGAATGAAAGAAAAAAGAAAGAAAGATGTTACCATTGAGACAATTCCAACTTGTGGTAACCCCATGTCTTTCTAAATAGCATGCATGGTATCCCATAGGGCAATGAGATTTTTTTTTTTTTTAAGAAGTATATCTCTTCTGAGGCATATCTGGGTGACTTTGAACTTCCAACCTTTCAGTTAGCAGCCAAATATGTTAACTGTTTGTACCACCCTGGGAAACCTAAGTCCGAATAATAATTTTACTATATGAACAAAGGGAGGGAGCAGGAGCGGCCTCAGTGACCTCAGGAGCAGCAGGATATGCAGGTCAAAAGGGGCAGGAGGCAAGGCAGGCCCCAAGCCCGCTAGAGCTAGGAAAGGGAGGGAGCAGGAGAGGCCAGGGATCACAGAGTGGCAGGTTCCTGGTAGGAATTAAGTAAGGGAGGGCACAGAGATTTCCAACAGCTACGGGAGACAAACTTGTCTGTCCGTTTGTCATCCTGTGAGGCTTGTGTGTTGCTGTGAGGCTTGAGGCTGTGCCACTGGTGTTCCAGACGACAGCAGCGTTGCACATGGTGCACAGGTTTCAACACAGCTTACAGACTGTGATAGTTGGAGCTGTTTGTCAACTTGGCTGGACTACAATTCTGTGTGGTTTAAGCTGTTGGGATGTGGTTATTCCTATGATGGGATCAGATGAATATGTTTTAAGCACCCAATCCATTTAAAGGAGCTTCCCTAGGGGTGTGGCCTGCTTCCAATATATTTATGGACATCCTGGAAAAAGAGACATTCTTCTATGGATTGGGATTCTGTTGTGCTGCCTACAACTGTCCATGAGCAAACAATCCACCATTCGGCCTGGAGATCTTGGATTTGTCATTCATTGGAGTCAACAGCAAGAATACTGCCTGCCAACCTTGAGCTCCTCAGCCCCTGCAGCTGTATGAGTTGGGAAAAGCCTCCAGCTTGACATTTGATCCAAGAACTTTGGACTTGCCAGCTTCTATAAGTCTGTGAGCCATTTTCCCAAGATAAATTTCTCTTTCTCTCTCTATATAAGCTTTACTGGTTTTGTTTCTCTAGAGAACCTAGTTTAACACACAGCCTAAGACTAGGAAGAAGGAGGAGGCCATCACTTCTCAAACATTGGCCAGGGAAAACCTTATGAATAGCAGAAAAACACTGTATGATACATTACTGGGCAACTTTATGAATAGCTGGGAAACATTTTCCAACACAGTGTAGGAAGACAAGACCCTTGGGTTAGAAGGCACTCGGTATAGGACTAGGAAAGAGCTGCCTCATCAGAATAGATCCAACCTTAATGATATGGATAAAGTCTTTCAAGACCTTCATGTGCTGATGTGGTAAAACTCAAATTGAGGAGATAGCTTCAAACATCCATTAATAATCAGAACATGGAATGTATGAAGTATGAATCTAGGAAAATTGGAAGTTGTCAAAAATGAAATGCAACACATAAAGACTGATATCCTAGGCGGGGCAAGATGGCGGACTAGGCAGAAGGATTGCACAGACCCTCTTCAACAAAGAAAAGGGAAACCAATTAACACAGATACAGAAGATAATCTTGGACCCCTGAGCCTTGAAGGAAAGGATGCAGAATTGGACTAAACCCCAACTAGCAGAAGAATTTGCGTGAAAATACCA
>NW_006922030.1:237626-268018 GCF_000298275.1 Orycteropus afer afer | reverse complement strand
CCTATGGACAAAATATTGAATGATGCAGAAAGCATCAAAAGAAGATGGAAGGAATACACAGAGTCACTGTACCAAAAAGAACTGGTTGATGTTCATCCATTTCAGGAGGTGGCATATGTTCAAGAACTAAGGGTATTGAAGAAAGAAGTTGAAGTTGCACTGAAAGAATTGGTGAAGAACAAGGCTCCAGGAATGGATGGAATACCTCTTGAGCTGTTTCAACAAATGGATGCCCCACTAGAGGCACTCACTCAATTACGCCAAAAGATTTGGAAGACAGCTACCTGGCCAACTGACTGGAAGAGATCCATATTGGTACCCATTCCAAAGAAAGGTGATCCCATAGAATGTGGAAATTATCAAACAATATCATTAATATCACATGCAAATAAAATCTTACTGAAGATAATTCAAAAATATTTGCAGCAGTATATTGACAGAGAACTTCCAGAAATACAAGCTGGTTTCAGAAGAGGACATGGAATGAGGGATATCATTGCTAATGTCAGATGGATCTTGGCTCAAAAAGAAGAAGAATACCAGAAAGATGTTTACTTATGTTTTATTGAGTATGCAAAAGCATTTGATTGTGTGAATCATAACAAATTGTGGATAACAATGAGAAGAATGGGTATTCCAGAACACTTAATTGTATTCATGAGGAACATGTACATAGACCAGGAGGCTGTCATTCAAACAGAACAAGGGAACACTGTATGGTTTAAAACCAAGAAGGGAGTGTGTCAGGGTTGCATCCTTTCCTCACACTTATCCAATCTGTATGCTCAGCAAATAATCTGAGAAGCTGGACTATATGAAGAAGAACATGGCATCAGGATTGGAGGAACAATCATTAACAACCTGCAATATGCTGATGACACAACTTTGCTTGTTGAAAGTGAGGATGACTTGAAGTACTTACTGATGAAGATTGAAGAATACAGTCCGCAGTATGGATTACATCTCAATATAAAGAAAACAAAAATCCTCACAACTGGACCTATAAGCATCATTATGATAAATTGAGAAAAGATTGAAATTGTCAAAGGCTTCACATTGCTTGGTTCTACAATCGACGCCAATGGAAGCAGCAGTCAGGACATCAGATGATGTATAGCACTGGGCAAATCAGCTGCAAAGGACCTCTTTCAAGTGCTGAAGAGCAAAGATGTCTCCTTGAGGACTAAGGTGCTCCTGACACAAGCCATGGTATTTTCAGTCATCTCATATGCATGTGAGAGCTGGACGATGAATAAGGAAGACCGAAGGAGGATTGATGCTTTTGAGTTGTGGTGTTGGCAAAAAAATACTGAAAGTACCATGGAATGCTAAAAAAACTAACAGGTCTGTCCTGGAGGAAGTGCAGCCAGAATGCTCCTTGGAGGTGAGAATGGCCAGGCTTCATCTCACATACTTTGGTCATGTTGTCGGAAGTGACCATTCCCTGGAGAAAGATGTCATGCATGGTAAGGTGGAGAGTGGACGAAAGAGGGGAAGGCCCTCAACAAGATGAATTGACACAGTGGCAGTGGCGATGGGCTCAAGTACAGCAAGAATCATGGAGCTGGCTCAGGACTGGGTTGTGTTTTGTTCTGCTGTGCAAAGGGTTGCTAAGAGTTGGCAAAGACTTGATAGCACCTAACAACAATAACGTATCAATATTAAAGAGCACAGACATCACTTTGAGGACTAAAGTGTGCCTGACACAAGCCATGGTATTTTCATTGTGGAAGCTGGACAATGAAAAAGGAAGATGGAAGAAGAACTGATGCCTTGAATTATGGTGTTGGTGAAGAATATTGAATATACTAGGGACTAGCAGAGAACTAATAATCTGTCTTGAAAGAAGCGAGGATGATGAGACTTCATCTCACTTACTTTGAACATATTATCAGGAAAGGCAAGTCCCTGGAGAAAGACATCATGCTTAGTAAAGTAGAGGGTCAGCGAAAATGAGATAGACCCTTAACTAGATGGATTGACAAACTGGCTGCAACAATGGGCTTAAACATGCCTACTATTGTAAGAAAGGCACAGTACTGTGCAACATTTTATTCCTTATACATGAGCTCACTATAAATCAGAACCAACTCAAAAACACTAACAACAATAACAATAACAAAAGATTTTATTCTTTTTAATGCTATTATAAATAGATTTTTTTCATTAGCTTTATTATTGAATTCTACTACCAGTTTTTAACAATAAAAATATATTATTTTTATCATCAAAGAAAACTTTAAGAAAGTTCTGGACTCTCTAGACAAGCTGTCTGGTTCTGCTAATGCTGAAACACTGAGAGGAATATGAAGGAAAATAAGAGGGACAGGCATCCCAGTCACAGGTAAACCTACTCCCAAAATCCATCAATGAAATCATTATAAACTAGGATCAAATTCCAACTGGTTATAATCTCTAGGCCTGAAAAATAAGGGCCCCAGGTAGCCTTTGATTTGTCATCTTAGGGACAACAGAGACATCGTTTACCAGTAAAGTCATTTCTTTACTCACCTCCTCCCCCCACCATGGGAAAGTCTAGGCTTAGAATAGATAATACGTAATATTGAGGGCACTACTTCCCTGTCACCAATTTGGTAAAGTGCAGAGAACAAAAGGATTGGCAGAGACTCAGAAATGCTTAATATGAGAGATAACAGATACATACTTGCCTTTGAACAAGTGTGCTTCAAAGTTTTCAATACAGCAAGTATTTACTAAGCACCTACTGTGTACTGCTAAGCAGTACAGGGAACTAATGGATAGATAAAATATAGCTTCTCCCTTCAAGGAGTTTATAATTTGACCATCCATTTTGCTTTCCAGAAATTAGAACACACTCTCCCTATTCCTTGGAATCGGATCAGATTACTTGTTTTATTTTGTCTTGGTCTCATCACTATTTCTTTCACGAGTTTCTCCAGATATTTGATTGGTGGTGGACTTTATTTTTCACTTCTTG
Source organism: Orycteropus afer afer (assembly GCF_000298275.1). Classification (NCBI taxonomy): domain Eukaryota; kingdom Metazoa; phylum Chordata; class Mammalia; order Tubulidentata; family Orycteropodidae; genus Orycteropus; species Orycteropus afer. The sequence continues at coordinate 265,059 of NW_006922030.1, read as the reverse complement.
TCTCTCACCTCTGACTTCACAGGAGAAGGATAGATAGACTAATAACATGTTACCTGTTGGGATGTTTCCAGGGACTCATTTCTGGGTTCATTCACAAGGACTCACTGACAGGAGAAAACATCTCTTACGCAAAGCTGTTAATTCCTCCATCAATATAAAACATCTTTCTCTTTTAAGTAATTTGATACTTATCTTTTAGCATAGTAATAATAATAACACAAATGATAAAGCCACTTTTTCTTACTTTTAAGTTATCGATTTGTTGCTTTTCACTTGATTAATTTGTCAGCTTTGTGACGCTAGTTACTGTTAGTTATTTAGTTGGTTGTTGTCAAGTTGACTCTGACTCATAATGACCTTATATATGTTGTTGGTGGTGCCATGGAGCATATTTCAACTCAGTGACTGTACGTGACAAAGTCGAGCTGCTCCATAGTGTGTACTTGGCTGTACTCTTTACTGAAGCTGATTGCTAGGTTTTTCTCCCACAGAGGCACTGGATGCATTCGAACTGCATAACACAATAAAATGTGCCAGTCCTGTGCAATCTTCATGGTCCTTTGTATGTTGAGTCCATTGTTGTGGCTATGTGTCAGTCCATCTCATGGAGGGCTTCCCTCATTTTTGCAATATTTAGCAACATTGAACTGACAAGGTTTGAGATGCATCCATCACTGTTTGACTAATTCAAATGGGGGAAAAAAAGAGAAAACCTGAAGTCATCTGACCTCTGGTATGTCAAAGATACCTAGAATTTCTTTCTTTTCCTTTTTGAATCATAGCATGGGGGTAACAAAATGCTCTGAGGAAATAGTCTAGTGCCTGGATTCATGGGAACAGGGAGAAATAGAAGAAATAGAATTTATGAAAATCATTTATTGAAAAGAAGGAGGAAAGGATGACTCCAGGACATATTTAAGTTTTTTTTTTCCCCTGTCCTTTCCCCGCAGCAAGAGAACACTCTATGGAGTGTTCTTTCCCAGCTTGCACATTCATCAGTCCTGCCTTGCAGTCTCTCTCTTCAAGCTCTAGCAGGCTTCCCCAGAATAGGGGAAGGATAGTAAGCCAGACTGAAACACACACACACAAACAATTGTTTTTTTGTTACATTTAAACACAGTTAAGGAATCTGTTTAATAAAAAGGTCTCAGAAATCATTCAACAAATCATTTAAATATAGATCTATTATTGGTATGTGCAAGGCACTCTGTTAGGCACTCTGAAGACTATAGGATTTAAGATATATGCATGCACATATCCAAAATATAAGTAGAATCCATTATATGAATACTACCAAAATCTGTAGAAATTCAGAGGCAAAAGAGGTCACTTCTAGTTAGGAAAAAGAGACATGCTGTAGCAGAAGGAGTGAGTTTTACATTGAGTCTTGAAAGATGGTAAGATTTCCATGGCAGAAATGATGGATGAGGAAAAATAAAGACAGGCTTCTCTTATGGTATGACCTTATAATCTTTGAGATTCAAAATCTTGTTCACTAAAATGAGGGTTTGAGGATTTGGAAGTTCCCCAATCCAATTTCTTGTTCTACCATGCCATACAGACTTAAAATGAACTTAGACTAGTATTTGCCTAGATCTAGACCAACATATTTCCTACCATCTTTTATTTGATCCCACTTCTTACTGTCTTTCTCCATTTCCTCCATTTTATCCTCTTTATATATATAATGAAGCTATCATGGGTTACATAAGTCAATTTGTTAACCATTGCAATGATTATGCTGCATATAAACCATCCCACTGATTTTACCATATTAATTCTCCTGCTCACAGGTTTCTGGGATTGACCCAGCCTGGACTTCACTGACTCTACTTCAACCTTTAATTGTAGTGTGGTCTTGCTTATTCTCACTATTAAACAATGTTCTTAATTCTTTTCTTTGTAAACTATACCTGTAGCTATTATCCTGGGCTATATCATCTCCTAACACACTCTTTATAAGAAAAAAAGGCAGAGACAAATATTCTTCAGATAAATCAGCATACAGTTTTCCAGAATCCTGTTTAATGTTGCAATGAATGCCCTAGAAATAGCTAAAATCAAACCGTAAGACACTGCCTTCTAGACTCTTTTCCACACAGTTTAGACATACAACACAATTACTATTCTTGTATGTTAAAAGTAATGAAGAGGACTGCAGTAACATCTCATTAAATAAGCCTAATGTTTAAGATTGCTGGAGAGATTTCAGTATCAAATGGGTATAACAACCCTGATCTTAGTTACAGGAGCTCTGGTAGCGTAGTGCCTAAGGCACTTGACTGCTAAAACAGAAGGTTGGCGGTTGGTTCAAACCCACCAGCCACTCCTCGGAAGGAAGGTTGGGCAATCTACTTCTGTAGTGATGTTGTCGTTGTTGTTATGTGCCACGGAGTCGGACCCAACTCATAGCGACCCCTCCTTGGTTGCCGAGGCAGTATCACTATAGAAGTAGATTGCCCAACCTTCCTTCCGAGGAGTGGCTGGTGGGTTTGAACACAGTAAAAGTGCCCCACAGGATTTCCAAGATTGTAAATCTTTACAGAAGCAGACTGTCTCATCGTTCTCCCATAAAGCCAGCTGGTGACTTTGAACCACCAACCTTTTGGTTAGCAGCTGAATAGTTAACCACTACGCCACCAGAGTTCCTTCAGATTTCAAAAAGAATTCATAAATTAGACTTCAACGAATCAATATGAACCTTTCAGATAATTATTCTGAGTTAGAGTTTTTCTGTGTTAAACAATTTTATCCACCTCTGGTGACTTTTAACAAAGCATTTGAAGAGAGATAGCAAATGGAGAATTACTTTGGATGTTTTAACCCAAATAAGTCAGACCAAACAAACCTCATTGCATGGTGTGGGACCCAGCTGTACCACACTGCTAGAAAAGAAAGATCATGAAAAACGTAAAAACATACAAGCATTATTTCTCCAGAGGAACCTCTACTTACATCTTAAAATAAGTCTTCCTTCATAGCATACAGGATTAGTCAATCTAATTAATTAATTCAGTCAAATTAAATTAGCCAAAATTTAATAAAAATTCCCAAGAGTAGGTAGTCATTGTTCAACAGATATGTCCCTGTTTATTCTCTATGGAATGCATTTCTCTAACAATTTAGCATAATTATTCTGAAGCTAATGGGTTTGAGTGTAAAATGTGTGTGTGCTTGCTAGTCTATTATCTCCAAATACCACAAGATTTAGACTACTATTTTCTAATTCGAGTTTCTGGCAACAGTAGACTTGATACTTTAAAATGTTAAATCCTTGTCATTCTGTCAAGTATCACTTGTCACATATTGCTATATATTAAGTTTATAATACTTTATTGTTTGTGATTCTGTATTTCTAATAAACATAAAAATCAATTAAAATTTTGATTTCTTTCTCACCCTTTCTCCTCAGCCATTTTCCTTTCATTTCTTGTTATCAAATCTCTCCCTCTACTTCCCCAATCACCCCCACACCAGTAAGTCAAAAAACCTTACAATTTTGGAATTGCCACTTGTCAGGGATTGTTTCAGTTTTGAAATGCACAGAGCCAAAGATTTCAACTTAACTCAGCCTTTAATCAATCTGATTAAGTCACACATTAAGTCATCCAAATTCACAGCTTGGTCATGAATTAGACAAGTATGGAATGGGGGAGGAACCTGGAACACTTTGGGTACTGCATAATCCTCTTCATCCCTCTGTCACCTTGTTTACCAAGAACATTTCCTTAAATTGCCAGCTAAATGACCAGCTCTTTTCAAAAGTCCTCTCTTTATGGTAATTTTTCATATTTATTCGTATTTCTCAATCTTTTTAAAACCTGTATGCCTATTTTCCCCCAGAGTATTACTTTCTCTAGTTTTCTTACAAAAATCAGAATATTTTTCCAATATAATAAAATTATTATATTGATTTCCTTTCCATACACACACACCTAGCGATTTTCATTCATTTCTGGGTAAGGAGTCAAGGGGACTGGAGCTAATTCTCTCTCTCCCACATGACCCTCTTTGAGAATCACTGGTCCAAATGTACTGCTTCTTGGTCCTATCATGGCCCTAGAGGACAGAGTTGAACTGCCCTCATAGGATTTCCTAGTCTGTAAGCAGTTACTTTTGTAGATATTCCAAATTATACTAAACCAAGAGTTTGAGCTGTACATAGAGATTTGGCTGGTCCCTGGGGAAAATGCTTTATTTTTATTTTTATTTTTTTAACAGGTTCTATAGTTGGTCCTAGAACCATGCAATATGTCTTTAGATTTTGCAACTAATAAAAACTAGCTGCCCATGATAATCCTTGTGTTTCCAATTGTCCTAAGGGGATTTTAGGAAGTTATTTTACTAGTTTAAATGAATTTTCTATTTCAATCTCTTTTCCAAAATATGCTTCTGTTTTTATACAAATTTGGCTTGTGCACATTCTTTAAAAAAATGAGGTCCAGAAGTTACTGGTTGACTAATGGATAAGGCATAACAACATTGGAACAATGAGGTAAGCTTGCCTTCTGCTAACATTTCTCTGACCTTGAGAACTTCTCTTTTTCTAAAACTGAAGTTTTTTTTAACTTCTTCAGCAAAGCCCTGAGTTAGAACTAGTCTGTGAATGTGAAGTAATGAAAATACTGAAGTTTACACAGGCTTTTTATTTGTGGGACTTACATTTTGCCATTTAGAAGTCCATATGCAATAAATAGGAGCTTTGGTAGTGTAGTGCCTAAGGCACTTAACTGCTAACCAGAAGGCTTTGTGGTTCAAGTCCACCAGCCACTCCTCAGAAGGAAGGTTGGGCAATCTACTTCTGTAGTGATATCGCCTCGGAAACCCAAGGAGGGGTCACTATGAGTTGGGTCTGACTCGACGGCACATAACAACAACAACAACAACAACATGCAATAAATGTATACATAACATTTTTTCTATTGTGTTAAAAATTGTTTATCAATATTATCTCATTAATCCTTACTAACACCTCATGGAATAAGGCAATGTTCTCTCTCTCCTTAAATTGCATTAGCCAAAGTTCTGGTAATAAAGAAATTTGTACAAGCTTAGCAGTGCTGGAGTTGAAAATAACATTCAAAACTGTAGATTCTAAATTTTCTCAATGGAGTTTTAGTAGAATATAAAATTTGACTGAATATATATAGTTTAAAAGAAATTTATTTAAGGCAAAGATGTCTTTAGAGAATACCTATTGGTATCATTACAAGAAAGCAAAAAACTCCTAAATAAATTTGTGAAAATTAAAAGAACTATGATGAAACATGAACATATTACTATAAATATTATAGAGATCTTGCTTAATAGTGTTCAGAAATACTTAAGGTAAGGAAAAGAAAGATTAAATCTATTTCCAAATCTATTCCATTCTCTCTGGAATATAATACCCTCTTGAAATATATTTGATAATTCAATTACCAATTCTTTCTTTGTGAGAAATCTGTTTCTGGCAATGATGTACTTGGCCTTCCCTTGATTTTATTTTTGGCCTCTGAGAGAAAAAATAAATTTTCTTTATGAGAGTATTACAATGATGCTTTTTTCTATCTTTTTTTTTTTTTTTAATATTTTACCACAGGAATGTGTGTTGTTGTTGTTAGGTGCCATGGACTTGGCTCTGACTCATAGAGACCCTATGTACAACAGAATGAAACAGTGCCTGGTCCTGTGCCAGCCTCACAATTGTTACTATACCTGAGTCCATCCTTGCAACCACTGTGTGACCATCTCCTTGAGGGCCTTCCCCTTTTTTGCTGATCTTCCACTTTACCAAGCATGATATCCTTCTCAACAGGATGGTCCCTTCTGACAACATGACCAAAATAGGTATATGAAGTCTGGTCATTCTTGCTTCCAAGGAACATTCCAGTTGCACATCTTCCAGGACATATTTGTTTTTTCTTCTGGTAGTTTATGGTATTTTCAGTATTCTTCACCAACACTACAACTCAAAAGCATCAACTCTTCTTTGGTCTTCCTTATAGATTGGTGGTTATGCACCAACCGCTAAAGCCAAAGACTAAGATATTGAAGATTTTTACCAATGCCTGCAGTCTGAAATCAACCAAACATGCAATCAAGATGTGTTGATTATTTCTGGTGATAAGAATGCAAAAGTTGGAAACAAAAAAGAATCACTGGTAGTTGGAAAATATGGCCTTGTTGATAGAAATGATGCTGTATATCACAGGGTAGAATTTTGCAAGGCCAATGACTCGTTCATTGCAAATACCTTTTTCAGCAACACAAAGGGCAGCATGTAGGCTTCACCAAATGGAGTACACAGGAATCAAATAGACTACACCTGTGGAAAGAGGCAATGGAGAAGCTCAATATCTTTAGCCAAAACAAGGCCAGGAGCTAACTGTGGAACAGACAATCAGTTGCTCATATGCAAGTTCAAGTTGAAGCTGAAGACAGTTAAAACAAGTCTATGAGAGCCAAAATATGACCTTGATTTTATCTCGGTTGTATTTAGAGACCATCCAAAGAATAGATTAGATGCACTGAACACCAATGACTGAAAAACAAAGGAACTGTGAGATGACATTACCCTGAAGAAAGCAAAAGGTCATTAAAAAGACAGGAAAGGAACAAAAGACCAAAAAGGCTGTCAGAAGAGACTCTGAAACTTGCCCTTGAATAAAGAGTAGCTAAAGCAAATGGAGAAATGACAAGATGTAAGAGATGAAGAGAAGATTTCAAAGACCTGCTTGAGAAGACAAAATCAACTATTATAATGAAATGGGCAAAGACTTGCAGTTAGAGAACCAAAAGGGAAGGACGCACTCAGCATTTTTCAAGCTGAAAGAGCTGAGGAAATAATTAAAGCCTTGAATTACAATATTGAAAAATTCTATGAGGAAAATATTGAATGATGCAGGAAACATTAAAAGAAGATGGAATGAATTCAGAGTCACTGTATCAAAAAGCATTGGTCGATTTTCATCCATTTCAGGAGGTGACATATGATCAAGAACCAATAGTATTGAAAGAAGGAGTCGAAGCTGCACTAAAGGAATTGGCAAAGAACAAGGATCCAAGAATTGATGGAATACCCACTGAGATGTTTCAATAAATGGATGCTGTGCTGCAGGCACTCACTTGGCTCTGCCAAGATATTTTGAAGACAGCTGCCTGGCCAACTGACTGGAAAAGATCCATATTTGTACCCATCCAAAGAAAGGTGATCCCACACAATGTGGAAATTATTTAACAATATCATTAATATCACACACAAGTAAAATCTTACTGAAGATAATTCAAAATGGTTACAGCAGTATATTGACAGAAAACTTCCAGAAATGCAAGCTCGATTCAGAAGAGGATGTGGAACAAAGAATGTCCTTGCTAATGTCGGATGGATGTTGACTGAAAGCAAATAATACCAGAAAGAAGTTTACTTGTGCTTTATTGACTATGAAAAAGCATTCAACTATTGGATCACAGCAAATTATGGATGACATTGAGAAGAATGGGAATTCCAGAACACTTAATTGTGCTGATGAGGAACCTGTACATAGATCAGGAGGCTGTTGTTCAAACAGTACAAAAAGATACTGCATGGTCTAAAAGCAGGAAGGGAGTGCATCAGGGTTGTATCCTTTCACCATACTTATTCAAACTCTATGCTGAGAAAATAATCTAAGAAACTGGACTATATGAAGAAGAATGTGGCATCAGGATTGGAGGAAGACTCATTAACAACCTGTAATATGCAGATGACACAACTTTGCTTGTTGAAAGTGAGGATGATTTGAAGCACTTACTAATGAAGATTGAAGACTACAGTCTACAGTATGGATTACATCTCAACATAAAGAAAACGAAAATCCTCATAACTGGATCAATAAGCAGCATCACAATAAATGGAGAAAAGATTGAAGTTGTTAAAGATCTCATATTATTTGGTTTTACAATCAACGTCAATAGAAGCAGCAGTCAAGACATCAGATGACGTATAGCATTGGGCAGATCTGCTACAAAAGACTTCATTCAAGTGGTGAAGAGCAAAGATGTCTCCTTGAAGACTAAGGTGTGCTGAACCCAGGCCATGGGATTTTCAGTCGTCTCATATGCATGTGAGAGCTGGACAATGAACAAGGAAAACCAAAGAAGAGTTGATGCTTTTGAGTTGTGGTGTTGGAGAAGGATACTGAAAAGTACCATGGACTGCCAAAAGAACTAACAACTCTTTCCTGGAAGAAGTGCAACCCAAATGCTCCTTGGAAGCGAGAATGGCCAACTTTATCTGACCTACTTTGGTCAAGTTGTCAGAAGGGACCAGTCCTAGGAGAAGGATATGATGCTTGGTAAAGTGGAGAATCAATGAAAAGGATAAGGCCCTCAACAAGATGGAATGACGTGGTGACTACAACAATGGGCTCAGGTATGGCAAGGATTGTGAGGCTGGCGCAAGACCAGACAGAGTTTTGTTCAATTGTACATAGGGACACTATGAGTTGGAACTGACTCAACAGCACCTAACAACAAAAATAACATTCATTGTCTAGCTTTCACATGCATATGAGGTGACTGAAAATACCATGGCTTGGGTTAGGCGTACCTTAGTCTTCAAAGAGGCAACTTTGCTCTTCAGCACTTTAAAAAGGTCTTTTGCGGCAGATTTACCCTAAGCAATACGTCATCTAATTTATTGACTGCTGCTTCCATTAGTGTTGATAAGAATTTTAAGCTTCTGAACACTGAATGCCCCTTTGGGTATAAATGTGATGTTTGGGGGTAGAATGTTTTAAAAGGATACATGGAAGCTCCATATATTTCTTCTTTTTTTTATTGTGGTGAAAATATACATAGCAAAACATATGTCATCACAATAATTTCTATTTATACATAAGGCTGATTATATTCTTCAAGATGGGCCACAATTCTCACTATCCTTATTCAAATCTTTCCACCATTATTAACATAAACTTAATGCCCCCTGAACAAATATTCTCCCCGCCCCTCTCTCTCCAACCTACAGTTGTTTGGTGCCAGTGAATAGATTCTGACTCAGAGTGACCGATCACGATCCTATAGTACAGAGTTGAACTGCCTCCATAGAATTTCCTAGGCTGTGTACAGGAGCCCATCTTTTCTCCTGAAGAGCAGCTGGCAGGTTCAAACCTCTGACTTTTCGGTTAGCAGCCAAGTGCTTAACCATTGTGCCACCAGGGCTCCTTCCCCAGCTCTGGTAACCACTAATAATCTTTGGTTTCTAAGTATTTGCTTATTTCATATAAGTGAGATCATACAATATTTATTCTTTTGCAACTAGTTTATTTCACTCAGTATGATGTTTTTCAGGTTCACTCATACTGTCGCGTGCGTTAGAACTCACTTCTCCTTATGGCTGAGTACGTGAACTTTTTGAGGCCAACCTTTTGGCTATGGAGTCATCTGATTCTATGTGAACCACCTTTCTCTGTTGTACTAAATACCTCCCAATATCTCCTCTAGCCACTTAGCTTTTTTCCATTCTCCGTTAGGACTTTATTTTTTTTCCTTTAAATTTTATTTATTTTTTTATTGAGAATATACACAGAAAAACATACACCAATTCAATAGTTTCTACATGTACAATTTAGTGACACTTAGTGGTTTAACTAGTAATTTAGTGATTACACTCTTTGAGTTGTGCAATGATTCTCACCTTTCTTTTCAGAGTTGTTCCTCCCTCATTAACATAAACTCATTGCTCTCTAAACCAAATCAAACTCATTGCCATGGAGTTGATTCTGACTCATAGACACCTCCATGAGGTTTCTGATGCCGTAAATCTTTGGGGAAGTAGATCACCCAATCTTCCTTTTGTGGAGCAGCTGGTAGATTTGAACCACTGGCCTTCTGGTTAGCAGCCAAAATGCCTTATTCACTATGCCACCAATCTTTCAAGTTGATGTTGTCAGTTTGGTCTCATATAGTTAGTTCTTAAAAAAGAGTGATGCTCAGGGCAGACTTTTTTTTTTTTTTTTTACTAGTTAAGCTGAACTACTGTTTTAAGAAGATATCAGGGGATAATCTTTAAGGATTATCTCAGGGCAATAGTGTCCAGGGACCATCCAATCTTCATGACTCCAGGAAGTCTGAAGTTCATTAGAATTTTGAATTCTGTCCTGCATTTTCCCCTTTGATCAGGATTCTCCTGTGTAATCTTTGATCAAAATGTTCAGTAATGGTAGCCAGACACCATTCAGTTCTGGTCTCATGGCAAAGGATGCAGTTGTTCCTGGAGGTAATTAGCTACACTTTTCATATTCTCCTCCTATTCTTGACTCTCTTTTCTGTTGCTCCATGTTGTTGTTTTTGTTTTTAGGTGCTGCAGAGTCATCTCCAACTCATAGAGACCCTATGCACAGTAGAACGAAACACTGCCCAGTCCTATGCCAGCACCACAATCTTTTCTATACCTGAGTCCATCATTGCAGCCATGGTGTCAATCCATCTTGTTGAGGGCCTTCCCCTTTTTCATTGACTCTCCACTTTTCCAAGCATGATAATCCTTCTTCAAGTCCCTCTGACATGACCAAAGTAGGTGAGATGAAATCTGGCCATTTTCACTTCCAAGGAGCATTCCGGCTGTACTTCTTCGATGACAGATTTGTTAGCTCTTTTAGCAGTCCGTGGTACTTTCAGTATTCTCCAACACCACAACTCAAAAGCATCAACTCTTCTTTGGTCTTCCCTATTCATTGTCCAACTCTCACATACATATGAGGCAATTGAAAATACCATGGCTTGTGTTAGGCGCACTTTAGTTTTTAAGGAGATATTTTTGCTCTTCAGCACTTGAAAGAGGTCTTTTGTACTCCTGCTCAATGCTATATATACATCATCTGATATCTTGACTGCTGCATCCACTGGTGTTGATTGTAGAATCAAGTAATACGAAGTTTTTGACAACTGCAATCTTTTCTCCGATTATCGTGATGCTGCCTATTGATCCAGTTGTGAGGACATTCGTTTTCTTTATATTGAGGTGTAATCCATACTGAAGACTCTAGTCTTCCATCTTCATCAGTAAGTGCTTCAAGTTATCCTCACTTTCAGCAAGCAAAGTTGTGTCATCAGTGTATTGTGGGCTGTTAATGAGTCTTCCTCCAATCCTGATGCCATGTTCTTCTTCATATAGTCCAGTTTCTCAGATTATTTTCTCAGCATGCAGTTTGAATAAGTGTGGTGAAACGACACAACCCTGGCACACTCCCTTCCTGATTTTGAACCATGCAGTGTCCTCTTGTTTTGTTTGAACAACACCTTCCTGATCTATGTACAGGTTCCTCATGAGTACAGTGAAGTGTTCTTGAATTCTTATTTTTCTCAGTATTATCCATAATTTTTTATGATCCACACAGTCAAATGCTTTTGCACAGTCAATAAAAGACAAGTAAACATCTTTCTGGTATTCTTTGCTTTCAGCTAATGTCCATCTGACATTGGCAATGATTCCCTTTCTGAATCCAGCTGGCATTTCTGGAAGTTCTCTGTCAATATACTGCTGAATTATCTGCAGCAAGATTTTACTTGTGTGTGATATTAATGATATCATTTGATAATTTCCACATTGTGTGGGATCCCCTTTCTTTGGAATGGGTACAAATATGGATCTTTTCCAGTCAGTTGGCCAGGTAGCTGCCTTCCAAATGTCTTGGCATAGCCAAGTAAGTGCCTCTAGTGAGGCATCCATTTGTTGAAATATCCCAATGGGTATTCCATCAATTCCTGAAGCCTTGTTCTTTGACAATTTCTTCAGTGCAGCTTCGACTTCTTCCTTCAATACCATTGGTTCTTGATTATATGACACTTCCTGAAATGGATGAACATTGCCTAATTCTTTTTGGTACAGTGACTCTGAATTCCTTCCATCTTCTTTGATGTTTCCTGCATCATTCAATATATTTCTCATAGAATCTTCCAATATTGCAACTCGAGGCTTTAATTTTTTCTTCAGTTCTTTCAGCTTGTGGAATGCCAAGTGTATTCTTTCTGTTTGTCTTTCCAACTCCATGTCTTTGCACATTTCATTATAATAATTGACTTTGTCTTCTTGAACTGCTCTTTGAAATCTTCTGTTTGCCTCTTTTATCTTGTCATTTCTTCCATTTGCTTCAGCCACTCTTTGATGAAGGGCAAGTTTCAGAATCTCTTCTGACATCCATTTTGGTCTTTTCTTTGTTTCCTGTCTTTTTAATGACCTTTTCTGTTCTTCATGGATGATGTTCTTGATGTCATCCCACAATTCCTCTGGTTTTCAGTGCATCAAATCTATTCTTTAGATGTTCTCCAAATTCAGAAGGGATATATTCAAGATAATATTTTGGCTCTCATGGACTTGCTTTAATTGTCTTCAGCCTCAACTTGAACTTGACTATGAGCAGTTAGTGGTCTGTTCCACAATCAACTCCTGGCCTTGTTTTAGCTGAAGATACTGAGCTTTTTCATCACCTCTCTCCACAGATGTAGTCAATCTGATTCCTGTGTGCTCCATCTGGTGAAGTCCACTTGTATAGCCGCCATTTGTGTTATTGAAAAAAGGTATTTGCAATGAACAAGTTATTGGTGTTGCAAAATTCTATCATGTGATCTCCAGTGTTACTTCTATCACCAAGGCCAAATTTTCCAACTACTGGTGATTCTTCTTAGTTTCCGACTTTTGTATTACAATCACCAATGATAATCAGCACATCTTGGTTGCATGTTTGGTCAACTTCAGACTGCAGAATTTGGTAAAAATCTTCAATTTCCTCAATTGGCTTTGGTGGTTGGTGCATTAATTTGAATAATAGTCATATTAACTGGTCTTCCTTGCCAGCACATGGATATTATCCTATCACTGACAGCATTGTACTTCAGGACAGATCTTGAATCATACTTTGTGATGATGAATCCCATGCCATTTCTCTTCAATTTGTCATTCCCAGCATAGTAGATCATATGGTTGTCTGATTCAAAATGGCCAAAAGCAGTCCATTCCAGCTCACTAATGCCTAGGTTATCAATCTTTATGGGTTCCATTTCATTTTGACAACTTCCAATTTTCCCAGATTCATACTTTGTACAATCCATGTTCCAATTATTAATGTATGTTTGCAGCTATTTCTTCTCAATTTGACTGGTGCCACGTCAGCAAATGGTGGTCCCCAAAGCTCAGCTTTATCCATGTTATTAAGGTCAGCTCCATTCTGATGAGGCAGCTCTTTCCCAGTCATATTTTGAGTGCCTTCTGACCTGAGGGGCTCATATTCCAGCATTGTATTTGACAATGTTTCAGGGCTATTCATAAAGTTGTCCAGTAATATATCAGTGTTTCATTGCTATTCATAAGGTTTTCACTGTCCAATTTGAGAAGTGGATGGTTTCTTCCTTCTTCCGAGTCTGACTCAGTTTGGAAGCTCTACTGAAACCTGTCGACCATGGTCAACCCGGCTGGTGTGTGAAACACTGGTGGCACAGCCTCCATACTCACAGCAACACACAAGCCACCACAGTATGACAAACTGACAGACATGTTTGTCTTCATTAGCTATTTCAAACCACTCCTCTCACTTCCTGGACTTCCCCCTACTTGTTCTCGCTGTCTGCCAGCTTCTGCTTCCTGCCTGGGGCTCTCCCCTTACCTGTTCCGGACATCAGCCCAGCTCACACTTCCTGCTCTACAAATAGAGACCAATTGTGCCTTGGATGGGTGCTTGCAAGCTTTTAAGACCCAAGGCATTATGCAATGAATGAGGAAGTGGAACAGAAGCACTAAACACATTATTAAGCCAATTAACTGGGATGTGCTCTGAAACCTTGACCCTAAATCTCCAAACCAAGGAACCAAATCTCATGATTTGTTGTACATAAACAGCCTTAGCATTTACTCTTTTTTTTTTTGTCATTGTCAAAAATCACACTACTTTTGCCAATTAAAATTTTTTACAGTTGTACAACTTATTGACATCAACTACAATAATCAAATGTGCAACTTTACCCTTAATCAATGCAATTTTTCCATCACCACTAACCCTTCTTTTCCCCATCCCTCCCACTCCTGGTAACCTGTAATAAACTTTGGTCTCTATATGTTTGCCATTTCTTGTCTTTTCATATATGTAAGGCCATATTGCTGTTGTTGTTGTTATGTGCCGTCGAGTCAAACCCGACTCATAGCGACCCCTCCTTGGGTTTCTGAGGCAGTATCACTACGGAAGTAGGATTGCCCAACCTTCCTTCCGAGGAGTGGCTGGTGGGTTTGAACCGCCAGCTGTCTGGTTAGCAGGCAAGTGTCTTAGCCACTATGCTACCAGAGCTCCCAAGGCCATAGTATTTGTTGTTTTGTGATTGACTTATTTCATTCAGCATAACGTCTTCAAGCTCCATTCATACTATAACATGTATCAAGACTTCATTTCTCCTACTGGCTGAGTGGTATTCCACTGCATGTATCACATTTGTTTGTCCATACATTTGTTTGATGAACATTTAGATTGTTTCTACCTTTTGGCTATTCTGAATAGTGCAGCGAATATTGGGGTACAAGTGTCTTTTTTGAGTTTCTACTTTCAAGGGGACTGAGGATACATCCTTGACATGAGGCTGCTCCAATATCTGTGCCAGACTATTAACACATGCAATTGTCATACTGAAAAGGAGTTGCATTCATGGTCAATATATTAAACATAACTTCCAAAAAACCCAAAAAACTGTAATTGATTCCATTCTGTCTCATAGCGACTCCAATTGGATTACTAAGGCTGTAAATCTTTACAGGAGAAAACTGCCTCGTCTTTCTTCTGTGGACCAGCTGGTAAGTTTGAACCACCAACCTTTTCCTTAGCAGTCAAGTGCCTTAACCATTACACCACCAGAGCTTCAAATATTACTTATTTTTTAAAAATATGATACATACCCATTGAAGACAAAATTCCAAGAAAGTATAAGAACAAATAAAAATTTACCTAAAATCCTATTACTTCTGATATCAATGTGATGAATATTTGTAGACAATTTAACACAAATAAAATGATACTGTACACACTGATCTGAAACACATCTTTTTTGTCTGCCCATTTGTCCGAGACATCAACCCGTATACATCCATGCAGAGTAGTTTCATTGTTTTACAGGCTGTAGTGTATTTCACTACACTCATGTACCATAACCTACATAATTATCTAGGCTGTTTCTAAATTTGTACTATTCTAAACAAAGCCACAGGAGCTCTAGTGGCGTAGTGCCTAAGGCATTTGACTGCTAACCAGAAGGCTGGTGGTTCCAACCCATCAGCCTCTCCATGGAAGGAAGAATGGGTGGGCAACCTACTTCCATAAAGATCTACCACTTCAGAAACTTGAAGGGGGTTGCTATGAGTCAGAATTGACTCGATGGCAATGAGTTTGGTTTTTTGGAAACAAAGCCACAGTGAATATTTTTATGGTTCTATCTTTTCTCACTCAGTTCTTTCAGACAAATTCCTATATGTGGGATTTTTAGATCATTTTTATACATATTTTAAACTATTTTCTAGAAAAGTTATACAAATTAACATTCACACCATGAAAATATTAATTTTCTAAACCATTTCCAACTCTGAATATTGTTAGCTTTTTTAATATTTGTCAGTCTAACAAAAATTATATTTCATTGATGAACATTTCATATACTTATTGGTCATTTGGATTTCTTCATTTGTAATTTTCCTATCCATATCTTTTTGTCTTTTATCACTTTATTTGTATGTTACTTTTTAAACTTTTTCTTTTTGTTTCATGCTCTAAAACATTTCCCCAACTTGTCATCTGTTCTTCCCTCTTTTCGTGTGAGTTGTGAATTTGTTTTATTTGTTTACAGTAAAGAGTTTTTAAGTTCAAATGATCAATTCTATCCTTTTTCTTTACTGGATTTTTGCAACATAGTTAAACAGGCCTTGCCATACCCAAAGGAACAAAATATTTATCCATTTTTATTTTTCTAGTACTTCCAGTGTTTCATCTGTCATACTTATTTCCATGATTCATCTAGAAGTTATGTGGCTATAAGGTGTTGAAATCCTGATCTGCTTTCTTTTTTTCCAGGTAACTGGCCTGCATCTCAGCCCCTTTATTAAATTGTTGTTGTTGTTGTTATGTGCCATCGAGTCGGACCCGACTCATAGCGACCCCTCCTTGTGTTTCTGAGGCAGTATCACTACAGAAGTAGATTGCCCCATCTTCCTTCCGAGGAGTGGCTGGTGGGTTTGAACCACCAGCCTTCTGGTTAGCAGTCAAGTGCCTTAGCCACTATGCTACCAGACCTCCATGTTTTTAGTCACTTATTTAAAATGCCACCTTTATCAAATAAGTGAATATTTATGAATATATCCAGCGTAGTGATTAAAGTATTATATTTGGAGTGAGACAGACTTTGGTGGGTTGATCACTTTCTTCATATAGCTCTTCTTGTTAAGTATTTCCTATGCAATTTATGTTTCTATTGTTATTGATATTGATGTGTATTCTGCCAATACATTTTCTAACTGTTTATTTTTTATATACAAGCAAACTATTAATTTTGTATACATAATCTAAAATCACCTGCAATGTAATCATTTTGCTGCCTCCATTCCAGCTCTTAATTCATTCTTTGCCTTAATATGTTAACAGCACCTCTGTTTTGTTCCTGATTTAACATGAGTTAAGAATATATTCATTTAATTCTACTTTACTAAGTTTTCATTGGAAATGGGTATTAAATATTATTAAATGTGTTTTTGGTATGATGATTATTTTAGTTCTCTAGTGCTGCTATAACAGAAATATGACAAGTGGATGGCTTTAACAAATAGGAATTTATTCTCTTATATCTTCAGAGGTTAGAAGTCTGAATTCAGAGTGCCAGCTCTAGGGGCCAGGTGAAGGCCCCTTGACCTAGGGCTGCAGCTCTGCCTTTTATTCCAGGCCCACTGGATCTGGAGGCTTCTTGTAATTCATGAAGCTGCTAGCTGCTGAGGCTGATGAGCACATCAGCAAGTAGAATGGTGCAATCTCAAGATCAACAGGCACACAGCAGGCCACTGGCTCAAGTCCAGGAACTAATGATGAAGACTCGGCCAAATGCAGGATCCAAAATATGCCAAAGAACTAGAGACCTTCCTCAAAGCTTCTCCTTGTATATTGGAAGCAGACTACATCCTGAAGGCAACTACTTAGTTGCTCACAGCAGATTCCACAAGGGAGATGATCACAATCACATCATGGGAAATAACTATGTCCAGCTGCCCAGCTGCTCAAAGCCATGGCCCAGCCAAGTTGACACAGAACCTTAACTACAACAATGATCATATGTTTTCTGTCCCTTGACTTATTAGTATGATAAATTACATTAATAGTTTTATTTTTAAGCTGTAAGCCACATTTATATTTCTGGAATAGCTCCCAAGGAGTATTGGTCATGGAGTATTAGTCCTTTAACATATGCCTGGATCCTATTCAAGAATATTTTTACATTTATAATTTTATTGTAAACTATGTATCTTAACATTAATTCTTCAGTCCTATCATTTTTAACCTACTTTAAGTAGTAAATTTGAAATTAATTAATTTAAATATTGTATGTGTTGTAAAATGGAACTATCACATGTATATTCACCCTAGTGAGTAAAACAGCCTATATGAATTCGATTAAACAATAGTCAATTACATTAAAAAGTTGAAATTATGAGTATATGCTTAAGAGAATTAAAAACATGTGTCCACACAAAAACATGTATACAAGTGTTCATTGTGTTATTCATAATAGCCAAAATTTGGAAACAACCCAAATATTCATCAACTGATGACTAGATAAAGAAAATTTGATATATCCATACAATGGAATATTATTCAGCCAAGAAAGGAAAGATTGATGTACTGATCCATGCCACAACATGAATGAACACCTTGAAAACATTTTGATAAGGGAAAAAAGTCACTCACAAAAGATCACCTAATTCTGGGAGAGGAAAAAGCAGGGAAATGGATCAGATTCCTAGTGGCACAGGTCACTGAAAAGCAAGGAAGGAGCCAGTGAAGGGAAACGAAACAACTCACTACTAGTGAACACTAGTTATTTGGATTCAGGGTCCATGTGGAGGGGAATGCCTTTGGGGCGGTGGGGGGAGACCCCAAACTCTGGGAAGCCTCCCACTTGATTGAATCTAGTCAGAAACTGGATAATCGGCTGTGTACACCCAGAAGTGCACCAGTTCTACATCAGTGAATTGCAACCAGAGAGGTGCTTTCTCTGCTTTTCCCACCACACCACCCAGGTGACCAAAGTTGAACCCTCTTCCCATCCCCAACAACCAGGTGGCTAGGGACACCGTGCCTGGCTACCCCCTACTTTCCCGGTTTCTAAGGCCACCTCCTCCTACCAGCAGCCTGGCCACTCACTGCACTGTCCCCCAAGCAGACACAGCTACTGTCTGTGGCTCTGCCTTCCTGTGCCTGTGCCACTGACAGGGCTTGCTCTCTTTGAACACAAGACACGTGCCCCTGTGACTTCCTCTGTCAGAGTCCGTGATGCTCTTCAGGTGCTCCTGCACCTTCTGCGGCAGTATTCTCCCAGGGATCATGCTACAGCCACTTGTTGTCGCTGTTGCTGGCTAATCATAGCTCCAAATTCCCCTCCTCATTTTTTTCTTTTTCCTTTTTCCACTTTTTCTTTCTTTTTATATTTTCCCCCATCTGTCTTCTCATTCACTCCCTTTTTTCTTTTTCTTTTTTTCTTCCCCTGTTCCATCCAACAGGAGGTGTACATTAATTCCCCACAGTCAGCCACACTTACTACACCTACCACCGCACCCAGTGCACAGAGACTATGGTCCTTAGTCAGTCACCTTTCAAGTATGGAACTGAAATCACCCTTGTGACTCAACTTTTAGCCAAACAATAGACAGGCGTATAAGGCGTATAAGGTGAACAATAACACGAGGGAGGTACACACTCCTTAAAACTGTCAACCATTAAGAGATTAAAAGAGCAGTATTTGCCCAGGGATAAAACACAGAAGGCAGGAATGGATAGCAAAGAAGACAAAGGGAAATGGTAGCCACAGAGAGGAAGTGGGAAGAGTGCTGTTACATTGTAGAGATTGCAATCAATGTCACAAAACAAAATGTGTATGAAATGTTGAATGGAAAACTGATTTGCTTTGCAAAATTTCACCCAAATAACAATGACAGTTTTAAAAGAGGGTCACATATTATATGACTCCATTTATATGAAATATCCAGAATAGGCAAATACT
The DNA here is from genome assembly GCF_000298275.1 of Orycteropus afer afer. Classification (NCBI taxonomy): domain Eukaryota; kingdom Metazoa; phylum Chordata; class Mammalia; order Tubulidentata; family Orycteropodidae; genus Orycteropus; species Orycteropus afer. The sequence goes on along the minus strand of NW_006922030.1, from coordinate 245,808 downwards.
TATAGACAGAAAATACATTAATGATTTCTAGTGGTTAGTGGAAGGGAGAATGGACAGTGATTGCTAATGGGTATGAGTTTTTTTTCTTTCTTTTTTTTAATGCATTTTATTGAAATATAATTTATATACAGTGAAATACACAAGACTAAAGTGACATGGGTCAATGCACTTTTTTTTTTTTTTTTTTTTGCAATGTTCCCTCCACTCCCCTGCCACCCCTGGCTACCAACAATCAAAGTTTCCCTCCATATATAAATCTTTCTTTGACCCTCCACAACAACTAACTAATACTATATTTGTCCTTTTGTGATTGACTTATTTCACTCAGCATAATGTCCTCCAAGTTCATCCATCTTATGAGGTGTTTTGCAGACTCTACATTATTCTTTAGTGCTGCATAGCATTCCAGTATGTATGTGTACCATAGTTTGGTCATCCACTCTTCCGCTGATGGGCACGTAGGTTGTTTCCATCTTTTTGCTATTGTAAATAGTGTTGTGATGAACATGAGCATGCATGTATCTGTTCCTATCCTGCTCTCACCTCTCTAGGATATGTACCTAGTAATGAGATTGCTGGGTCAAATGGTATCCCCAATTCCAACTTTCTAAGGATTCACCATATTGCTTTCCACAGTGGTTGTGCCACTTCACAGTCACACAAGCAGTGTATTAGAGTCCCAATCTCTCCACATCCCCACCAGCATTTGTTATTTTCTGTCTCATTGAACCATGCCATCAGTGCTGGGGTGAGACGGTATATCTCATTGTTGTTTTAATTTACATCTCTCTGATGGCCAATGACTGTGAGCATCTTTTCATGTATTAGCTGACCACCTGAATGTCCTCCTTGATGAAGTGTCTATTCATGTCTTCTGCCCATTTTTCAATTGGATTATTAATGCCTTTGGTGTTGAGGCATTGGAGTGTTCCATCAGTCTTAGAGATAAGTCCCTTGCCAGATATGTAATTATCAGCAAATATGAATTTGTTGCTGTTATTTTTGTCGTGTGCTTTTTCATTGTGTCGATTTCTCTGTTCCATATAATTTTCTATGCTGAGCTCATTTTGTTTATGAATCATATTGTCACTTCCTTCATTGCTTTTGTTTTAGTATTTGCTGAATATTTATGCTGGTCCTCTTTTTTATTTTGATGTGAAGGTTTATCATTTTTCTTTGAGGTTACCCTGTGATTTATAGGTTTCTTCCCAAATTTAGAACAGTCTGTTCTTTCTTGTAGTTGTCTTGACTTCCCTACCATCTAGAAGTTCTATAATGATGCAGAATTTTTTCCCTCTTTTTGGTTTATAGTTATCCTCATTTGTCAGTTGATGTCTCTGGTTCCCTGTTTACAATCATGTAGGCTTACTTACTTTGGATACTTCCATAGCTGGGTTGGTTTCTGGGTTGTATCATCATGTGTGTTAATGGTCAGATGTTGTTGGCTGTTGTTGCTTCTCTGTCCAAAGGACTCCCCTTAGCATCTCTTGTAAGGTTGGTCTGGTTTAAACAAATTCTCTTAATTTCTGCTTATCTGGAAATGTCCTAATTTCACCATCATATTTGAGGGACAATTTTGCTGGGTACATAATTCTTGGCTGGAAATTTTTCTCTTTCAGTGTTTTATATATACCATCCCAGTGCCTTCTTGCCTGCATGGTTTCCATCGAGAAATCTGAGCTTAGTCTTACTGGTTGCCCCTTGTAGGTAACTTCTAATTTTACCATGCTGTTCTCAGGATTCTTTGTCTTTGGTTTTGGTGAGTTTGATGATGATGTGTCTTGGTGTTTTTCTTTTGGGGTTTATCCTGTTTGGGGTTTGTTGGACTTCCTGAATGGATATATTCTCATCTTTCATCATATCAGTGAAGTTCTCCTCCAACAAATCTTTGACAATTTTCTCAGTGGTTTCATTTTTCTCTTCCTGTTCTGGAATTTCAATGACATGTAGGTTATTCCTTTGATGGTATCCCACATGAACTTTAGGCTTTCTTCATTTTGTTTTGATCTTTTTTTCTAATTGATTCCTTTCCAAAGAAGTATTCAGGTATTTGTTTTCAATCTCATTAATTCTGTCCTCCATTGCATCATTCTACTCCTTTGCTCTTTCAGTGTGTTATTTATTTCTGACAATTTAAAATTAATCTTCTGGATTTCTATCTGTAGATTTAGAATCATTCCTAATTTTTCATTTGTTTTGTCATTTTGTTCTTGTATTTTCTTCCAAAACTCTTCTAGGTTTTGTGTGTGTGTGTGTGTGTGTGTTTTCCTTGGTCTGTCTCTCAATTCTTTGAAGATACCTAAATATAATTCTTTTGAATTCCTTATCAGGGAGTTCCAATGCTGTGTCTTCCTGAGGGATGTGTTTTGGGTCTGTGTCCTGGTCCCTTGATTTTCCTGCTTTATCTTGCTTCTTTGTGTGGACTGTGATGCTCTGTTGTCTCGGAGGCATTGTGACATTTTTGTGTTTATATTTAATTGGTGATTATATGTTGGAGTGACTTGCCCACAATTTTTGTTTTCTTTCTATGTTATCTATACAAACAGGGTGCTGTGTTGTGCTCCTTTATTCACTAGTTGACAGCACTTATACACTCCCCACCTGTCTCCTTTCCTTTGTCAGCCTCTCGTATGTCCTTGCTGACCCTGGCAAACAGAGCTTGTTCTTAGGTCCCTGAAATCCGAATGAGAATGCTATCACTTTAAAATCAAAAATGGTTGCCACTTGTAAATATTCAAAATGGCTGCACCCTCGGTCACTTTAAATATCCAAAATGGCTGCCACGTGTAAACAATCAAAATGGCTGTGCCCTCCAGACAGCAGAAAGTCCACAGCTCAGGTTGTCTCCCACCTTGCTGTTTCCCTTTCTAGTCATAGGCCACAAGAGCAGTTGTCCCTGCATCCCTTGGTGACTGGGACTGATCTTTAGGTCAATTCTCAGGTCCCAACCAACACTACTTGGAAATATTCAGGCTGTTGGTCTCGTCAGAGTAGCTGACAGTCCATAGCTCCAACCATCTCTGTACTCACTGTTTTTGTTCAGGTTTTTCCACTAGTTGGTGCCTAATCCACTTCTGTATAGTTCCTTTCAAAGTTGAGGCTTCCAGGATGATCTTCTGTATCTCTGTCAATTGGTTTTCCTTTTCTTTGTTGAAGAGGGTCTGTGTCACTTGTCTGCATATTCCTCCATCTTACTGGAAGTCCTCGAGGTTTCTTTTTGAGGTAATGAAAATGCTGTGAAAATAGAAGTGATGGTTACACAACTCTGAATATACTAAAAGCCAATGCTATATATACTTTAAAGGCTGAATTTCATGGTATTTATATTATATCTCAACAAAGTTGTTATTTACAAAAGAGAATTACATGGGAGAAAAATGTTAAGGTCACAGATGGAAGCACTTAATAACTATTTATTTCTCTCTCTTCTTCTAACAGCTACACTGTTGTTAGGTGCTGTCAAATTGGCTGAAATTCATGGCAATGTTATCTACAAAAGAATGAAACCCTGCCTGGTCTGCACCATCCTCACAATTGTTGCTATGTTTCTATATACTGTTGCAGCTACTGTGTCAATCTGTCTTGTTGAGGGTCTTCATTTTTTTTTTTTTGCTGACCCTCTACTTTACCAAGTGTCATGTCCTTCTCTAGGTACTGGTCCTCCTGATAACATCCATTCTCATTTCTAAATATTCTAGCTGTACTTCCAAAACAAATTTCTTAGTTTTTCCGACAGTCCAGGGAGCTCTGGTAGCATAGTGCCTAAGGCACTTGACTGCTAATCAAAAGGCTGGCGGTTCAAACCCACCAGCCACTCCTCACAAGGAAGATGGGGCAATCTACTTTTGTAGTGATACTGCCTTGGAAACTTCAGGAGGGGTCGCTATGAGTTGGGTCTGACTCGATGGCACATAACAACAAGAACAACTGGCAGTCCATGGTATATTCAATATTTTTTGCCAAAACTGTAATACAAAGGCATTGTGGAAAATACCATGGCTTGGGGCAGGTGCACCTGAGTCTTCAGAGTGACATCTTTGCTCTTTAACTTATTCAAGAAGTCTTTTGCAACACATTTGCCCAAAGCAGCAAGTTCTTTGATTTCTTGACTGCTGCTTCATGGGTGCCGATTGTGAATCCAAATAAAATGAAAACCTTGACAACTTCGATCTTTTCTCTGTTTATGATGATCTTGCTTATGGGTCCCGTTGGGAGGATTTTTGTTTTCTTTTTATTGAGGTGTAATCTGTACTGAAGAGTGAAGTCTTAGATCTTCATTAGTAGATACTTCAAGTTTTCCTTAGTTTCAGCAAGCAAAGTTGTGTTATTTGAGTATCATAGGTTGTTAATGAGTCTTCTTCCAAGCCTGATGATGTACTCTTCTTCATATAATCCAACTTCTTGGATTATTTGCTCAGCATACACTTGAGTACATATGATGACAGGATACAACCCTGACACACATCTTTCCTGATTTTAAACCATGCATAATCCTCTTGTACTGTTTGAATGACTGCGTCTTGGTCCAAGTACATCATCATGAACATGATTAAGGGTTCTGGAATTTCCATTTTTCCCAATGTTATCCATAACGTCTTATGATCCATACAGTCAAATGCCTTTAGAGAGTCAATAAAACACAGGTAAACATCTTTCCAGTATTCTTTGCTTTCAGCCAAGATCCATCTGACATCAGCAATAATATCCCTCATTCCACATCTTCTTCTGAATTCACCTTGAATTTTTGGCAGTTCCCTGTCGATGTACTGCTGCAACCATTTTTGAATTATTTTCAGCAAACTAATTTGTATGTAATATTAATGATATTATACAATAACTTCCACATTCTATTGAATCACCTTTCTTTGGAATGAGCACAAATATGTATCTCTTCCATTCAGTCAGGTAGCTGTCTTCCAAATTTCTTGGCATAGATAGGTAAGCATTTCCCCATTACATCCATTTGTAGAAACATCTCAATTGATATTCTATCAGTTCTTGGTTTTTTTTCTGGCAGTGCCTTCAGTACAGCTTGGACTTCTTCCTTTAGTATTGTTGGTTCTTAATCATATGCTACTTCCTGAAATGGTTGAACTTTGACCATTTCTTTTTGGTACAGTGATTCTGTATATTCCTTTATTTATTTATTTTTTGATGCTCTGTGCATCTTCCTGAAACTTCCATTTTTTATTTTTTTGATTCTTCCTGAATCACCTAGTCTCGCACAGCTCAGTTTACTGAAACTCCATCTATCTAATTTCAAATGCAGAAATCCTTGGAGGCATTATTCAATCCTCTCATTCCTTAGCCTGAAGCACTGATCCCAACAACAAATCCTATGTGCTCTACTTTCAAATTATGTCACTAAATTCTCACTACTGGTCTTTCTTCATTTCCAGCTTTCAAATTCCAATTAAAAGTAATTATCAGTGCATCTTGATTGCATGTTTGATCAATTTCAGACTGCATAAATCAGTAAAAATATTCAATTCTTTATATTTGGCATTAATGATTAGTATATATATTTGAATACTAATTGTATTAACTGGTCTTCCTTGTAGATCTGTAGGTATTATCTTACTACTGAGATCATTGTACTTTCAGGATAGATCTTGAAAAGTTCTTTTTTATTATAAATGTGTCATTCCTCTTCAATTTATCATTCCAGGCATAGAGATCATATGATCGTTTGATTCAAACTGGCAATTTCAGTCCATTTCAGATCACTGATACTTAGGATAGGAGCTCTGGTGGCATAGTGCCTAAGGCATTTGACTGCTAACGAGAAGGCTGGTGGTTTGATCTTTTTGCATTCTATTTCATTTTCATCAACTTCCAATTTTTCTAGATTCAGACTTTGTACATTCCTTGTTCTTATTATTAATGGATAATTGCAGCTGTTTATTCTCATTTTTTAATCATGCCATATCAGCAAATGCAGGTCCTGAAAGCTTTATTTCATCCACATCATTAAAATCAACTCTACTTTGAGAAGGCAGCTCTTTCCCAGTTGTATTTTGAGTGCCTTCCAACGTAAGGCAGGTGCTCTGGTGGTACTGGGGTTAAGCACTTGGCTGTTAACCAAAAGATTGGTGGTTTGAACCCACTAACTGCTCCAGAGGAGAAAGATGTGGCAGTCTGCTTCTGTAAGCCTTATGGGGCAGTTCTATTCCATCCTATAGGGTCACTGTGAGTTGAAATTGACTTGACAACAATGAGATTGGATTTGGTTTGGTTCCAACTTGATGGACTCATCTCTAGCATTATACCTGCCAATGTTCTGCTATTATTCATAAGGTTTTCACTGGGCAATATCAACCCCACATGCAACAGAACAAAACACTCTCTAGTCCAGCACCATTTTGAATTATATTCAACATGATTTTGCTTGTATATGATATAAATTACATTATTTGGTAATCTCCACATTCTGTTCATCACCTTTCTTTGGAAAAGACACATAGATGGATCTCTTCCAGTTGGTTGGCCAGGTAGCTGTCTTCCAAATTTCTTGTGAGCATGTCCAGCATTGTTTCTGTTTGTTGAAACATCTCAATTGGTATTCCATCAGTTACTAGAACCTTGTTTATTGTCAATGCTTTCAGTGCAGCTTGGACTACTTCCTTCAATACCATTAGTTCTTTATGTGTTCCCTTTCATTTTTCACAAATTACTATTGATCATATGTTACTTTCTGAAATAGATGAATGTCAACCAATTCTTTTTGGTACAATGATTCTGTTCATTCATTCCATCTTCTTTTGATGCTTTCTGCTTTGTTCAGTTTTGTGCTCATAGAAACATTCAATATTGCAACTCAAGGCTTGACTTTTTTCTTCATTTCTTTTACTTTCAGAAATGCTGAACATGCTCTTCTCTTTTGGTTTTCTAACTCCAGGTCTTCACACATTTCATTACAATACTTTATTTTGTCTTCTTCAGCCACCCTTTGAAATCTATTCAGCTCTATTACTTCATCATTTTTTCTGATTTCTTTTGTTATTCTATATTCATGAGCAAGTTTCAAGGTCTCTTCTGACATTAATTTGGTATTTTCTTTTCTGTCTTTTTAATGACCTTTTGCTTTCTTTATGTATGACATGCTTGATTTCATCCCATGAGTTATCTTTTCTTTGGTTATTTATATTCAGTGCATCAGCTCTATTTTTGAGATGGTCTCCAAATTCAAGTGGGAGATACTCAAGGTTGTACTTTGGCTCTTATGGACTTCCTTTCCTATTCTTTTGGTTCATCTTGAATTTGTATATGAGTAATTGATTGTCTGCCCTGCAGATGGACGTGGTTTTGTTCTGAATGATAATATGATGGAGCTTCTCCATTGTCTCTTTCCTCAGATGTAGTTCATTTGATTCCTGTATATTCCATCTAGCAAGGTCCATGAATATACTCACTGTTTATTTTGTTGAAAAATGAAAAAGTAGTTGGTCTTGCAAAATTTAATCATGTGATCTCTGTCTTGATTCTATCACTAAGGCCATATTTTCCAGCCACTGATCCTTCTTCTTTGTTTCCAACTTTTGCATCCCAATTACCAGTAATTATCAATTCATTGTGCTTGTATGTTTAATCAATTTCAGATTTTAGAAGTTGGTGGAGATTTTCAATTTATTCATCTTTGACATTAATAGTTGGTGAGTAAATTTAGTTGTATTAACTGTAACAGGTGTGACAGCTGAAATATATCATTATCCAGAAGCAGGTCACATGGACACTCTTATATGGAGGGGACTGTCTGGAAAGATCAGGGTTGTGTTTTGGGTTGGGTCAGCCAGCCAACAATATTTGCATCATCTTTCCTTTCCCCAGTACTTTCCTAACCTAAAAAAACAATAAAGCTCAGTGACAGGGGAAAGCACATAGATGGTGTGAGGATCATAAATTGGTAAGAGTGCCTGTTTCAAAATTACTTAGTAATCAGTTATCACTTATAAAATCTTATGTTTTGAAGAACAAATTTAAATGATTATATTACCTGATTTCAAGGCTTACTTTAATGCTACAGTAATCAAAAGATTACTTTTGAAATAAAGAGAGATGTGTATTTCAATAGACCAGAATAGAAAAACCTAGAAATAAACCAACATATACATGGTTACTTTATTATCAATGAAGGTGCCAAGACCATTTAATTAATAAAGGATGGTCTTTTTTTTTTTTTTTT
>NW_006922030.1:178953-219123 GCF_000298275.1 Orycteropus afer afer | reverse complement strand
GAGGATATCAATCTTTATGCGTTCCATTTCCTTTTTGACAATTTCCAGTTTTCCTAGATTCATACTTCGTACATTCCGTGTTCCGATGATTAATGGAGGTCTGTGGCTGTTTCTCTTCAATTTGAGAAACACTGTTTGAGACTGAGACAGACTAGGAAGAAGGAAGAGGCCGTCCACTTCTGAAATAATTGGCCAGGGAAAACCTTATGAATAGCAAAGAAAATTGGTAGCCTTACTATTATCAAATTGTAATAGTTATTTATATATATATTACCATATGACCCAGCAATTCTCCTCCTAGGTATATACCCAAAAGAAATGAAAACATATGTCTACAAAAGACTTGCACATGAATGTTCGTAGCAGTTTCATTCCTAACAACCCAAAAGTGGAAATGACCTAAAGTTGATCAATTGGTAAAATGCTAAATTATGATAGATCCTGTATGGTGTAGTGTCACTTTCCTAAAGTAAATAAATAAATAAAGTAATTTGGCCTTTTTGTCCTGGTTGCAAATTACTATGCGATCTGATTTTTACCAGGATTGGCTGGAAAACTTGAATGGACAACCAATGTCTGAATTGGCTGAGCAGCCCTACTCAATGTGACCTTTACCTAGATTGGCTGACATGCATCCAGATTGGCTGGGGGTGGGGGCAAGAGGAGTCCCATCCAGTAGTTGACCTTTACTAGGATTAAATAGTTGGCCCACCTGGTCTAACCTTTACCAGGATTGGATGGGAGGACCCTAGACTATAGTTGACCTTTACACAAATGGGCTAGGGTGTCCACTAATAACTGATTAAAAAAACAAAAACAAACAAACAAACAAAACCCTAAAGCATTGTGCTCAGATTGGATTTTGATGAACAAGACCCAGCAAGATCCAGGAGAGGAGCATGGTACACCGCATTATGACCCTCCTACACCGAGTAAACCTGCAACAGTGGTTGAGGCAGTGCCTGCATCAATATTGGAAGAGGTGTAGGCAAGGAGCAGACAAGATGCTGGCAACAGGGTGTAAAGATCGAATGCTGGCTGAGAGTGGAGAGGAGCAACCAATAGCTGAGCCTGTGAAGAAACATCATTTAGTTTCCTGTGTCAAAAGTTTCCTGATGGGTGAGAATGAACACTGGTTCTCAGATAAGGTAACTAGATCTGTGAGAAGTAAATGGGTATCTTTTCAGACTTTCAGGTCCCATGCTGTGACCCCTCCTGACCTTTTCCATATGTTTGTTTCTGTTTATATCCTCCTCCATTTTTAAAGTTGTTATTGCAGTTATGTTTCCATAAGTTCTCTGTGACTGTTACAACGAATTACCAAGCCCAATAAAAAGCACTATGGGGAGAATGGCTGATATCAGAAATGGTGGAGATGCTGAGGACCAGGGGTATATGTGACTCCTGCCTCATAGGAACCAGCTTCATGCTGATTCTTATGATCAACTGTTGTCCTTTCAGTTGGTGTCTGTGATAGTTGGAGCTGTGTGTCAACTTGGCTGGACCCCAGTTCTATGTGGTTGTTCCCATGATGGGATTGGATGACTGTGTTCTGAGTGGCCAATCTGTTGAAGGAGAGTTTCCCTAGGGGTGTGACCTGCTTCCAGTATATCCAGGAACATCCTGGGAAGAGAGACATTCTTCTGTGGATCAGGATTCTGTTGTGCTGCCCACAATTGTCCATAAGTGAGTAGTTCACCATTTGGCCTGGAGATCTTAGATTTGTCATTTGTTGGAGTCAACAGCCGGTGTACTGCCTGCCAGCCTTGACCTCCTTGGCCACTGCAGTTGCGGGAGCCAAGAAAAGCCTCCAGCTTGACGTTTGATCCAGGAACTTTGGACTTGCCAGCTTCCATACGTGTGTGAGCCATTTTCCTAAGATAAGTTTTTTTTTCTCTCTCTCTATAAGCTTTGCTGGTTTTTGTTTCTCTAGAGAACCCAGTCTAACACATTTGGTACCAGGAGTGGTTCTAGAGAGACAAAATCATAAGGATGGGCTTCCTAGATTGGTTCTTCAGCTTGATTAATCTTAAAGACACTAGTGATCCTGTGTCTGTTAGTAAGGAGGGCCCTGCTAATCCATGGCATGAGGTGGCAAAATTAATACACAAAATAACACCACCAACAGATCAAGTACTTTTGAGAAGTGATGCTCTGGGTGATCGGATATTTTATACTTTTCTACAATTTTGTCAGCATGAGGAGTATAAGGAAGCTGTTTGGTTGGTCCTACTTACAGTAGACAAAGTGGTGAAAGAGGGAGATGAGCTCAGAGCTGCTGAGTCTTGGCTTAAGTGCCACATAAAAGACCTCAGTGCTTCCAGTTGTGCTCTGAAAGAAAGCCTTATATCTTCTAGTAACAGAGCTGATATTGCTGAAAACCAAACCCAGAGTCTTATTGTAAGCGTGGCTGAATTACAATGCCAATTAAATTGCCAATCCAGAATGGTGTCTGACGTTAAAGTGATGGCATTGATTGGAAAAAAATGGGATCCTGAAAGCTGAAATGGGGACATATGGACAGATAATCAGGAAGATCAGGACATGGAACCTGTAAATTCTGTTGAATCCCTCTCATCTGAATGGGTTACTTTAAAACCATTATCCCCTCCCCCTCAGTTTGATGGGACTAGCCAAACCAGTCCTGCTGGGTCATTGTCTGAGGTGGAAGCCATGGAAGACATTCCTGAATGCTCTCAGGAACTGTCTCAACCACCCATTGTTGCTGCTAGACCTGTAACTAAAGTTAAGTCCAAGAAAGCCCTAAAAGGTGAAGCAGAAAGTGTGACTGAGGAGGTGGTAAACTATACCTGAAAGGACCTCCTTGATTTTGCTAACATGTACAGACAGAAACCTGGAGAATACATATGGGAATGGCTACTGAGGGTGTGGGATAATGGTGCAAGGAATGTAAGATTGGAACAGTCTGAGTTTATTGATTTAGGCCCACTAAGTATGGACTCTTCATTCAATGTCTCAGCTAGAGAGGTTAGGAAAGGATCTAATAGTTTATTTGGTTGGCTTACTGAAGCATGGATTATGTGGTGGCCTATCTTAAGTCAAGTTGAAGTACCAGACCTGCCTTGGTATAATGTAGAAGAAGATATCCAGAGGCTTAGGGAAATTGGCCTGTTAGAATGGATTGATCAGATTAGACCCCTAGAGCCAGAAAGGGAGAGACCAGAGGACACGCCTTTCACCAGTACTGTGAGGAATAAATTTGGGAAGGGAGTGCCAGCATCCTTGAAGACTGCTGTGATTGCTATTTTATGTAATCCTGATTTGACAGTGGGAACTACCATAATTGAACTAAGACACTTAACTATGATGGGGCTGATTGGACCCCATGGTAGTAGGGACCAAGTGGCAGCAGTTAATTGACAAAGGCAAGGTGGGCATGGTTACCATAATGGAGAGCAAAGTCAGAACAGTAATCAGAATACTCTGACTCGTGTGGAATTATGGCATTGGCTACTTGCTCATGGTGTTCCTCGTAGTGAAATACATGGCAAACCTACTAAATATTTACTTGATCTGTATAAATAGAAGAATTCTAGGTTGCGTGAACAGCAACCTAGATTGAATCGCCAGAATACAGAGTCACAACCTCTCAATCAATTCCCAGACTTGAGTCAGTTTACAGACACACAACCCCTTGAATGAAGGGGAGGTCAGGTCCCTTTGAGGAAGGACCCCACTACATTGCCAAAAATCTATAATGTCACTCTTTCTCCTAGCCTTCCCCAAAGGGATATGAGGTTTTTTACGAGAGTGATTGTTCATTGGGGAAAAGGAAATAGTCAGACTTTTTGGGGATTACTGGACACTGGCTCTGAATTGACACTAATTCTAGGAGACCCAAAATGTCACTGTGGCCCACCAGTCAGAGTGGGGGCATATGGAGGTCAAGTTATTGATGGAGTCTTAGCTAAGGTGTGTCTCACAGTGGGTCCAGTGGGTCCCTGAACCCACCCTGTAGTGATTTCCCCAGTGCCAGAATGCATAATTAGAATAGATATACTCAGCAATTGGCAGAATTCCCACATTGGCTCTCTGACATGTGGAGTAAGGGTTATTATGGTAGGAAAAGCCAAGTTCAAGCCATTAGAACTGCCTCTATCTACAAAAACAGTATACCAAAAGCAGTACCTCATCCCTGGATGGGTTGCAGAGATTACTGCCACCAACAAGGACTTAAAGGATGCAGGGGTGGTGATTCTCACCACATCCCCATTTAATCCACCTATTTGGCCTGTGCAAAAAAACATGGATCTTGGAGAATGACGGTAGATTATTGTAAACTTAATCAGATAGTGACTTGAATTGCAGCTGCTGTTCCTGATGTGGTTTCATTGCTTGAGCAAATTAGTACATCTCCTGGTACTTGGTATGCAGCTATTGATCTGGCCAATGCCTTTTTCTCAATACCAATTTCAAAAGACCATCAGAAGCAGTTTGCCTTCAGCTGGCAAGGGCAACAGTACACTTTCACAGTCCTTCCTCAGGGGTATATCAACTCCCTGGCACTATGTCATAATTTAGTCTGTAGGGAACTTGATCACCTTTCCCTTCCACAAGACATCACACTGGTCCATTATATTGATGACATTATGCTGATTGGACCTAGTAAAGAAGAAGTATCGATGACTCTAGACTTATTGGTGTGACATATGTGTGCTAGAGGTTGGGAAATTAACCCAATGAAAATTCAGGCACCTTCCACTTCAGTGAAATTTCTAAGGGTCCAATGATGTGGGACATATCAAGATACTCCTACTAAAGTGAAGGATAAGTTATTGTATCTGGCTTCCCCCACAACTAAAAAGGAGGCACAACATCTGGTGGTTCTCTTTGGATTTTGGAGGCAACATATCCCTCATATGGGTAAGTTGCTGTGGCCTATTTATCAAGTGACTTGGAAAGCTGCTAGTTTTGAGTGGGGCCCAGAACAACAGAAGGCTGTGCAACTGGTTCAGGCTGCCATACAGGCTGCTTTGTCACTTGGGCCATATGATCCAGCTGATCCAATGGTGCTTGAAGTGTCTGTAGTAGATAGAGATGCTGTTTCGAGACTTTGGCAGGTCCCTATTGGTAAATCGCAATGTAGACCCTTGGGGTTTTGGAGCAAAGCCCTGTCATCCTCTGCAGATAACTACTCTCCTTTTGAGAAACATCTTGTGGCTTGTTACTGGGCTTTAGTAGAGACTGAACACCTAACCATGGACCACCAAGTCACCATGAGGCCTGAACTGTCCATCATGAACTGGGTGTTGTCTGACCCACAGAGTCATAAAGTTGGATGTGCACAGCAGCACTCCATCATTAAATGGAAATGGTATATCAGAGATGGGGCTTGAGCAGGACCTGAAGGCACAAGTAAGTTGCATGAGGAAGTGGCCCAAGGTTGTATGTGTGCTAGCGTATCATGTTAGGCACAAATGTGACTTTATAATTGTCCTTATTTAGAGTATTTAGAGATTATATATGGTTAAGAAGATGTGTACAACTGCCAAGTTGACAAGGGGTGGACTGTGATAATTGGAGCTGTGTGTCAACTTGGCTGGACCCCAGTTCTATGTGGTTGTTCCCATGATGGGATCAGATGACTGTGTTCTGAGTGGCCAATCTGTTGGTGGGGGGGAGTTTCCCCTAGGGGTGTGGCCTGCTTCCAGTATATCTAGGGACATCCTGGGAGGAGAGACATTCTTCTGTGGATCAGGATTCTGTTGTGCTGCCCACAACTGTCCATGAGTGAGTAGTTCACCATTTGGCCTGGAGATCTTGGATTTGTCATTCGTTGGAGTCAACAGCCAGTGTACTGCCTGCCAGCCTTGACCTCCTTGGCCACTGGGTTTCAGGAGCCAGGAAAAGCCTCCAGCTTGATGTTTGATCCAGGAACTTTGGACTTGCTGGCTTCTATACATGTGTGAGCCATTTTCCTAAGATAAATTATTTTCTCTCTCTCTCTCTCTATATATATATAAACTTTGCTGGTTTTTGTTTCTCTAGAGAACACAGTCTAACACAGCGTCCAAAAAAGTTCTCTGGTTCACAGATCCAAACAATGAAATTATTCTCAACAAGAAAAAAGAAAAAACTACATGATGCATTGTAGATGGATCTCAAAAAGTGATAGAAGAAAAAAAACAGACAGAAAGCACTATACACACTCCTCACTTATGGACATGTTTAGGTTCCAAAGACCAGGTTGTTATGCAAGGTAAGTATAGTGTGAAGATGAGGGACAACCACATCAGATCACAAAGTGGAGGATGACTACATCATTGTATAACTGCCAAATTACAAGTAAGTGTGAAACGTTGGGTAGCAAGGTAATAGGCAAGTGAAGAGTCAGTGTATATGGTATACAATTCCATTTTTATGAAATTCTAGAAGAAGGAGAACAATAGTGACAGGAAGAAGATCATTAGTTGCCAAGGATAGAGGGAGGAGAATGTCTGCAAAAGCCTATTTAGGAACTTTTTGTTTCACTAGAAATGTTCTATAACTTGATTTAGACAGTAGCTCTATGACTGCATATAATTGTCAAAATTCAGCAAACCATACACTTTAAGATTGGTGATTTTTATTGTATATTAATTATACTTTTATAAAGTTTTCTTCAAAAAGATTCAGAGTGATGTCAGCAAACTGGCAGAATAGGTGACTTCAAGTTGCCCTCTTCTCATAGAAACATAAAAAAAAAAGAACATAAAAAACAAAAAACCCAAGCAGAAACTCTTAGAACAAACTTTGTCAGAACTCTGAATAATAGTCAAAGATTTAAAGTAAGGAAGGGAAGTATGTGTCAACAAAAAGACAACTAAAACCAGTAAGAAAGCTTTGTGGCATTTTACTTACTCTTGCCCTATTTCCTCCTGGTCTTGAAGATGTCAAATTGTGTTACCAATCAGGGTCCCAATTCCCTGGTTCCAGAGGGATTAAGGCAGGCCTAATTTGCAAAATTGTGTATTACCATTCTAAACTGTCTGGGGCTACAGGAAAGACTGAGACAAAACACTCACCTTTGTTTTGCCTCACTTGAAACTCATCCAGGACAGAGATGTAGTAGGTATTTTTTAACACACTGTAAGGTGAATGAACAACCTGTAGCCACTTACAACAAAAGATTGTGGTTGAGACATAGAGTAGATTGCCTCATACCAATGAAGGGGAAGATGAAGACCTTCAATGAGATGTATTAACACAGTGATGGCAACAACGGGTGTAAGTATAGCAATGATTGTCAGGATGGCACAGGACTAGACATTGTATCATTCTGTTGTACATGAGGTACAAGAGTTGACAGCACCTAACAACAATACCAGAGAGGAAAAACCAGGGAGAGACTTTCTTTGGGAAATTAGGACATTCATTTAGAACCCATTTACACAGGGAAACTTAGAAAGCCGTGTCCAAGATTTAGACCCAGAAAAGACCTGAGAAGACCCTAAGCTTTCAATTTAGGCTGACCCATAGCATCAATGCAAACCAGGCTAAATGTGGATGGGAGTGGTTCCCAGCACCCAGTCAATCTGCAAAGATTAAGAGAGATTATTTCGTTTTGTTTTTGGTTCCTTGTATCAATGAAATCTCTGTGGAAACATTAGCTAAACACAAGCTGAGCAAAGAGACTTCAGTGACCATATACAACAAAGAATTCATTCTCTGCAAAAATAACTGGACAAAGTTACTAAACAGACTATTACAGCCTTGAAAAAATCATTGCTGGGAAGGAAGAGAATATGATTTCCAGAATCACCACATTATAATAGTCAAATATCTAATTTTCAACAACAACAACAAAAAAAACACAAGGCTTAAAAACAAATAAGAAAGTGTAGTCCATCAAAGGAACAAAATAAATGAACAGAACTCACACCTGAGAAGTTCAGACACTGTACTTAGCAAAAAACTTTAAAACAAATGTCTTAAAACATGCTCAAAATGCTAAAGGAAAATATAAATAAATAACTGAAAGACATTAGGAAACAATGTATGAAAAAATGAGAATATCAATAAAGATGTAGAAATTATGGAGAGGAATCAATAAGAAATTCTGGAACTAAGAAAAACAAAGACTGAAATGAAAAATACACTGGAGAACTTCACCAGCATGATTGAGAAGGCAGAAGACTGAATCAGTGAACTTGAAGAATTATAAAAAAAAAAAAAAAAAGGCAAAAATGTCATCAAGTCAAATCAGACTCATCATGACCCTATAGGACAAAGCCAAACTTCCTCATAGGATTTCCAAGGCTATAATCTTTATAGAAGCAGACTGCTACATCTTTCTCCCATAGAAAGGCTGGTGGTATCACACCACTGACATGTCAGTTAGTAGATGAGTGCTTAACCACTGCATAATTAGGGCTCCTTGAACTTGAAGATAGGACAATCAAAATTATCTAGTCTGAGATGCAGGAACTAAAAATAATGAAGAAAGATGACCATAGTATAAAGGTCCTCTGTGGGACACTATCAAGCAGGCTAAAATATACATTATAGGAGTCCAAGAAGAAGAGAGAGGAAAGGGTAGAAATAATATATGAATGAATAATGAGTAAAAAGTCCCAAATTTGCAAATGGTATATACATACCCATGTTCATCACAGCACAATTCATAATAGCAAAGAGATGGAAACAAATTAAGTGCCCATCAGTGGAGAAATGGATAACCAAACCTTGGTAGATACACACACTGGAATACTATGCAACACTAAAGAATAATATAGAATCCATGAAACACCACATAGCATGAGTAAACTTGGAGGACATTACACTGAGTGAAATAAGTCTATCACAGAGGACATATATTGTATCAGCCCACTATTGTAAGAATCAAGGAAAGGTTTATATATGGAAGGAAATTTTATTTATTGGTTACCAATGATGGAAGGGGAGAGGAGGGAAAATTGCTAGGTAGGTAAAAGATAAATATTGATTTAGGTGAAAGGAAAGGCAATATACCAAAAGCAAATGACCAACACAATGACATTGAAGAAAAGGAAGACACAGAGAGGTACACAAGAGGTACAAACAACAAAGATAAAGATTTTACATATATAATACTGTATTATCAGTAATAACAAACATTAATCTATGGGTGGATACATAGGTAGACAGTCTAGCAAAAGTCAATATAACCATGACCATACATAAGATTGTCAGACGATATTTCTACATACATATTTGTATATGCTGTAGGAATGCCCATTTAAATAGAACTAACAGGGGGCAAAGTTATGATAATTTCTTAACCACAGCCAACCACCCTCAGTGAGCGAGTTGTTGGACCTGAATCTCAGGACCATGGTCACAGGGGATATAAAGCTCAATTGGCGTAACAAACTACACAAAAACATTGTTCTACATCCTTCTTTGGTGAGTAGTGACTGGGGTCTAAAAAGCTTGCAAGAGGCCATCTAGATGCAACAATTGGTGTCTCCTCATCTGGAGCAAAGAAGAATGAAGAAAATCAAAGACACATGGAAACAATTAGTCCAAGGGACTAGTGCATCAGGCGAACTTCAGCCTATATGACCATGAGACTAGAAGAACAAGATGGTACCTGGCTATCACTGTCAACCATTTGGAAAGAGATCAGTGCAGGACATCCCAGATAGAGTGGGAGAACAATGCGGAACAAAACTCAAAATCATAAATAAGACTAGCCATACCAGTCTGATAGAGTCTGGTGAAATCCCCAAGACTATGGCCCCTAGGTACCCTTCAGGCCTGGAACTGAACTCATTTCTATGGCTTCCAGCCAAACAATAGAGAGATGTATAAGGTAAACATTTAGACCAGATAGGTACACTCCTAAGAGCAATCAATCATGGAGATCAAAGGCCAGTATTTGCAAAGGGAGATAGCTCAGTGTGGTGGTTAAGTTTGTGTGTCAACTTGGCTGGGCCTGGTTGAGTGGCTGGGTAGCTGAATGTAGTTATTCCCCATGGTGAGACTGGTAATTAATTCCATGGTGGAATTTATTGGAACAGCTGAGTGGCTGCTTTGGGTATGTGGTCTGCTTTCTGTATATAAGAAACAGCTTTGGGAATGGTCTCTAGCCTATGGCACACTTGGACCCTGCATGTAGCAGTGTTGTTGTTTAGCAGCCTGCCATGCTCTGCTGACCTTGGGACTTACAATGGACTTAAATTAATGATTTGCCGTGTGGTTTGGTTACATCAGGACTGTGCCTTTTTACTTGTCAACCTTGGGCTTCTCAGCCTCAGCAGCCAGCAACTGAGTGAGGAAATGCCTCTAGCTCCAGTGGGCTAGGAACAGCAGGCAGAGCTGGACAGACCCCAAGGTTGAGGGCCTTTCACCTAGCCCCTAGAGCCTGGCACTTTGAACTTGAACTTAAAGCCACCAAATTGTAAGAATAGACTCCTGTTTGTTGGTATATTCCTGTCAGAGTGGTACCAGGTAGCCAGAACACTGATACTCTGCAGCAAAAAGAGCACCCAAGACACACCTGTAGCCAAAAAAATTGAGTAGTTTGCACTCAGGAGACTATACCTCATGAGGGAATTGTAGGGAGAATCTCATTGAAAATGAATTAGAAGAGTTGTTGTTGTTTTGTTTTGTTTTAGTAGGAATTGGGCTTGTTAGATGTTTTGGGCCAGGGTTCAAGAAAGCAGGGGTTTGCTATGGATTGGATGCTGTCAGGGGTGGAACAATTCTATGCTGGGGTATCTTAATAATTTTTGTCTGGAAGACAGAAGGAATGAAGAGGTGCTAAAGCTTTAACTGGTAAAGAATCAGCAGTTGCTCATGTTAGCTGGGAGAAGGTGATATATGGTCATTTTTGTGGTTTCACAGTGACCTTGTTTTTGGTTGACCTCAGACACAATTACAGAATTATCTTTTGTTTTACTTCATCACAGTCATTGTGTGGTATGAAATCACCTTCAATTTGGCCTTTTTGTTCTGGCTCCTGAGCTCTATCCAGTAATCAGTCTTACTCAAACTGACTTGGGAAAAAGGATTCCCAGTCTGACCTTTACACAGATTGGCTGGGGAGACCCACCTAGTCACTGAACTTTTCATAGATTGGCTGGGGATCTTTACCCAGCAGCTGACTTTTTCTGGATTGGCTGAGGAGACCCTCAACAGTCTGATCTTTATATAGATTGGCTGGGAATCCCCATGCAGCAGCTGGCCTTTATACTGGTTTATTAGGGAGCCTACCTTGAAATTGACAAAAAAATACATGGGCTTATAAAAATCCTGGAACCAGAAAGTAGAGCTGTTCTGAAGGTGAGGGAGAGGAGAGATGCCCCCGAGGGCTGGCCTGAGGGAGTTGTTTGGTTGCTAAAGGGAGAGACATGCTTTCTGCTTCAGGAACTTCTGCAGGCCTCACCCATATACCTGTGAGCTGAGTTGTATCTTGAGTTTCTTGAGGTTAACCTTGGATTGTGTCTTGAATTGTATCCTGTTACTTCTGCACTGTTACCCTAATAAACCATGTAACTGGGAGTAAACTCTGTGAGTTCTTGAGGGTTCTGTGTAATCATTGCAGTGAATTATCAAACCCTGCAGACAAGTAGACATTGCTGTGAGTAGAGTGGTATTGTCAGAAATAATGGAGAAGTTGAGAAATCTGAGATGTATTTTACCTCCGCCTCTTAACAACCAGCCTTATGTTGATTCTGGTTCATGTTGTTCTTGCAGTCATAAAGTGACTTTATTTAATATTGATGCTCTGATATATCATTAGTGTTCAACAGGAGAACATCATGGCCTACCTGTGAGTGCTATTGACACTGAGTCCAGGTCCTAAGTGCCAGACCATCTCCCAGGTGCAAGGGGCTCCTTTTTCCTTTCTTATTCTTGGACATCATGTTAACTACTCCTTTCCTTATTTTGTCCATGGTCCTGTCTCCCTCCTTTGTTCATTTTGCCAACCTGTTACCAGTTTCAAGCCCAGCCTTGCAGACAGTGGGAGAAACAGCTCTTGTTCACTATTCCTTTCATAATCAGCTGGTAAAATATGTGCATATAATTTCCCATTCTCAGCTGGATACCACCTCATGTATTTACTGCTGGTATATATACATGCAATATAGAAAAATGCTCCCCAAACACCAATGATAAGAAGATAAACTAATGTAATAGTTAAAATTGCTATCTCAAGAGAAGAAAATGTGTCTTCCTGTAGATCTTGGCAATCACAAGTGTTTATTAAATATGAAATATGATATTGGCGGTGATTATGGAGAGAAAAAGGAGGATGTAGCAGCTTTAAAGGGGAAACAAAGGTAGTGAATATCATTTTAAATCCACAGAGAAACCTCCTCTAACCACTCTAACAAATAACTCTAAATAAGTGGTAGTAAAAAATTGAAGTGTAGTGATCATAGGCCATTTAGAAAATGAAAATATGCACTTGAGATTTTTTTTTAAATAATCCAATATTTTTCGAGAATCTTAAGATGATCAAATGAGGTTTTACCTTGGCTATGGGTCTGCATTTGAACACAATGCCTATCTTAGTTACCTAATGCTGCTGTAACAAAACAATAGAAGTGGGTGAGCTTAAAGGACAGAAATTTATCATCTCAGTCTTGGAGGCTAGGAGTCTGAATTCAGCAGGGTTAGGCTCACTCTTTCTCTCAGCTCTAGGGAAAGCCCTTCTTTGTCCAAAAAAACCAAACTCACTGCTACTGAGTTGATTTGACTCATAGTGACCCCTCCTTGGGTTTCTGAAGTGGTATCTCTACGGAAGTTGATTGCTCAGTCTTCTGTCCAAGGAGTGGCTGGTGGGTTTGAACTATCAGCCTTCTGATTAGCCATCATATGCCTTAGGCACTATGCTACCAGAGCTCCTGCCAGCTACCCTTGGATGCTGGGCTTGTACATGCATCTTCACATAACATCTCTCTTTCCTGTGTATATGTCTCTGTGTCTATTCTTTTTATAAGACACCATCCAGAAATGATTAGGTTTAGGACCCACTTTACTCCACTATGACCTTATTAACATAATAAAGAAGAACTCTATTTCCAGACATGGTCACATTCACAGGTACAGCTGCTAGAACCTCAATATATATTTTGGGGTATCACAATTCAGTCCACACAGTGCCTCATAATGATGAGTTTGTGTGGTAATGCAAATGGTTAACAAAACCTACATCTTTGTAAACAGAGTATGGTAGTTAAGGTTGTGTGTCAACTTATCTGGGCTATAATTTTGAGTGGCTTGGCATTTTTGTAGTTATTCCTCATGATGAAATTGGATATGGTGCAATCATCTCTACAGTAGAATCTGCTATGAGCAGCTAATCAGTTGAAGAGGTGTTGCATTCAGGGTGTGGTATGATTTCAGTATTTATGGAAGAGCTTTGGGAAAGATCTCTGGCTTTTTGCTCCTCCATTTGGCCATCATAATCTCCAGTTCCTGGACATGAATCAGTGGCCTGCCATGGTTGGCTGCCAATCTTGGGATTGTTACCTTCACAGCTTGTGAGCCAACAATCTGGTGATGCTGGATTCATCAGCATTAGCAGCCAGCAGCCTGCTATACTGGCTGCCAATTTTGAGTTCATCAGCCACTGCAGCTGAGTGAGTCAGGAGAAGCCTCCATCTTGGTCCAGTGGGCCTAGAAGACAGAGGTGAAGGCAAAAATTGAGGGTCTTCTACCCAGCCCCTAGAGCTGACACTCAGAACTTGGACTTCTAGCCTAGTCTTTCCTTAGAGCTAGGACTCTGAATTTGGACTTCTAGCTTCCTAAACTGTAGGAGAATAAATATCTGTTTGTTAAAGCCATTCACTTGTGGTATTTCTATTATATCAGCACTGAGAAACTAAGACATGGAGTGATGGCTACCATAAATATGTGAATTGCCACTAACTATAAATGCTTAAATTCAGGCATTCTCCATATGCTTTTACTTGCTTAGAATTCAGGGAGTGAAAATGCCAAGGGTATCATCATACACATGATTTACCTACTGAAAATATTTGTGTACTTGCCACATACTTGGGCAACTTTCCCTACTCTTACATCAAAAATGTTTAATAAAAACTTTAAAAATGTTATCCCTGTAAACCAAGTCTCTGATAGTTCAATAATAAATTGAGAGTTTTAAGTTCCTGAAGAAGAAAACCTACTTTTACCAAAAGGGTAAAGAAATCAGGCTGAAACTTGCCCAAGGGGTAAGAGAAATCACATCAATTTGGAAAATGAAATGTCCCTGGATAGTCTATTCATAGAGGGCTCTCTAGATTCCAGGTGATCTTAGTTTTTCTATGAAAATTCACTCTCCAAAAAAACTCAAAAAGGGAAAACATCATATTTGCAAATGTAAAATATCTCATTACCTGCCTTACTGTTTTAGCCCTTCTTTTCTCTATATATTGTCTAGAAGTAGAAAGTTTCTAGAAAAAGAATATCATAACCAAATAGATTTGGGGTAGTTTAAGGGCAGCTAGGAATTGAGCAGAGTGGTAAGGAACAGCTAAGGGAGACGAATTTGTCTGTCATTTTGTTGTCCTGAGGTGGCTTGCATGTTGCTATGAGGCTGGAGGTGATGCCACCAGTATTGCAAATGCCAACTGGTTTACCCATGGTGGATAGGTTTCAGAGGAACTTCCAGACCAAGACAGACTTGGAAGAATGAAGAGGCCATCCACTTTTCAAAGAACTGGCCAGTGAAAATATTATGAATAGCTGTGAAACACTGCCTGATATATTACTGGAAAACTTTATGAATAGCCCTGACGTTGTCTGATACAGTGCCAGAAGAGGAGCCTATCATGTTGGAAGGCACACAAAATACAACTGGGAAAAGCTGACTTCTTAAAGTAGAACCAACCTTAATGATATGTAGGGACTAAAGCTTTTGAGACCTCTATTAGCTGTTGTGGCACTATTTAGAATGAGAAAAAACAGCTGCAAACATCCATTAACAATTGGAAAATGGAATGTATGAAGCATGAATCTAGGAAAATTGGAAGTTGTCGAAAATGGAATAGAATGCATGAAGATTGATATCCTAGGCATTAGTGAGCTGAAATGAACTGGTTTTGCCCATTTTGAAAGAGAGAACTATATGATCTACTATGCTAGGAATAACAAATTGAAGAGGAATGGTGTGCCTTTCATTGTCACAAAGAATGTTTCAAGATCTATCCTGAACTACAATGCTGTCAGTGATAGGATAATATCCATATGCTGGAAAGGAAGACCAGTTAATACTACTATTCAAATTTATGCACCAACCACCAAAGCCAAAGATGAGGAAATTGAAGATTTCTACCAATTCAGCAGTCTAAAAGGACCAAACATGCAATCAAGATGTGTTGATTATCACTGATGACTGGAAGGCAAAAGTTGGAAAAAAGAAGAATCACTGGTAGTTGGAAAATATGGCCTTGGTAATAGAAATAATGCTGGAGATTGCATTATAGAATTTTGCAAGACTAGCGACTTATTCAGGAGCTCTGGGGCATAGTGCCTAAGGTATTTGACAGCTAACCAGAAGGCTGGCAGTTCAAATCCACCAGCCACTCCTTGGAAGGAAAATTGGGCAATCTATTTCTGTAGTGTTACCACCTTGGAAACCCAAGGAGGGGTCACTATGAGTCAGATCTGACTCCACGGCAGTGAGTTTGGTTTTTGGTTTGGTTTAGTGACTTAATCATTTCAAATACTTTTTTTTTCCACAACATAAATGGTGGCTATACACATGGACTTTGCCAGATGTAATACACAGGAATAAGATTGACTACATCTGTGGTAAGAGCCGATGGAGAAGTTCAATATCTTCAGCCAAAACAAGGCCAGGAGCTGATTGTGAAACAGGTCATCAACTGCTCATATGCAAGTTCAAGTTGAAGTTGAAGACAATTAAAACAAGTCCATGAGAGACAAAATATAACCTTGATAATATCCCTCGTGAATTTAGATACCACCTAAAGAATAGATTTGATGCATTGAACACCAATGAGTGAAAACCAGAGGAACTGTGGGATAACATCAAGAACATCATCTATAAAGAAGGCAAGAGGTCACTGAAAAGACAGGAAAGGAAGACAAGACCAAAATGATGTCAGAAGAAACGCTGAAACTTGCCCTTGAGCAGAGAGTAGCCAAAGCGAATGGAAGAAATGACAAGATAAAAGAGTTGAACAGAAGATTTCAAACAGCAGCTCAAGAAGACAAAGCCAATTATTATAATGAAATGTGCAAAGACCTGGAGTTAGAAAACCAAAAGGGAGGAACACACTCGGTATTTCTCAAGTTGAAAGAACTGAAGACAAAATTCAAGCTTTGAGTGCCAATATTGAAGAATTCTATGGGCAAACTATTGAATGATGCAGGAAACATCAAAAGAAGATGGAAGAAATACACAGTGTCACTGTACCAAAAAGAATTGTTCTATGTTCATCCATGTCAGGAAGTGGAATATGATCAAGAACCAATGGTACTGAAGGAAGAAGTTGAAGCTGCACTGAAGGAATAGGCAAAGAACAAGGCTCCAGGAATTGACAGAATACCCACTGGGATGTTTCAACAAATGGATGCCACACTGGAGGCACTTACTCGGCTATGTCAAGAGATTTGGAAGACAGCTACATGGCCAACTGACTGGAAAAGAGCCATACTTGCACCCATTCCAAAGAAAGGTGATCCCACAGAATGTGGAAATTATAGAATATCATCAATATCACAGGAAAGTAAAATCTTGTTGTTGTTGTTATGTGCTGTCGAGTCAGACCCAACTCATAGCAACCCCTCGTTGTGTTTCCAAGGCAATATCACTATGGAAGTAGATTGCCCAACCTTCCTTCCAAGGAGTGGCTGTTGGGTTTGAACCATCAGCCTTCTGGTTAGCAGTCTTACTGAACATAATTCAAAACAAAACAGGAGCCAATTAACAAAGATACCAAAGATAATCCTGGTGCCCTGAGCTTTGAAATGAAGGATACAGAAGTGGACTAAACTCCTAGTAGAAGAACTGTGTGAAAACACTGACAAATGAGACATACGGAAGTGCAGCCAGCAATCCTGATGGCACAGACAGCTTGAATACTGGCAAGTGGGGTTGTTGTGTTGTTGTTGTTAGGTGCCAGGAAGTGGTGAGATTAGTACCTAAGAATTAACCTGAAAGCCTTGCTAGCCAGGGACTGCACAGAGGGCTGTACTGGTGGCTGGTGAATAAAAGAGGAAGCGGCAAACAGGGAGTCAGACTGAGCTGTGGACTTTTGGCTGTCCAGAGGGTGCAGCTATTTTGAACATTTATAAGTTGTTTGACCATTTTGGATATTTAAAATGACAGCATTGTCTCGGATTCCAGGGACCTAAGAATAGGCTCCACCTTGTCGGGGATTGCAAGGACGTACTGGACACTGAGGACTGGAAAGATGCAATATTCCCCTTGTTAGTCTTATACCTCACACTCTCGATGAACAGAGGTGTGGCCATCCCTCACTCCCACCCACCTTCTGGGCTGGCAGGAATTCCATTCCAGTCTGGGTGCTCTGATGGAGACTGGGTGCCCTGCCCCATCCTGTCCATATATTTTTTTTTAGTTTTTGTCTGTCTCAAAATTATTATTATCGCTTGTCCTTTTTATTATTATTCTTTTTTCTTTCCTTCCCAGGTTCTAATTTTCAGCTTTTTCTCTCTTCCGTTTTCCTAGTTCCCTCGTTTTTCTTTTTGCATTTTCGCTGTTTTGTTTTTTCATTATTCTCCTATTTTACCTGTTTTATCTTATTTCCCCCTCTACAGATACTTCCCTGCCCCCTTTTCTACTCATGTTTCTTTTGGCTTTTTAAAGTATTTAAACTGAGTGGGAAACAGCAACTGTGCCCATATGATGCAACCACACCCTCACCTACTGCAGCTCCATTTACTGAGTAACAGCCACCACTTCCTTCTGCTCCAATTGGCCAACAACACATGAGCACCAATAAGAGCCTGACTCACCCTTAGCTGCTCTTCAAAACAGTTAACAGAGATCTGTGCAGCCAGTATCATTCATGTCACACCTACCAGGAGACAGATGGTGAGTGCATAAATGCTGCCAACTAGTGAATAGAGGAGAATAGTAACCTGCTTACTAAGATACATCCAAAGAAAATGAAAGCCTTGGGCAAATCACTCTAACATAAAATCACCAATTAAATATAAATACAACAAAGTCACAATGTCTCAGAGACAGCAGACCATCAAAATCCATCACAATCCACACAATCCACAAGCAAAATAAAGCAGTAGAAACAGGGGAGCAGGGTCTGACACAAAACACGTGCCTGAGAAAGAAGCAGGATTGGAACTCCCTGATAAAGAATTCAAAAGAATTGTACTTAGGTACCCTCAACAGATTGAAGGACAGATCAAGGAAAACGCTAACAAAATTAAGGAAAACATAGACAAAACCCTAGAACAATTTCAGAAGAAAATACAAGAACAAAATGACAAAATAAATGAAAAATTAGAAATGATTCAAAATCTACAGATAAAAATTAAGAAGATTAATACTAAAATTTCAGAAATAGATAACACAGTGAAAGGGCAAAGGAGTAGAATAGAATCACTGGAAGACAGAATTAATGAGATTGAAGACAAATACCTGAATACTTCTTCAGAAAGGAATCAATCAGAAAAAAGATCAAAACAAAATGAAAAAAGCCTAAGATTCATGTGGGATACCATCAAAAGGAATAACCTTCATGTAGTCAGAATTCCAGAACAGGAAAGGACAAATAAAACTACAGAGAAAATTGTCCAAGATTTGTTGGAAGAGAACTTCCGTGATATGATGAAAGATGAAAATATATAAATTCAGAAATTCCAATGAACCTCAAACAGGATAGACCCCAAAAGAAAATCACCAAGACATGCCATCACCAAATTCACAAAAACCAAACACAAAGAAAGAATCCTGAAAGCAGCATGGGAAAAAGAAAAGTTACATGCAAAAGGCAACCAATATGACTAAGCTCTGATTTCTCAGCAGAAACCATGCAGGTGAGAAGGCAATGGGATGGTATATATAAAACCTTGAAAGAGAAAATTTTCCAACCAAGAATTATATACCCGGCAACATTGCCCCTCAAATATGATGGTGAAATTAGGAGATTTCCAGATAAGCAGAAATTAAGGGAATTTGTTTTAAAAAAATCAGACCAACCATTCAAGAGATACTAAAGGGAGTCTTTTGAACAGAGAACCAGTAATAGCAAACAACAACCAACCATTAATACACATGATAACATAACCCAGAAACCAACCCAGTTATGGAAGTATCCAAAGTAAAATAAACAGGGAACAAGAGATATCAATTGGCAAATGAGGACAAGTACAGACCAAAGAGAGGGAAAAAATAATGTAGCTACAGAACTTCTAAATGATGAGGAAGTCAAGAGAGTTGCAAGACAGAATGGACTGTTCTAAACTTGGGGAGAAAATTATAAATCACAGGGTAACCTCAAAGAAAAATGATAAACCTTCACATCACAATAATAAAGAGGACAAGCACAAATATTTAGCAAATACTGAAACAAGAGCAAGAAAGGAAATGATAACACAAGTTAAACAAAATGAGCTCAGCACAGAAAATTATATGGAACAAAGAAACCAGGAACACCATGAAAAAAAAGTACATAACAAAATGACATCAACCAATTGATACTTGTTGATAATTACACTGAATGTTAAAGGATTAAATGCACAATTTTCAAGAGACAGAGAGTTGCAGACTGGATAAGAAAATATAACCCATAAATATGCTGGCTACAAGAGACATACCTTAGAGTCAAAGACAAAAATAGACTAAAAATCAAAGGAAAAAGATATCTCAAGCAAATGCCAACCAAAAAAGAGCAGGAGTGGTAACATTAATTTCTGATAAAATTGACTTTAAGATAAAAACCACCATAAGAGACAAGGAAGGACATTATATAACAATTAAAGGATCAATTGAATAAGAAGATATAACCATAATAAATATCTATGGACCCAATGAGAGAGCCCCATAATATATAAATCAGACTAACAGAATTGAAAAGACAAATAGATGACAGTCATAGTAGGAGACTTAAACACACCACTTTCAATCACAGATAGAACAACTGGAAAGAAACTCAACAAAGACACAGAAGAAATAATACAATCTACCAACTTGACCTTGTAGACATCTATAAAGCACTTCACCCAACAACAGTACAATATACATTCTTTTCCAGTGCACATGGAACATTCTCCATGATAGACCATATGTTAAGCCATAAAGCAAGATTCAATAAACTTGAAAACATTGAAATACTTCAAAGCATCTTCTCAGATGATAATGCTACAAAATTATAAATCAACAATAGGAAGATGAATGGAAAAAGAGCAAACACATGTAAATTGAACAACACCCTCCTTAATTATGACTGGGCAATAGAATAAATAAAAAATGAAATTTAAAAATTCCTTGAATAAAGTGAGAATGAATACACTACATACCAGAATCTTTGCGACACAGCCAAAGCAGTGATCAGAGGCCAAATTATAGTGATAAATGCACCCATGAGAAATGAAGAAAGAGCCAAAATCAATACCTTAAACCAACATCTCCAACAATTAGAAAAATAACAGCAAGAAAAACCTACAGTTACCAGAAGAAAGGAAAATAATAAAGATTTGAGCAGAAATAAATGAAAGAGAAAATAGAAAGATAATAGAAAAAATCAACAAGACTAGACATTGGTTTTTTTAAAAAGATTAATAAAATTGACAGACCACTGGCAAATTTAACAAATGAAAAGAGGGAGAGAATACAAATAACATGAATAAGAAATGAATTGGGTGATGTCACAACACCACCACCCAAAATAAATATTTCTAGAAACACACTACCTAAATTAACATAGACTGAGGTGGAAAACTTGAACAGACCCATAACAACTTCTTTTGAACAGGTCATAAAAAAATTACCAGCAAAAAAATGTCCTAGCCCAGATGGTTTCACTGGAGAATTCTACCAAATATTCAGAGAAGAACTGACACCAATCCTACTCAAACTATTCCAGAACATAGAAAAGGAGGGAATCCTCCCAACTTCATTCTATGAAGCAAGAATAAACTTGATAGCAAAACCAGGCAAAGACATCATTCAAAAGGTAAACTGTAGACCAATATCCCTCATGAATATAGATGCAAAAATCTTCAACAAAATCCTAGCCAATAGACTCCAACATGTATCAAAAAAGTACATTGTTATCAAGTGGGTATGCAAGGATGATTCAACATTAGAAAAACAATCATGTCATCTATTGCATAAATAAAACAAAGGAAAAGAACCACATGATCATATCAATTGATGCAGAAAAGGCATTTGTTAAAATCCAAAACTCATTTCTGGTCAAAATTCTCAATAATATAGGAGTAGAAGGGACAATAGTCAACATAATAAAGGGCATACATGCAAAACCAACAGCCAACATTATTCTCAATGGAGAGAGACTGAAACCATTCCCCTTGTGGACAGAAATCAGGCAAGGATGCCCTCATCACCACTTCTGTTCAACATTGTATTGGAAGGGAAGTCCTAGCCAGGGCCATAAGGCAAGAAAGGGAAATCAAAGGCATCCAAATTGGTAAGGAAGAAGTCAAACTATCCCTATTTGCTGATGATTGATCCTATACATAGGGGCTCAGCAAAAAAAACTACTGAAATGAATTGCGAGATTTAGCATAGTGATGGAATACAAGATCAACATAGAAATATCAGTTGGATTCCTTTACATCAGCAAAAAGATTGTTGAAAAAGAAAGAAGAAAATCAGTATCATTTACAATAACTGCCAAAAAAAATAGAGAGCTCTGGTAGCATAGTGCCTAAGGCACTTGACTGCTAACCAGAAGGCTGGGGGGTTCAAACCCACCATCCACTCCTCGGAAGGAAGGTTGGGCAGTCTACTTCTGTAGTGATACTGCCTTGGAAACCCAAGGAGGGGTCGCTATGAGTTGGGTTCTACTTGATGGCATATAACAACAACAACAAATATATGTCATAAATAGACAATCAAGCATAACCCAAAATGCATGAACAGCAGAAGATAAACTGGATGAATGAGCACCTTCTAAAAATTAAGTTTTTATGTGCTTCCAAAGACTTCTCCATAAGAGTCAAAAGAGAATCTACAGATTAAGAAAAAATATTCAGCAATGACATATCTAACAAGGGACTTATCTCTAAAATTTAAAGAAAACATCAACAGCTCAACAACAAAAAGACAAATAACCCAATTAAAAAATGGGCAGAAGACATGAATAGACACTTCACCAAAGAGGATATTCAGGCAGACAACAAACACATGAAGAAATGTTCATGGTCATTCGCCATTAGAGAGATGCAAATCAAAACAACAATGAGATACCATCTTGCCCCAGCACTAGTAGCAAAGTTCAACAAGACAGAAAATAATAAATGCTGGCGAGGATGTGGAGATATTGAGACTCTCATACACTGCTGGTGGGACTGTCAAATAATACAACCACTGTGGAGAGCAGTATGGTGATTCCTTAAAAAGTTGGAATTAGAAATACCATTTGACCCAGCCATTCCATTACTAGGTTTATATTCTAAAGAAGTGTAAACCAAGACAAGAACAGATATAAGCACATTTTGTTCACTGCAGCACTATTTACAAAACGATGGAAACAACCTAGGTGCCCATCAACTGAAGAATGGATAACCAAACTATGGTACATATATACAATGGAATACTATGCAACCCTGAAGAATAATGTAGAATCTGCAAAACACCACAGAACATGGATAAACTTAGAGGACATTATGCTGAGTAAATAAGTCAATCACAGAAGGACAAATATTGTGTTAGTCCATTATTGTAAAAAGTCAAGGAAAGGTTTACATATGGAAGGAAATTTTCTTTGTTGGTTACCAGGGGTTGGAGGGGAGGGGAGGGAACACTGTTAGATAGGTAGAGACAAGTATTGATTTGGGTGAAGAGAAGGGCAATGTACCAAATGTGAGTGATCAACATGGTGGCATTGAGGAAGAGGAGGACATAGAGAGGTTCACGGGTGATACAGACAACAAAAATGAACCCTTTTGCACATACAGCAGCACTGCGTTGTCAGCGAAGGCAAACATGGGCGTACAGGGACAGATGGGTGGACAGACTGAACTATTAGGTATGTCTATGCAGGGGGGAGTGTGCCATGACTATGTATAGGGTTGGCAGACAGTGTTTCTACAAGTATATTTGTATGTTCTGTAAGAATTTCTGGGTATATAGTAGAGCTGACAAGGGACAAGGTTGTGGTCTCTTCTTGGCCACAGCCAGCTACCTAGAGGGAGCGAATAGTTGGACCTGTGGGCTCGGGACCATAGTCACAGGGGACATCAAGCTCTATTGGCATAATGTACTACACAAAACATTGATCCACATCCTGGTTTGGTGAGTAGTGACTGGGATCTTAAAAGCTTTCAAGCAGCCATCTAGATGCAATGATGGGTCTCTCTTTGTCCAGAGCAAAGAAGAACGAAGAAAACCAAAGATGCAAGGAAACAATTTATCCAAGGGATTGGTATGCCATGTGTTCTTCAGCCTAATCTATAACCTTAATTTTTCTCACTTTTAAAGTCAGATGTATTTTTTATATAATAATTAAAAAAAATTTAATACCCAGCAAAATTTCTGATGGATTTACTCAGTGAACAATAACCAAAAATAATACAGAAAGAAAAATATTCCATTTAGGAGGAGAGAATGAAAAGATGTTTCAATTTAATGTATATATTGTTGGAATTTGTATATACATACATGATTTATGATATGTAGCTATATATAGATATATGATTTATATATGTTTTTGAAATGAAATAATTTATTCTGTAAGCCACACATCTGCAACATTTCTTGATAGCAGATATGCTGTGAAATAACACAATCATGAGAATGACATTTATGTTTTCTTTTAGGGTCAATGTGCTACAGTTTTACTCAGTCTGTTCATGTGTTTAATTGCCTTCTGTTATTATTTTTTATGCAAGAAATCTAGCCAGATACCAGTGAATTGAAGCAATTATGTTTGGCTTCAATTCCTTCAAATGAGAACAGATCCTACTAATTGCAACAAAGTTCATCATGCACTGAATAGCCTCATCCATAGTTCTGCTTTCATAAATCTGCCTCAGACCATCTTTCTATACAACAGAATGGAGGGCTTATAGCTTTGTACAAGTAAGCTAAGCCCCTGCAAAATAATTTGGAGGAAAAAAATATATTTTCTAAAATATAGTTACTAATTTACAGGAATTGTTTTTAAATGTGCACTTTATTGACTGACAAACAATTGTACAGCACTTTACTTAGAAAGTTAAAAATTTGTGTGTGTTGCTAGTTATGCAAATGAAAACAATGGCTTGAACTACGTGGGAAAGATTGAATCAAATTGAATTCAGTCTCACGCTTGGAAAATCATTGTAATGATTTTAAGCAGCAGGGCCAGTATTTTCATGTGACTATTAAATAGTTGTTGCTATTGTTATGCATTGTCGGATCTTTTCCGACTCATAACAAACTCATGTACAACAGAATGAAACACTGCTTGGTCCTGGTTCATCCTCATAATCGTTGCTACATTTGAGCCCATTGTTGCAGTCACTGTGTCAGTCCATCTCAATGAAGATCTTTCTCTTTTTTGCTGACCTTCTTCTTTACTAAGCATGATGTCTTTCTCAAGGGACTGGTCTCTCCTGAAAACATGTCCAAATCATGTGAGACAAAGTCTCTCCATCCTCACTTTTAAGAAGCATTCAGGCTGTACATTTTCCAGGACAGATTTGTTCATTTTTCTGGCAGTCCATGGTATATTTAATAGTCCGAAATATGCTGGAGCCTTCATAAACTTATAAAACAAATGTTTTCGTGTTTTCAGTTTTAATGTGTTCATACAAATGCAGCTTTTGTGTGGAAAACTAGAATGGAGACCATTTCTCCACATGCTTGTCAAGACTAGATATTACTTTGTGTTTTCCTCCAATTTTTAACTTTGATGGGCACAAAGAAATGACAGCTCCTGTTACATTCCTCTACACCAGGACCCTGCCCTAGTTGGATGCAGCATGCTGCAAAGATCAGCTCACACATGGCTCCATGAGAGGGATTCTAGGTGGGTCTAGAAATTAATATGCAAATATCTTCACCCAGTTCAGTTTCTTCTCCCCAGTGACGCTGGCAGAGATGAGGCTGTATTGTTCAGGAACTACACTTACTTGACTGGGGTCAGAAGAACACTGGGTTTGCATCACCTCAGAAATCTTCAGACAAGCATTCAGAACTTACTGGATTTGCTCATTTACACAAAAACAAAAGCCCTTCTTCCCTTGTTTCCTTTTGGATATTTAGTAGCTTCCTGGTCATTCAGTTGCACTCTTGAGTAGCCCCAGGGTGCTGCCTAATTAGACTTGCACAACCATCACCCTGTTTCCGTAACATTACAATACAGGGGTTACCTTTTATGTACCTGTTCAGTCTTTCCTTAATTAATTAATTAAAACAAGTCCAAGAGAGCCAAAAAAACAATGATGATTATAATCCACCTGAATTTAGAGACCATCTAAAGAACAGATTTCAGGCACTGGATACCAGTGACCAAAGACCAGATGAGTTGTGGGATGACATCAAGAACATCATACATAAAGAAAGCAAAAGGTCAGGTTAAACAGGTAGAAAAGGAATAAAATACCAAAATGGATGTCAGGTGAGACTGCAAAACTTGCTCTTGAATGGAGAGTAGCTAGAGATAAAGGAAGAAATGATGAAGTAAAAGAGCTGAACACAAGATTTCAAAGGGTGGCTTGAGAAGACAAAGTAAAGGATTATAATAAAATGTGCAAAGACCCGGAGTTAGAAGATCAAAGGGGAAGAACATGCTCAGCATTTCTCAAGCTGAAAGAAATCTTTCAGTTCTTTAAGAAAAAAATCCAAGCCTTGAGTTGCAACATTGAAGGAGTCTATAGGCAAAATATTAAATGATATTTTTGAGCAGGTCAAAAGAACATGGAAAGGATACACAGATTCAATGGATCAAAAAGAACTGGTTGATGTTCAACTATTTCAGGAAGAGTATGATGAAGAACTGATGGTACTGAAGGAAGAAGTCCAAGCTGCACTGAAGGTATTGGAGAAAAGCAGGCTTCAGGAATTGATATGTTTCAACAAACACTGGAGGGCCTCACTCATCTGTGGCAAGAAATGTGGAAGACAGCTATCTAACCAACTGACTGAAAGAAATCCATATTTGTGCCCATTGCAAAGAAAGGTGATCCAACAGAATGCAGGAATTATCAAACACTATCATTAATTTCACACACAAGTAGAATCTTGCTGAAGGTAAATTCAAAAACCGTTCCAGCAGTGCATTGACAGGGAACTTTGAGAAGTGCAAGCTGGATTCAGAAGAGGATGTCTACCTGTGTTTTATTAACTATGCAATGACATTTGATTGTGTGGATCATAACAAATTATGGATAACATTGGGAAAAATGGGAATTCCAGAACACTTCATTGTGCTTATGAGGAACCTGTACATAGACCAAGAGGCAGTCGTTCAAATAGAATAAGGGGATACTGCGTAGTTTAAAATTAGGAATGGTATGCACCAGGGTTGTATCTTTTCACTATATCAATCTGTATGCTGGACAAATAATCTGGAAGCTGGACTATATGAAGAAAAATGCAAACTCAGGATTGGAGGAAGACTCATGATCAACATGCAATATGCAGACACAGTCTTGTTGCTGAAAGTGGAGATGACTTGAAGCATTTACTGATGAAGCTCAAAGACTATAGCCTTCAATATGGATTACACCTCAACATAAAACAAAACAAAAAAAAAACTGGTCCATCACTGGACCAGTGAGCAACATCATAATAAATGGAGAAAATATTGAAGTTGTCAGGCATTTCATTTTACTCAGATCCACAATGAATGCTCACGGAAGCAACAGTCAAGAAATCAATGTATTCATGGGAGCAGATCTGCTGCAAAAGACCTCTTTAAAGTGTTAAAGAGCAAAGAGATCACTTTCAAGACTAAGGTGTGCCTGATCCAAGCCATGGTTTTTCAATTGCCTCATATATATGTGAAAGCTGGACAATGAATAAAGAAGACTGAAGAAGAATTGATGCTTTTGAGCTGTGGTGTTGATGAAGAATATGGAAAGTCCCATGGATTACCAGAAGAACAAACAAATCTGTCCCGGAAGAAGTGCAGCCGGAATGCTCCTGGGAAGTGAGAATGAGTAGACTTCATCTCACCTACATTGGTCGTGTTGTCAGAAGTGACCATTTCCTGGAGAAGGATGTCATCATGCTTGGCAAAGTAGAGGGTCAGTGAAAAAGAAAGGGAAGATGGAATGACAGTGTCTGCAACTATGGGCTCAAGCATAACAAAGATTGTTGGGATGGCAAGGACCTGGCATTATTTTGTTCTGTCGTACCTAGGGTGGTTATGAATTGGAGCCAACTTGACAGCACCTAACAACAGTCTTTCTTTGGTGATAATCCTTCTACTATTGGTTTTCTCCAAATATGAGCAAGTGATGTTAGCTTGTATGATAAAATTTTCAAAGAGAAGGAGTTTCCTTTTGGTTATATCTTACCATCTTTCAAAACCAAACCCAAAAAAGGAGCTCTGGTGGCATAGTGCCTAAGGTATTTGAATGCTAACCAGAAGGCTGGTGGTTGGTGTTAAATTGATTTAGCAGGTTGTTTTTTTTTTTTTTTTTTTCCAATGATCTATTTAATTCTAATTGCTTGTTTTTTTTCATTCTCTTTTCCCTCAGTTTTGAAGTACATTTATTTGAAAATACTACTTATACTTTAACATAGTCCATTTTACTGTGAATTTTACCCTTATTATTTAACTCTTTATTCCATCAATTCCTAAAATTGTTTACTTATTATTAACTGCTCATTTTACCTCCTTGTAAAAAGGGATCCATTCTAAACACATAATTATCAAAATATAATTTGCTTTTTTTCTGTTACTTTGAGTTATTTTCTCTTTTACTTTATTTTTATACTTATCTTTCATTTAAATTTACTTTCCCAGAAACTAATATATTTCTTCTCAGTTTAAAAAATGATTTAGCTAATTTTTTCCATTCGGTTCTGTCCATTTCCCATCTTCCCTCTCTGTATAGTATATTCTCAATTTTTATATGTGTCTTTTATGGATTTTTATCTCTTTAAAGAAAGAAGCTCACATTTGTAGATTTAACCTAGAGGTTAACTGTTGTTGTTGTTATTTGCCATCGAGTCGCCCCCGACTCATAGCGACCCCTCCTTGGGTTTCTGAGGCAGTATCACTACAGAAGTAGGATTGCCCGACCTTCCTCCCGAGGAGTGGCTGGTGGGTTTGAACCGCCAGCCTTCTGGTTAGCAGTCAAGTGCCTTAGGCACTACGCTACCAGAGCTCCTAGAGGTTAACTAGTCTCACATAATTCGGATTATTCAATCTTCAGCTTTCTCTTTAGTAGACAATGTGGGGAATATGAATACATTATGATGACCTTTTAGTCTTCTTTGTGTTTCCTTGCTCTTTTTAATTATCAACAAAGAGTCAAGGTTCTTCTACAAAACTTGACTTGTAGAATTGAGATTCAGCTTTAAAAGTATCTTAAAATAAATTGATATATAACCAATGGCACAAGTGGAGAAATACATAAAGAAAAATCAGCTGAAAAGAAGATGACTAGAGAAGCATTGTTAACAAAGAAACAAACATTGAGAACCCATAATTTGTCTATTTGACTTTATTATCTTTATATCAAGCTGAGTACTCATGTTTGATTTGTGGTTGTTTTCTTGAGGAATGCTTTTCTGGACATACATATGTTGGAGGCAATTAAAACGTGCCTGAGCTGAGGATACCTCTCCTCCAAAAATAATTTTAAAATTTCTAAAAATTTAGAAGATAACACATTAAATAAGAGGCATGGTAACTATTGTTTCATTTCTTGATGCTCATTTGTCACCAAAAGCTCTTGTTTCAAATCGGCCCCTTAATCTACTTAAAGACACTTTACCAGGTGTCTCTGAAAGTATCTGCTTTCTAGAAAAAAGGAATTTCAGGCTCATTTTGATTTTTCCTGCACCAAGACATGTTGCTGTTGTTGTTATGTGCCGAAGAGTCAAACCCGACTCATAGCGACCCCTCCTTGGGTTTCCGAGGCATTATCACTACGGAAGTAGGATTGCCCAACCTTCCTTCCGAGGAGTGGCTAGTGGGTTTGAACCACCAGCCGTCTGGTTAGCAGGCAAGTGTCTTAGCCACTATGCTACCAGAGCTGCACCAAGACATAGGATCACATATTTTGAAAAGCCCTCGTTCTTTTTAACCAAGAACAACATTTAGGAAAAATAAAAGTGGTCACTGGAGTGTATATTAGATTGCCTTATGTGACTGTGGCAAGATGATGTCAGACAAAACTACTCAAATTACTGTAGTAATAGCAACGATCTCCAAAAAAACAAAGAACTAATTCTCATTAATTCTCCCCAAATTTCCTACTTTTATTAAGTCCCTTTTGTCTTGCTGCATAAAGGGAGCTTATTTTCCACTTTGTTGTTGTTGTTGTTATGTGCCATCGAGTCGGCCCCGACTCATAGCGACCTCTCCTTGGGTTTCCGAGGCAGTATCACTACGGAAGTAGGATTGCCCAACCTTCCTTCCGAGGAGTGGCTGATGGGTTTGAACCGCCAGCCTTCTGGTTAGCAGTCAACTTTAGTTACTAAAATTTTTCTATTTTACATTAATGATAACATGCTGTACTACATATAATGCCAAATCACGTGTCTTAATTATTGTGTTAGTCCCTAAAATTTTGAATTCGTATGATTCTTTTAGGTTTTTGAATGTTCAGCCTAGGTGTTCAAAAATTGCTTTTGATATATGCAAGTACAGATGTACACCTCCAAACCCCTTTTTTTTCAGCATCACTGGAAACTCCAACTATCTTAAAAAGGTAAGAGCCATCCTCCCCTGGGAACACAAGGACATCTAGATTGTTAAGTAGAATCAGTATCAGAAAGGCAAATTATTGCTTCTCAACTGTTTTAAAAAAATTTTTTAAACCATGCTTCTCTAGTCTTTTTTTATACTGATTTTTCCTTTATTATTTTTTCCTTATGCTTATGCCATTTTTTGTTTATATATTCATTTATTTAGGGCTAAATTCCCATTTCAGAAGCCCCTGGATATGTAACTATTATCTCAGTGTTGCATAATGCCTATTATCCAAACCAGGCCCCCCAAAATAATAAAACAAAAACAAAACTCATTGTCATCAAATCAGATCTGACTCATAATGACTCCTCCTTGGGTTTCCAAGGTGGTATCACCACAGAAGTAGATCGCCCAATCTTCCTTCTGAGGAGTGGCTGGTGGGCTTGAACCACCAGACTTCTAATTAGCAGTCAACTGCCTTAGACACTACACCACCAGACAGAAGAAGAGAATAAAAACTAAACTATAATAAAAATCATTAGAAAAATATATCAATGAGACTAGTTTTAGAACTCTCTCCCTAGTAAGATTATTTTAAACAACCATTGTTTTTTTTTTTTTTTTTTAGCTTGATGTTCCCTACGGCCATGGTCCTGAGCCTGTGGGCCCGATGATTCACTCCTTTGGGATGTTTGGCGGTGGTTAAGAAGTTATTATAACTTTGCCCTGTTACCTTTGCTTCATTTTTGACTGCTCTACTTCGTAAGAACCATCTCAAATGACAAAAGCTCAAATGGAATGTAATATATTTTTACATTCAAATTGCTTTTAAATATTCTCCTAATAACATTACTTGCAATTCCCAGACACCTTGTCCCATGCCCAGAAACTAGTTTTAGTTAAGCAAATTATAGTATAGAAAGTTTTAATGCAACATATACAAATTCTCAGTGGGTTAAAGCATTCCATCCCTATAGCCAAATACTACGGTCTATAATAATTGCCCAGTTACTACAGACATAATGCACAATTTTGTATACACAGATTACAGCTTACATAAAATAGTCAAATTATACTAAAAAAAATTAACAAAAAGAAAAATATGGTTAATTTTTAATTATAATCATAGGTAGGGAAATCTCACAACTATGATATATTAACTTTTCTGTTTTATTTTACTATTCATGTCTATCATCTTTTTAATGCTAGGAGAGAAGTTTATTCCAC
Organism: Orycteropus afer afer; assembly: GCF_000298275.1. Taxonomy (NCBI): domain Eukaryota; kingdom Metazoa; phylum Chordata; class Mammalia; order Tubulidentata; family Orycteropodidae; genus Orycteropus; species Orycteropus afer. The sequence goes on along the minus strand of NW_006922030.1, from coordinate 187,909 downwards.
TGTAACCAGATAGAAGAAGGAAAAAAATAAGAGATCATCTAGGCAGGTTTTAGTTTTTGTGTCAGCAAGACTGTGGTGGTCTGGAATGAACTTGCATAAATGTATGCAGGTATTCCTATATAAATTGAGGACATCATCTTGAGAATGAGTGTGCTGGAGGAGTTGGGGGAATTTTAAGCATGAGTATAGGAGAAATGAAATAGTCATCTTAAGGAGTGGAAAAATTGGCCAATAGGAAACACAATGGCATTGATGGACAGAGCTGAATGTTTATATGAGGTCTGTGACCATTAATTTAAAGTGAAAATATTTACTTAGGTGTGTGGTCTAAAAAAGTCTAATTGTTCAAGTGGCAAAAGAACATTTTCAACCATATTTGTTCCCTGTCCCCATTGGTGAATATAAAAGGTGGCAAAGGAGAAAGAAAGGGAAGTTTGATTACATACTAGGGAGTTATTAAAAGCTATTGTTGTTGTTATGGGCTGCTGAGTTGGCTGTGACTCATAGAGACCATATGTACAAAACAATGAAACACTGCCCAGTCTTCCACCATCCTCACAATCCTTGTTATACTTGAGCCCATTATTGCAGCCACTGTGTCAATCCATCTTCTTGAGGGCCTTCCCCTTATTCGTTGACCCTTCTTTACTGACCCTTGACTTTACCAAGTATGATATCCTTCTCCAGGGAATGAGCCTTTCTGACAACATGACCAAAGTAGGTGAGATGAAGTCTGGCCATTCTCACTTCCAGGGAGCACTCTGGCTGCACTTCTTCCAGGACAGATTTGTTCATTCTTCTGGTTGTTGTTGTTGTTATGTGCCGTCGAGTCAAACCCGAATCATAGCGACCCCTCCTTGGATTTCCGAGGCAGTATCACTACGGAAGTAGGATTGCCCAACCTTCCTTCCGAGGAGTGGCTGGTGGGTTTGAACCGCCAGCCATCTTCTGGTAGTCTATGGTATTTTTCCATATTCTTCACCAACATCACAACTCAAAAGCATCAACTCTTCTTCAGTCTTCCTTATTCATTGTCCAGCTTTCACATGCATATGAGGCAATTGAAAATACCATGACCTGGGTTAAGCACTAGACCATGGAATACAGACTGGCAAGGAGAGAAATGAGAACAGAGGAACCTGGGACTGTGGTATGGTCAAGAAATTGGATGCATCCATGAGGTTGAAGAGTAGTGGTTATATGAACAACCAAGTTAAAAGAATAGGAGGTGAAGGTTGGAGAAATGGTTGTCTGAAAACAAAATTTCAGGAGTGGTGTTCTCTTTGTAGGTTGATAACTTGATTGGAAGTGATTGCCATAGTCAAGTAGAGGAAAAAGTCATGAGCGAAGTCTTGAATCCTTCTTTGCTTTATGGTTTCTAATTGATTATTAAAGGTGTTTAAAAACAATGTTGATTTTTATACTAGAATCTTGTATCTGATGACTTTATGAAACAATTTAATTGATTCTAATTATTTTAAAGTTGATTCTTTTGGATTGTCTAGAGAGATATTTGCTTACAAAAGCAACAAGTATGCTTCTCCTTTTTCAATAATTTTACTTCACTTATCGTTCTTGTCTTAACTGAATTGGCTAGAATATCCAATAAAATGTTGAGAAGTACTGGTGATTACCAAGGCTCATTTTGATTCTTGACTTTAACAAGAATACTTCTACTATTCACTATGAAATACAGTATCTGACATGGTTTTCTTATATATTTTCTTTACCAAACTAAGAAATTTCCTTCTATTTCTAACCTATTAAGGTTTTATTGCTTTAGCTTTTTCTTTGAAATTGGGAATCTGTGTTACATTTTATAGAACAATTTTTCACAATTTATTAAGGTAAATATGTATTTTCCTCCCTTAATCTCTTAACATATTAGATCATCTTTTGCCTTAGGCACTACACCACCAGGACTCCTTAAATACAGGTATAATTTCATTCAATTCAACAGATATTTTTTGAGTGCCTGCTATATGCAGGCAATATTTAGATACTGGGTATTCAGCAGTAAAGGAATCCTGATGGTGCAGAGATATTTTTTTCCAGTTAGCTGGCTGCTAACTAAAGGTTGGCAGTTCGAACCTACCAGACACTCCATAGGAGAAAAATGTAACAGTCTCCTTCCATAATGGTTACAGCCTTGCAAACCCTTTGGGGGCAGTTCTACTGTTTGCTGTTGGGTTGCTATGAGTTGGAATATACTCAATAGCAGTGGGTGTTCAGCAGTAAAAAAAAACATTTTTTAAAGAAAATCCCAGTCCTCATCAAGTTTACAATCTAATGGATCTATCTAGCCCAGAAATTCCACTTCTAGGGATTTATTCTACAGATAAATGCTTAAGTGTATATAGGTAAGAGAGTATTTACTAGAGCAGTTTCCTTTGTTGAAGAACATCCAACACAGGTGAGTGATAAAGGAATGATGCCGTATTCATATATAGAACACTGCAGTCATTAAAAGAATGAGGTAAACACATCTGTACTGACAAGAAAAGTTCTTTATGATATATTAAATTTCTTTTTAAAAAATTAAGCCACAGATCCATAGTGTAATACACATATATTCTGTAATATAAATGTGTAGAAAAAGAAAAGGATAGCCATCATATCATGACATTGGTGGTCACCTCTGGGGAGGAATTAAGAATGCAAATAAGGTGAACAGGAATCCTAATATGTTGCTCTATAAACTTCTTTCTTGCTTGAGCCATTTGCAGTGAAAATTTATTCGTGTATTATTTGTATAATTTTGAGAAGGAAGAGAGAGGGAAACAGCATAGAACTGCAGTAAAACCAGCAAAATTTTGACAGATGGTCTGTCAGAACTACTAGGGAAAAAATGCAAGCATTGGGAAAGTAACAGAAAAAAAATAGCAGGATGATATCCTCAATTAATACAAAGAAAGAAAAAGAAGAGAGAAGTAGAAAAACCATCTAAATAATTAGAATTAAAAACTAAAGTGGGAGATCTGATAGATCTTGAACTGTTAACTTTGCTGACAGCCCATTACATCTGTGATTTATGAAGATCATTTTGTCAAAATGAGGGCATCACGAGTCTTTCTTAAGCTCTATTCTAGAAAGGCTGGAAGGCATCATTTCATTTCAACATCCAAGAGGAAACAATCATGAGCCAAGAAAGATTTAAATATCCTCAGAGACAATAGATTTTCTTGCCAAATTTTAAGAACCAGGATTTACTTGTCAAGATGAACCAAGATGCTTAGCAGAGAACAGCTTCTCAGAAAAAAGGCAGGAACCAAGCAGAGTGACATCTGCAAGTCAGATGTTCTTACTTTTTTTTTATATTTGGGGGAGTAGGTGATGATTCTCTAGCCAAAATCAGATCACATGAAAAGGAAGACCTCAGTAGTTTCCTGTGTATTTAGCTCACTTCAATGAGTTCTCTTATTCTTGTACATTGCATAACAGCATTTAAAACATTTTCTCATACAACGTCTCAGGTGATTCTCACAACAGCATGCCTAGAGGTGGTACTATTTATCATATTTTATAAGTGAGGAAACTGAGCTCAAAAGAATAACTTCAGCAAGGTCAAACATGTAATTAGGATGCAAATCTATATAGGCTGGTTCCAATGTTTCCAGAATAATAATTGCCCAGGCAGAGAAAATTAATGAATTTCATCTTTACTCGAGCAATATTGTGTATAGCACAAGAGAAGGTAAGTAGATAGTTTGGATGGAACAGAAGAATTGAGATAGAAAATAATTAAAATCAACTCAGCAAAACATGTAAAGGAGGAAGTAAATGAGCAGTCTTGATTTAGTTGAACTGTTCTTCATCTATTATGATGAGGCATGCCAAATGCCACTGCAGAACTCTGAAAAGGAAAATGCCATAATGAAAATTGTGCTTGAGGAAAGCTATTTGAAGAATCAAGTATAAGAGAAAATAATATATTAGAAACTAAGAGATTGGGGCCATATGACCAGAGAAAATGAGAGTCTGAAATATTAAGCACAGAGAAGATTCTTTGATCCCTGGAAAGTAGAACCATTTGAATTCCAAATGAAGGAGTCAAAAGGTATATGCTGAGGTTTTATAACAAGCACACAAGACTGACAGTGATGCCAGTAACTAATGGAAATGTTGAGATGATGGATAAAGATGACCCACCCAATTATTGATATTTAAAGCATCTAGTGTTAGCAATCAAGTAAATTCTTTTATAAATAAGTTGGTAATCATTGAACTGTAAATATAGAAATTGCTGTGATGGTGTATATTTTGTTATGTATTTTTCATGATACACACAGAAAAAGTTGGAACCAGCATAAGAGACAAAGAAAGACATTAAATAATGAGTAAAGGGTCAATCCAATAAGAGAACATAAGCCACAATATCTGCACACCTGATGAAAGAGCTCGAAAATACAAAATCAAACTTTAGTAGAATTGAAAAGAGAAATAGACCACTCCACAATAATTGTAGGACACTTTAATACATCACTCTTGATGAAGGACAGAAGAACTAGAAAGAAACTCAACAAAGATACAGATCTAAACAACCTAATCAACCAACTTAATCTTACAGACTTATACATAACACTGCACCCAACAATGGCAAAATGTACATTTCTTTTTCCAGTACACATGGAACATTCTCCAGAATAGACCATATGTTAGGCTACAAAGAAAGCCTCAATAAATTTAAAAATATTGAAGTACCACAGGCAGCTTCTCAGAACACAATTCTACAAAATTAGAAATCAAACAGATATAATGTATAACAGATCAGAATCAATCAACATTCTTTAAAGAGATTGAAAAACTAATCACACACTTTAAATGAAAAGGAAAGTAGTGCCAGATAAGCTAGCACTACTAAAGAAGAAGAACAAAAAAGGAAGTCTTAAAACCAGGATCTCAAAACCTACTATACAACCACAACAGTCAATATAGCCTGGTACTCTTACAATGAAAGACACATAGACCAAAGGAACAGAATTGAGAACCTAAAAGTAAGTCCATCCACCTATGAACAGATGATCTTTGACAAAGGCTGAAATCCATTCAATGATGAAGAGATCATTTATTTAACAAATGGTGTTTGCAAAACTGTATATAAACTAACTCAAAGATCTAAATGTAAAACCCAAAACTATAAAAATCATCATAGAAAAATAGTGGCAAACATAGGGTCTCAAAAACATGGCATAAATACACTATCAAACATGACTAAAAATGCACAAACAGCAGAAGACAAATTAGATTACTGGGACCTCCTCCTAAGATTTAAACACTTACGCACATCAAAAGACTCTACCAAAGGAGTAAAAAGAGAACCTAGACTGGGGAAAATAAATTGGCAATGACATATTGGACAAGGAACTAATCTCTAAAATTTACAGAAAACTTCAGCACCTCAACAACAAAAAAGCAAATAATCCAATTAAACAATGGGCAAAGAACATGAACAAACACTTCACCAAAGAACACATTCAGGTGGCCAACAAACATGAAAAAATGCTCACTATCATTAACCAGCAGAGAGAAGCAAATAAAAACAACAAGATATCATCTCACTTCACCATTAAAAAAAAAAAAAGAAAGGGTAAGATGGCAGAATAAGCAGACAAACTACACAGACCCTCTTCAACAAAGAAAAATGAAACCAATTGACAGAGATACAGAAGATAATCCTGGAGCCGTGAGCTTTGAAAGGAAATATACGAAAGTGGATTAGGCACCAACTAGTGGAAGAACCCCACCAGCCACTCCTCAGAAGGAAGATGGGGCAATCTACTTCTGTAGAGATACTGCCTCAGAAACCTAATGAGGGGTCGCTAGGAGTTGGGGCCGACTCGACAGCACATAACAACAACAAGTGGAAGAACCTGAATGAAGACTGTGAGTACGGAGACCGACAGAGCTGTGGACTCTCAGCTGCTCTGACAGCACCAACAGCCTGAATATTTCCAAGTGGTGTTGGGATCTGAGAATTGACCTAAAGATCAGCCCTGGTCATCAAGGGCTGCAGGGACAACTGCACTGGTGGCCAATGACTAGGAAGGGAAACATCAAAGAGGGAGATAACCTAAGCTGCAGACTTTCGACAGTCCGACAGTCCAACAGTCCGGAGGGTGCAGTCATTTGGAATGTTTACAAGTGGTAACCATTTTGGATATTTAAAGTGACAGCATTCTCATTTGGATTCCAGGGACCTAAGAATAGGCTTCATTTGCCAAGGACGTCAGGGACATATGGGAGGCTGACAATGGAAAAGGAGACAAGTGGTGAATGTACAAATGCTACGAACCAGTGAATAGAGGAGCACAGTACCCTGCTTATGTAGATAATATACAAACAAAACAAAGAAAATGAAAATCATGGGAAAGTCACTCCAACACACAATCACCAATTAAATATAAACACAAAAACATCACAATGTCTCAGAAACAGCAAAGCATAAAGAAGCAAGATAAACCAAGGGACCAAGAGAAAAAAGGAATCAGGATACAGACCCAGAACACATCCCTGAGGAAGAAGCAGCATTAGAACTCCCTGATAAGGAATTCAAAGAATTGTATTTAGATACCTTCAACAGATTGAGAGACAGATCAAGGAAAACACTGACAAAATTTAGGAAAACACAGAGAAAATCCTAGAACAATTTTGAAAGATAATACAAGAACAAAGTCAAAATAAATGAAAAATTAGAATTGATACAAAATCTACAGATAGAAATCAAGAGGATTAATACTAAATTTTCAGAAATAGATAACACATTGAAAGGGCAAAGGAGTAGAATGGAATCAATAATGGAAGACATAAGTGAGATTGAAGACAAATACGTAAATATTTTTTGGAAAGGGGTCAATCAGAAAAAAGATCAAAACAAAATGAAGAAACCCTAAGGTTCATGTGGGATACCATCAAAAGGAATAACCTACCTGTAATTGGAATTCCAGAACAGGAATAGACAAATAAAACCACAGAAAAAATTGTCAAAGATCTGTTGGAAGAAAGACTTCTGGTAAGATGGAGGAATAAGTAGACAAGTGACACAGACCTTCTTCAACAAAGAAAAGAAAAAGCTATTGACAAAGATACAGAAGATAATCCTGGAGCCCTGAGCTTTGAAAGGAACTATGCAGAAGTGGATTAGGCACAATCTAGTGGAAAAACCTGAACAAAAACAGTGAATACAGAGACAGTCAGAGCTGCAAACTTTCAGCTACTCTGATAGGACCAAGAGCCTGAATATTTCCAAGTGGTATTGGGAACTGAGAATTGACCTAAAGATCAACCCTGGTTACCAACGGCTGCAGGGATAACTGCATTGGTGGCCTATGACTAGGAAGGAAAACTGCAGGGAGGGAGACAACTTGAGCTGTTGATTTTCCACTGTCCAGAGGGCACAAGCATTTTGATTGTTTACAAGTAGTGGCCATTTGGATTTTAAAGTGACAGAGAGTGCACTCATTTTGAATCTTTACAAGTGGCAATCATTTTGGATTTTAAAGTGATAGCATTCTCATTTGAATTCCAGGGACCTAAGAATAGGCTCTGTTTGCCAAAGTTGGCAGGAACATATGAGAGGGTAACAACAGGAAAGGAGACAGGTGGTGAGTGTATATGTGGTGTCAGCTAGTGTGGTAGTTCATTTTGTGTCAACTTGGCTGGGCCTGGTTGAGTGGCTGGGCAGCTGGACATAGTATTCCCCATGGTAATTAATTGGTAATTAACTCCATGGTGAAATCTACTGTGAGCAGCTGAGTAGCTGCCTTAGGGAATGTGGTCTGCTTCCTGTATTTAAGCAGAAGCCTTGGGAAATGGTCTCTAGCTTATGGCATCTGGACCCTGCATGTAGCTGTGTCATTGTTCAGCAGCCTGTCATTCTCTGCCAACTTTGGGACTTCCAATGGACTTAAGTTAATGGCCACCCATGTGATTTGTTGACATTGGGACTGTACCTTTTTACTTGTCAACCTTGGGGCTTCTCAGCCTCAACAGCCAGCAGCTGTCTGAGAGAAGAAACACCTCTAGCTCCAGTGGTCTGGGAGTAGGAGGCAGAACTGGACCCCAAGGTTGAGGGGCTTTCACACAGCCCCTAGATCCTGGCACTTTGAACTTGGACTTAAAGCCTCCAAACTGTAAGAGAATAAAGTCCTGTTTGTTAAGCCCATCCCATTTGTGGTATATTTCTTGTCAGAGCAGCACTAGGTAAGCAGAACAGCTAGTGAATAGAGTAGCAGAGGACTCTGCTTGCATAGATAACATACAAAAAAAAAAAAAAACAAAGAAAATGAAAATTGTGAGCAAGTCACTCCAACATACAATCACCAATTAAATACAAACACACAAAAACAACACACTGCTTCGGAGACAACAGAGCATCACAGTCCACACAAAGAAGCAAGATAAAGCAGGAGAAACAAGGGACCAGGCAAGGTCTGACCAAGGGACAGACCCAAAACACTTCCCTGAGGAAGATGTAGCATTGGAACTCCCTGAAAAGGAATTCAAGAGAATTATATTTAGGTATCTTCAACGAATTGAGAGACAGATAAGGAAAACATAGAGAAAATCTTAGAATAAAATTGAAAGACAATACAAGGACAAAATGACAAAATAAATGAAAAATTAGAAAAGATACAAAATCTACAGACAGAAATTCAGAAGATTAATACTAAATTTTCAGAAATAGATAAGACATTGAATGGGCGAAGGAGCAGAATTGGATCAATGGAAGATAGAATTAGGGAGATTGAAGGCAAATACCTGAACACTTCTTTGGAAAGGGATCAATCAGAAAAAAAAGATCAAAACAAAAAGAAGAAAGCCTACGGTTTATTGGGATACCATCAAAAGGAATAACCTATGTTTAATCAGAATTCCAGAAAAGGAAGAGACAAATAAAACCACAGAGAAAATTGTCAAAGATTTGTTGGAAGAGAATTGTCTTGGTATGATGAAAGAG
>NW_006922030.1:175720-178558 GCF_000298275.1 Orycteropus afer afer | reverse complement strand
GAACCAGAGACATCAATTGACAAATGAGGACAACTACAAACCAAAAAGAGGGAAAAAACTGTGTTGTTGAAGAACTTACAGATGGTAGGAAAGTCAAGACAACTACAAGATAGAATGGACTGTTCTAAATTTGGAAAGAAAACTATAAATCACAAAGTTACCTAAAAGGAAAAGGATAAACCTTCACATCAAAAAAGAGGGCCAGCATAAATATTCAGCAAATAGTAAAACAATAGCAATGAAGGAAGTGATAACACAATTCATAAACAAAACAAACTCAGCATAGAAAAGTATATGGAACAAAGAAATTGACATCATCACAAAGCACATAACAAAAATGACAGCAATAAATTCATATTTGCCGATAATTAAATATCTGGCAAGGGACTTATGTCTAAGATTTATAGCAGAAAAGTGAATGACCAAACTATGGTACATACACATAATGGAATGCTAGGCAGCACTGAAGAATAATGTAGAGTCTGCAAAACACTGCACAATATGGATGAACTTGGAGGACATTATGCTGAGTGAAATAAGTCAATTCCAGAAGGACAAATATAGTATTAGTTTGTTGTTGTGGAGGATCGAGGAAAGGTTTATATAAGGAGGGAAACTTTCTTTGTTAGTTGCCAGGGGTGGGAGGGGAGGTGAGGGAACACTGCAAAAAAAAAAAAAAATTCTTTGACCTATGTCACTTTAGTTTTGTGTATTTCACATCACATAAATTATATTTCAATAAAATGTATTTTTTTAAAAAAAGATTTGTTGGAAGATAATTTCCTTGGTATGATGAAAGACGAGAATATATCCATTCAAGAAGTCCAATGAACCCCAAAAAGGATAGAACCCAAAAGAATATCAACAAGACATGTTATCATCAAACTCACCAAAACCAAAGACAAAGAAAGAATCCTGAAAGTAGCACAGGAAAAATGAAAAGTTACCTACAAGGGTCAACTAATAAAGCTAAGCTCAGATTTCTCAGCAGAAACCATGCAAGTGAAAAGAAAATGGGATGGTATATATAAAACCCTAAAAGAAAAAAAATTCCAAGCAAGGATTATATACTCAGCAAAACTCCTTCAAATATGATGGTGAAATTAGGAGATTTCCACATAAGTAGAAATTAACGGAATTTGTTAAAACCAGAACACCCTTACAAGAGATACTAAAGGGAGTCCTTTTGTTCTGGTTACCTAGTGCTGCTCTAACAAGAATATACCACAAACGGGATGGCCTTATTAAACAAGAGTTTACTCTTGCAATTTGGAGGCCTTAAGTCCGCGTTCAATGTTCTGGGCTCTAGGGGCTGGGTGAAAGCCCCTCAGCCTTGGGCTTCAGCTTTGCCTCCTGCTCCCAGACCACTGAAGCTGGAGACTTGTCTTCACTCAGCTGCTGGCTGCTGAGGCTGACATGCCCCAAGTTGACAAGTAATAAGGCACAGTGACAATATTACCAAACCACATGGCAGGCCATTAATTCAAGTCCATTAGAAGTCCCAAGTTTGGCAGAGCATGGCAGGCTGCTGAACAATGACTCAGCTACGTACAGGGTTTAAGCACGCCATAAGCTAGAGACCATTCCCAAAGCTGTTTCTTATATCTGGGAAAAAAGACCACATACCCAAAAGCTGCTCCCAGTAGATTCCACCATGGAATTGATTACCAGTCTCATCAAGAGGAATACTACATCCAGCTGCCCAGCCACTCAACCAGGCCTAGCCAAGTTGACACACAAACTTAACCACCATACCTTTCAACAGAGAACCAATAATAACAAACAACAATCGACCATTAACATACATGATGACATAACCTAGAAACCAATGCAGTTATGGAAATATCCAAAGTAAATAAGCCTACAAGATTGTAAACAGGGACCCAGAGACATCAATTGACAAATGAGGACAACAACAAACCAAAAAGAGGGAAAAAATTGTGTAGTTACAGAACTCCTAAAAGGTAAGGGAATCAAGACAACTTCAAGATAGAACAGACTATTCTAAACTTGGGAAGAAAACTATAAATTATGGAGTAACCTCAAAGAAAAATGATAAACCTTCAAATTACAATAAAAAAGAGGACAAGCACAAATATTTAGGAAATACTAAAACAATAGCAATTGAGGGAAGTGATAACACTATTCCTAAACAAGACAAGCTCAGTACAGAAAATTATGTGGAACAAAGAAATCAGCAACACCACAAAAAAACACATAACAAAATGACAGCAACAAATCCATACTTGTTGATAATTACACTGAATGTCAATGGATTAAATGCACCACTCAAGAGATGGAGAGTTGCAGACTGGATAAGAAAACATAACCCATCAATATGCTGTCTACAAAAGACACACCTTAGAGATAAAGACAAAAATAGACTAAAAATCAAAGTTTGCAAAAAGATATACCAAACAAATAGCAACAAAAAAGAGGACTGGAAATATTAATTTCTGATAAAACTGACTTTAAGATAAAAACCACCATAACAGACAAGGAAGGACATTATATAATGATTAAAAGATTGATTGAAAAAGAGGACATAATCATAATAAATATCTATGTATCCAGTGAAAGAGCCCCCAAATACATAAACCAGACTCGAACAACTGAAAAGACAAATAGATGACTCCACAGTCATAATAATAATAAACCAAACTCACTGCCATCAAGTCAATTTCTACTCATAGTGACCCCTCCTTTGGTTTCTGAGGCAGTATCACTACAGAAGTACATTGCCCAACTTTCCTTCTGAGGAGTGGCTGGTGGGTTTGAACCACCAGCCTTTTGGTTGGCAGTCAAGTGCCTTAGGTACTATGCCACCAGAGCCCCTGT